>NC_088366.1:41890965-41943465 GCF_034508935.2 Berghia stephanieae
CAGTAGAACCGTATCATCTGCATACCTCAGATTTGTTACATTCTTTCCTCCAATACACACCCCCTTCTTATGTTCGATATCTCTTAATATCATTTCACTATAGAGGTTGAATAAATCTGGAGACAAAACACACCCCTGCCTAACTCCTCTTCTAATAGGTGTAAAACTGCTTAGTTCGTTGTCAACACGCATTGCTGCTTCTTGTTCCCAGTACAAATTCCGTAATATTCTTAAATCTTTACCATCAATGTCCAAGGATGATAGAATTTTGAATAGTTTTTCGTGTTGTACTTTATCAAAGGCTTTTGAATAGTCGATGAAACACATATACAGATCTTTATTTACTTCAATACATCTTTCCATCAGCATTGATAATGTGAATATTCCATTTCTGGTACCCTTGTCCTCAACAAAACCAAATTGCATCTCCCCAATTTCAGGTCGTATTTTATTTCTTATTCTTAGTAAAATTATCTTCAAAAGAATTTTTGTGAGGTGGCTCATTAGGCTAATAGTTCTGTGTTGTTCACAATCAACTGCCCCTGGCTTTTTTGGTAGTGCTATAAAAATGGATCGTTTCATATCAGTTGGCATTTTTCCTGTGTCATACACTTGATTTAGAAGGTTTGTGATGAATTCAATCCCCCATTCACCCAGGCCAGTCAAGGCTTCAATTGTTATGGCATCAGGTCCTGCAGCTTTTCCATTTTTCATGCTTTTCATGACGTTCCTAACTTCATCTTTCATTATAGAAGGCCCTTCCAGTTCTTTTATCATAGGCATTTCTCCTCGATTATCAAAAAAAAGTTCTTCAATATATTCTGACCATCTGTTTAGAATGCAGTCTTTGTCCATGATGGTGTTTCCACGCTTGTCTTTGATGCATCCACTTTTAGCACCTGATTTAGTTTTGTTTGTCACTTCTTTGATTTTCTGATGGAAGAATTTGCCATTTTTTTCTTTGCAGGACATTATATAGTGACATTGTTCATTTATCCAGTCTTCTTTAGCTTCGTTGCATTTTCTTTTTATCTGCCTGTTCAGAGTCTTGTATTTTTCTTCCTGATTTTTGGCCTTTCTTCTCTCATTCATTAATTCTAATATCTCTGGAGTAATCCATTTCTTCTTCTGCAACTTAAGTGTGGTTGGAACATTTTCTTCTAATGATGCAGCAACACTGTCTTTAAACTGCTCATATTTCTCTTCTATATCTGTTAGTTCTCCAAGCACTTCAAACTTGTTTCTTACTGATAGTTCAAATTTTTCTTGTATCTTCTGTTCCTCCCGGAGAATGTCTAGTTGGTATTTAGGTTTAGCCTTTGCTCTTTTGCAGATTTTCAATTTAACTCGTATGGGGCATAGCACAGGTATATGATCGCTGTTACAGTCAGCCCCCGGCATAGATTTGGCATACAAAACCGAGTTTCGGAAACGTTTGCTGATGACTATGTAATCTATTTGGTTTCTCACTCCATCTCCAGGACTTTTCCATGTCCACTTCCTTCTATTGTGGTTTGTTGACCAAGTATTTGTGATTGTCAGATCATGTTGACGGCACCATTGAATAAGACGATCACCTCTGTCATTTTTGTCTCCCAGACCATGTGGGCCCACAATATCTTCTATTCTTTCTCGGCCCACCTTGGCATTAAAATCGCCCATGATGAGTTTTATGTCTGAAGACTTAAACTGATGCATTGCTTTATCTATTTGTTGATAGAAATTTTCCACTTCTTCATCATCGTGACTGGTGGTTGGGGCGTATATTTGTAAAATATCAAAATCAAAAGGTTTTGCTTGTAGTTTGATTGCCATTACTCTGTCTGATATGGGCCAGAATCCTTTGACTGCTCGCGCCGTTTTATTATCTAGTATAATTCCAACTCCCCTTTGGTGTTCTCCTCCTCCTGAGTATATAATTTTACAGTCATCATAATAACAATAATAGCAACAATAATAACAATAACACTAATAACAACAACACCAGCAACAATAATAATAAAAACACCAACAACAATAATAATAATAATAATATCAACAACAATAGAAATAATAATAATGATAGAGCATATAAACTTAGTGATAAAAGTACTAAAAGTATTATAACAGCCACGTTAGCAAAAACAGGAACCATAATATCTATTAATAATAACAACCATCATAACTACAACTACGATAATAACAACTACAAAAACAGTAATAATAACAATCATAATATTTTATTTTATTTTATTTTATTTTATATCATTTTTCTGATCCTCATATCGGTTCTTAATATCGCTAATGGATATTTTTTGGGGCCATATTTGATTTTAGAGATAATCATTTTTCCAACGAGAATCAAATGATTTATCCACATACGATCCGATTCATTGATTCCGGGATAATCAATCAATCCCACCATTACTTTTTGCAAATCTATATGTATTTGTTTCCCTATCTCACTGTTAATTATGCTTTCTATCTCCGGCCATACAGATTTTACTGCTTTACAATAAAAGAGAAATGCTCCGAATAGTCTATTTCATCACAATATTGACATTTATTTGAACTTGCAACTTTCATTTTATGAAGCAATATATTGGTAGGGGAAATATTATGCATAATCTTCCATTGTAAAATCCTTAATCTTGATTCTTTTGTACAAACATAAGGTAAAATCCAATGCTTTCCTTGTAACTCTACGCTTTTTTCCCACAAAAGCCCTTAACATGTTCTATTGATCCTTCTCCTCTAACATTTTGGTACAACTCTTTTCTGGAAAGATTTTGAATAATATTCTTTTTTTTTTGAAATTTTATTAAATCTTCTGATTTCGAAACTTTTAGGCTTGATAAAGCGCTTTTGACTACACTATAATCAAGATCTATTCCATTATAATTCCCATATATAGATCTTTGAATTCCCCAATTGACATGATACGTCTTGAATTGATGTAGATTTGCTTAACGTAAAGCACTTTTTTTTTTGCGATTAGATTAGTTGAAAACAGTACATTACCTTTGAATTTAATTTTATTATTGTTAAAAATTGGTTCATCTGGGTGAATTTCCATATTGTGATCTTCATGAGGAAAGTTAAGATACTCTATTAGAACATTTTTCCAAAATATGTTTTTCACCAATTTTAACCCTTTGAATTGCGCACTATTTATATTTGCTTCCAATGCTTTTTTTTTCCCCAATGCGTCTAAAAAAGTAATTAGATACTACTTTCCAATCGCAACTTTCATCTGAATAAAACTTTTTTCCCCAATTAATCAGAAATTATTTTTGTAAAGAAATTATGTCAATCATGTTCAGGCCTCCATTACTTTCATCGTTATACATGGTCTTTCTTTTTACTTTCTCAAAAGCTCTCCTATTTGATGTTTTCTTTTGCCACAAAAATTTAAAGAACAATCTATTTATTTCCTCTAATACAGTCAACGGGATTGAAATACTCTGCATAATATAAATTAACATAGAAATACCAAAGGTTTTGATTATGTTTATTTTTCCTATCAAAGAAAGGTCCCTTTTTTCCTATAACTTTAGCATTTTCTTTATGCTTTCAATTTTATGTATCCAATTATTTTTATTTTCCGTAGCTGTCATTTTGAAACTGAATATTACTCCTAAAATTTTTAGATCATCAACAAGTGGAATGTTGAACAATGAATCTTTCCTATGGATTTGATTTTTGTTCAGTTACATAATTTTAGATTTACTCTTATTCAAAGTAAGTCCAGAGAATATCGAAAACGCATTAATTATCTGTAACACATGTTTTAAGTCTTTTTGATCTTTTAGAAAAAAAGTTGTATCCTCAGCATATTGTTTAATAATAAATCTTGTGTTATCTATTATTATTCCTTGAATGTTTTTCTCCTGTCTTACTTTAGATGCCATTATTTCTACTCCTAGAATAAAAATTAAAGGAGATATTGGACAACCTTGTCTAACGCCTCTTTGCATATCAAAATCCCCCGATATATATGTCCCCCATTTTTGACACAAACCTTCCTATTGTTGAGAATGGTGATAATACAACCTTTGAAATAATTTCCGAAACCAAAGTAATCAAAAGTTTTTAATAGAAATGTTGTTGATATAGTGTCGAAAGCCTTTTTATAATCAATTGATAACATTAACGAGGATAAGTTTATTTCTTTTTCATATTCTATTAAATCATCAATTTCCCTCAAAATTTCTGCAATGTTTCTTCCACGAATAAATCCTTTTTGGTCCTTACTAATTATATTACTTATAACCGTTTTAAGTCTGTTTGCCAAGGTTTTTGCCAGTATTTTATAATCAGCATTTGTTACTGTTATAGGCCTCCAATTCCCTAAATCTTCCCTATCGATAAATTGATTTTTCGGTATTAACGCTATTACCCCCTCCTTTGACTGTAACTAAGCATATTTTTAAAAATACTAAACTGAAAACAGTTGAACATCGCCGTTTTGATCTCATCCAAAAAAACTTTGTAAAATTCTACTGGAATTCCATCTGGCCCTGGGGATGATCCATTTTTCATTTTTTCCATACCACTCCTAATTTCATCTAATGTAATAAATCTGTCACAGAATTCTTTCTCTTCATTTTTTATTTTAGGTATAGTGATATTTTTTACATATTCATCACTCAACATTTCTATTGTTTCGTCTTCTTTCAATCCGGTGTAAAGTTCTGAATAATATTTACTAATAGTTTCTAGAATTTCCAATTCATTAGTAACATAATTATTTTCATCACTTTTCAATTTATAAATTGTATTGTTTACAGCCCTGGTCTTTTCTAATGATAGAAAGAATCGATTACATTTCTCTCCCTCCTCTATCCACTTGATGCCTGCTCTTACTCTGGCCCCAATTGTTTCTTCTATTTGTTTTATTTCAATTCTTTTCCGTAATTCCAATATTCGTGATAAAATACCGTTGTCGTTAGGGTAATATACTAATTGTTCTTCTAATTCATTAAGGGCTCTTATTTCTTCATTATAAGTATCTGATTTCTTACGACATTTATATTTGCAGTAGTCTTGTGTAAATTCCTTGATGTCTATTTTAACACATTCCCACCTAAGGTGAGGATCCAACCTTTTGTTTTCTTCTAAGCAACTTTGGATTTTTTGTTTCATTAATGTTATATATGTTAAGTCACTCAATATTGATACATTCATTTTAAATAAGGAGGGTCCTTTTTTGAAGGATGTGAATTTAAATTTTGATATAACTGCTCTATGATCAGTAAAGGAAATGACTTTAATTTCTGCTTCTTGTAAAAAAGGTTGAAGCATGTTATTTATAAAGATATAATCTAGACGTCTAGCTATCAAAGGAGATCCTCTACTCCATGTAAAACTTTTTTCTTTTTTATATTTTATTCTCCATGTATCTGTAAAGGCTAATCTATTGATAAAATCATTAAAATTTTCAACATTTTCTTTATCATGTGGATTGCCAGATATTATGTCCAACTCATTATTTACCACAGTGTTAAAGTCCCCTAAACAAATCATTGGTAAATCTAGATTTAACTCCGATTTTGATATTAAAATCTTTCCTAAATGCGAAAAGAAATAATTTTTCTCCTGTGTAATACATGGAGTGTAAATATTAGCTATTAAAATACCTCTATCTTTGTTATTGTATGTATTTAATTTTATCAATAATATTCTGGAGTCTTTGTACAATGTATTAATTTCTACTTTATCGTTTAATTGTTTGGAAATAAGAAATAATTGTCCTTTACTTTTGGATGTCCCCTGAGATAAGATAATTTTCCCACCCCATTATTTTTCAACTAAATTTGAATCCTTCTCCAATAAATGTGTTTCCTGTAATCCTACTATGTCTATTTTATTTTGCTTGATATTTTTAAAAATTGCATTCCTTTTTATTTCCTGTTTCTTAATCCACAAACATTTAGTGAAAGGATACTTAAATATTCTAACCCCCCCCCCCCCCCCCCCTTCTGAAAAAAACCGTTCTAAAATTGTTTGGATTAATTTTAATTGAAGTATTTTAAAATTAATAATATTTTATGTTTTAGCATTATTACTATTACTACAATCTCTTTTTAACACCATTTTTACTCAGATAGTTTTGGGCGACCTCTTTTTCCTTCCTCTTCTGGTGACCCTACTCTCTTTCTACTAGAAGATCTTGTCATAACATAATCCTCCATTGTTTTAAACCTTTTTTTTTTTGCCTATCTCACAACTTGTCTCCCCCTCTCTCTTTTTTCATCTCTTTCTCTTTCTGTCTCTGTCTTTTCTTTTTCTTTTCGACCTCTCCTTTCTTTTTCCTTATCCTCTTCCATGAATTCATTTGATTTTCCTTTTCCACCAATCTCACCTTCTCGCATCTCTCTTACCTGTTCATCGTTACCTCGCTTCTTCTTTCCATTTCCTTCTTTTACCATTTCCATATCTTTTCTTACTTCCTCTCCTCCCCGTCTATTAATTCTATCAGGTGGTTTTGTTTTTTTTTTTTTTGTCCTTATCTCCCACCTCCCTATTCTCTCCACTTTTTATCTCCTTTCTTCTCTCTCCCTTTCTCTCCTCTACTTCTTCCTCATCCTACACCTCCTTCTCTCCCTCCTCCTCCGTCTCCTCTCTCCCCCTCCATTTCTTCTTCCGACTCCTTTTCCGACTGCTCCTCTTTCTCCTCCTCCCTCTCAAAGTTTTCAACTCTATCCTCCTCTGTATCCATTTCTTTTTCCTTCAGATGCATTGGACAATCGACTTCCCTATGTCCCACTGTTTTGCATCTCCTGCAGACGACTTGTTTTCTACATGCTGTGGCACTATGGCCTTGCACCATGCAATTCCTGCATCTATTGTCCTGCATTTCCTTGTAGTACAGGAACCCTTTAAAGATGCCTACGTCTATTATTCTTGGTGTTTGGGCAGTAGGGATACAAATCCAAACCATCCTTCTTCCAGTCAACCAAGTCATCATCTTGCCCTGCGGGTCCCTTACCCGCTCCATGACCATTCTACTCGTCATTTTAAGTCCAAGCATCTTGACCTTTTTTCGATCTCTTCATTGGAGAATGATATTGGGATGCCACCGATAAACAATTTAGTGACCGCTATCTCCTTCCCCTCTTCGTCAACGAGAATAAATGGGTTTCTTCCATTCAGATCAAGTTTTCTCCCTCTAAGGACGATCCCTCTGGCCAGCATCCTTACCCTGGCCTCGGTATTGGAGGGATAAATCCTCCACAGCCGCCCTATTCTTTGGGCCCCTATGAGGGATCCATCCCCTCCCGCCTTTTCCGCCGCAAAACATATCTCGTATGTAGTGAAGCGGCTGTCCTCCTCCACCTTTAAAAATACAGGCAAGACTGCAGACATATTCATTAATTATATATAAATTAAATTACTCAATATCCACTTATGTGAGACTTTTTGCAAAATGAGTGTGTATATAGGTGTGTACGTGTGTGTGTGTGTGTGTGTGTGTGTGTGTGTGTGTGCGTGTGTATGTGTGATTGCTAAATTAAAAAAAAAAAAAAACAGAGAAAGACAGAGAGGGGTGGGGGGGGTAGAGAGAGAGAGAGAGAGAGCGAGAGAGAGAGATAGAGAGATAAAGAGAAAGAAAGAAAAAGGAAGACAAAGGGAGATAGAAAGTGTGTATGTGTGTGTGTGTGTGTTCGTGTGTAATTGTTTCGGCCTGTATACGTGAATATAACTTTATTATTACCTTATTTATTTTAATACAACTCACTAAAAAAAAAGGGAAGAGAGATAGAGAGGAGGGGGGGGGGGAGAAGGGGGAGGTTTGCCGAACCCTCCCAGCGTTAAGAGAAACGACTCAAATATAAAGAAATGCAGCGCTTGGAGCCCCCGGAAGGTCTCCCAAAGAATGTAAGAGAAGATAAGGGAAAATGGAGAGCAATTTATCCCCTAATAATATTCTACTTTATATTCTACTTTAACCCACTACACATTACATATCCTGACCAAAATAAATCAAAAATAGTAGTAATAATAATAATAATATATAATATGTGAGGGAAGAGAGTCAAATAGCTAAGAAGAAAACAATAGTGAAACTAACCCCTATCGAAGATAGGGAAGGTTGTAACTGAGAAAAGGAAAGCCACTCAACTATGTAACCTTACCGTAATTTAATCTAACTTTTACTTAACACCAATTATAATAATAACGTTAACAGAAACTAATAAGAAAGGGTACACTAAAAATTATGAAAGTCACATAAAGAAAACAAAAATAACAAAATTAGTTGCCTACCTCTCTTCTTAATGTCCGCCACTCAGCGGGACGCTACCGGAAGTTTTTCAATTATCTTATCTTATTAACTCTCTCCTTACCAGACATTTTCAGATTTTTCCCTGAAATTTCACACCCGCCCAGCACAAAAAAGTAGTAGTAGTAGTGTTAGTAGTAGTAGTAGTGGTAGTAGTAGTAGTAGTAGTAGTAGTAGTAGTAGTAGTAGTAGTAGTAGTAGTAGTAGTAGTAGTAGTAGTAGTAGTAGTATAGTAGTAGTAGTAGTAGTAGTAGTAGTAGTAGTGTAGTAGTAGTAGTAGTAGTAGTAGTAGTAGTAGTAGTAGTAGTAGTAGTAGTAGTAGTAGTAGTAGTAGTAGTAGTAGTAGTAATGGTAGTATCATTATTTTATTTTGTCATCGCCTTCATCATCACCATCATCATTACCGTCATCATTATCATCATCATCTTCATCATCAAAATTATCCATGTCCCTGTCGGGTAAAAAAAAAAAACCCGGGGAAACTGTAACCAATAAGCTACATGTGCGGAGAAGGGGAGACAGAATAATGATATAACATTGCGAATCTTAACCCTCTCTCTCTCTCTCTCTCTCTCTCTCTCTCTCTCTCTCTCTCTCTCTCTCTCTCTCTCTCTTTCTCTCTCACTCACTCACTCTCTCTCTATCTATCTATCTATCTATCTACCTATCTATCTATCTCTCTCTGTCTCTCTTTCTCTCTCTCTCTCTCTCTCTCTCTCTATATTATATATATATATATATTATATATATATATATATATATCTACCTATCTATCTATCTCTCTCTTTCTCTCTCTCTCTGTCTCTCTCTCTTTCTCTCTCTCTCTGTCTCTCTCTCTCTATCTATCTATCTATCTATCTATCTCTCTCTCTCGGTCTCTCTCTCTCTCTATCTATCTATCTATCTACCTATCTATCTCTCTCTCTCTCTCTATCTATCTATCTATCTATCTACCTATCTATCTCTCTCTTTCTCTCTCTCTGTCTCTCTTCTTTCTCTCTCTCTCTGTCTCTCTCTCTCTCTCTCTCTCTCTCTCTCTCTCTCTCTCTCTCTCTCTCTCTCAAATGTCGGTTAAACGACTTGCTATGTTTGTATAATCAATGTTAAGAACCTCGTGTGAAAAACAATATCATAAAAGTGGAAACTGTTTTTATTGAAATATCGATTTGTTCGTGTTTGTTTTTGTTCTAAATTTAACTTCTTTTTAACAGATTGTTTGCTCTGTAGAGTAGCGTCCTACCCAAATGGTAGCAAACAATTATCATTGTTTGTATCACGCTTTGGAAACCGGGATATACCCCGACTCTATAGACTCTGAAAGACTACTTTTTAACACATTGTGATGATGGGAAAATTACCTAAGTAATGGCATCAGACAGAGGGTTATTGAGAGCTATAAAGAAATAGGATTGTGACATTCTCTCGTGCATTCTTTCAAATTGAAACAAAAGTGGTTTAATTTTATGTTTTGCCATAGACATGGCTCTTCAAAGATTGATTGCATGAAATATAAAGTAATAATATGTATATTAGATGTGAAGTCCAAAAAAGGCATCCGAACTATTTCAAATCAGACAGTAGCATTACAACGCCAACACGCATCCTTACCTTTCTTGCCAGTAAATGCCTACGAGTAGAATCGGAAAAGCATCCGTCCACACATTTCAAATCAAACAGCTAAGAAAATACGAAGGACGATAAGGACATTATGAAAGTTAACTTAAAGAGTTTTAGGGGTTTTGGTGGGGTTTTTTTTTTTGATTGTTTGTTTGTTGCTTTTTTTTTTTTTTTCATTGGCGGGGGGGGAGGGGTGAGGGTCTAATATGTTTTTTGTTTGGGTTTTTTTTTTTGGTATGTTTTTTGTTTTGATTTTTCGAGGCGGTTGGGGTTGTTTGTTTGTTTTTTGTTGTTTTTGTTGTTTTGTTTTTTTGTTTTTTTTTAGAGAGGGGGGTATTTTGCTTTATCTGTCTTTGATTCACGTTTTTTGTGTTTTTCTTTCATGGGGGGGGGGGGGGGGGGGGTTAACACAACATTTTGTTTAATCCAATGTCTGATCATGGACTTGATCTTTTAAAGAATGTGTAAAGTTGCAAAAAGAAAGAGAACAAAAAGACATTGATAGGTACATTTCTTAAACACCGTAGAAATAGGCAAACTGTTCAATTCAAACAGATAGAAGGATAAAAAGAGTCATAAGGAAGTGTAGGATGCCAATGCGATTTTGTTTCACATAGATAGAAACAAAATTTTGAAAAGTTAATGTCTTGTCAACATTTTGAGAAGATCGGAACAGCATCCGCACAATTCAAATCAGAATTTTTAAAAAGTATGAGCTAGGTACAGATATTGGCAGGTCTGAAAGGCGAACTCAATTATGGGCCTGCTTTAACATTGTTGTAATGGACAATATCTCGCGTTGGTTTGGGGGTATTTCCATTACAATAATGAGCTCATAACAATTTGGGTTATCAGACCTGTAAATAGGTACGTGTTGAATATAAGAGATACCAGGAGCTATGCTTGTTTGTTTTTGTTGGGTTTTTTTTTGGGTTTTTTTTTCAATCTGTTTTTCAAAAAAGAAAAAAGAAACAAGACTTATCGAGAAGTACTTATCAAAAAAAGTTGATTAGAGAACTACCGTCCCTTGAAGAAAAAACGTATTTGCTTTAAATTTTCACCAGAAAACTGTCGTAATCTTGAAAAACTCGCATTTAAAAGTTTGGCCCGAAAACTTATCCTTCAAATATCGATCGATTTAAATGATTCTCATCTTGCAAAACTCTCAAATCTGGGACTTCCTTGTTAATCGATATTTGAAGGACAAATTTTCTGCCCCAAGTTTTTTAACTGTTCATGTAAATGTTGGTGCTCGAAGCTCGAATAAATAAATAACGACAACAAGTATTACTACTACTACTACTACTACTACTACTACCACTACTACTACTACTACTACTACTACTACCACTACTACTACTACTACTACTACTACTACTACTACTACTACTACTACTACTACTACTACTACTGTTGCTTCTGCTGCTGCTGCTGCCACTAATGATTAAACTAATACCAACATCCTTTATATTTTGTATTTATTTTCAATTCCATTGTATTTATTTTCCAACAATAGTCTACACGTTTTTATATTTCACTTTCTAAACTGCAGTACACAGTTCCTACCCGCCTCCCCTCTTTTGAATAATCAATTGCGCCCCTTTTATAAATATCTATTGTTCTATTTTAATGCGTGCTTCCTTACAAAGGAGCATATTATTTCCTGCCCATCAATGTTTTTGTTTATTCATCTCAACAACGCCACTACCACATTATCTCGTTCGTCTGTAGTGTTGCATCTATCCTGTTTTGCTGATAAAGGGGAATCCCGAAATGTCCATTTTATCTGTTTTCGTATATTAAATTGAAGCTTGCATTCGTTTCCACAGTTATTTGTTTACTGTTCAGAGTACAGCAAAGCAGTTGTGTAAAAATGTGCATCCCTGTTTTGCATGAGCACAATAAATGATATAAAACCCAATATAGTGGATCAATATCGATAAGGTGTGATGAAGGCTGGAGAGCTCTATAGATAAATTCACTCAATTGTCGCTTTATGACAAAATGCTTTTCTTTTCATTTTAGCCAAAAAAAATATTGAGCTTTTATATAATTGAGAAAAGTGAGTTGAGCAGGCACTTATATTGATAATAACGAGAAATGAAGCGAATAGAAAAGTCCCAAAGGACAATAAAGAATAAGAACTTCGCAGCGATGGGGGCTCGAACCCACGATTTTATTGGTACGACAACCTCGCCTGGCCGTGAGAGGGTAACTCTAAAATCGAAGAAAGGAGTGGTGGGTGGCTCCGATTGTAGAGCTACCCTCTCATGGCCAGGCGGAGTTGTCGTAGCAGTCTTCTGGAACGTATCTACTCACTTCATTTCTCGAACTTTTATATAGCGCAATATCTAAACGTGCTCAAGGTGCTTTACAAGGAGTCATGGCCAACAACAACACTGTATGACAGGATATGTGTGGCGATATTCCATTTTCTTGGACAGAGAAAACGCTGTTAAACGGCCATGTACTCATTTTACACCTATATCTGTTTACGGTGAGAGAATGTGAGTAAAGACCTTATCCAAAAACAGTATGCGCCGTCCAAAGTGTGACTCGAACCCTGAACCTTCCGATCCGAAGGCGAATGTCATACCCCCAGATCACATAGCCACATGAAAGCTTCTTTCTTCAAAAATATCAAATGTTTTAGATAACGATTCAACTTCTAAAATAAACTTGACTTTGACAATTTATCTGGTGAAATATCAAGTAACGTGCTCAAAGCGATTTATAAAACTGTATATTATATGGTCCCAAGAAAGACTCAAACAACTAGGAAGATGCCTCAGGCTTAATCTTTTTGTCAATATTGACACGTTTTGGGTCGATTGTTTGACGTCAATGATTTTCTGGCCAAAATGAGAAATGTGGTTTGCCTCAGTAATACTAAGCTGTGGACTGTAAAAAGTAATAAACAAAAATGAATAGAACAGCTTCGAAAAAAAGAACAAAATACCAAACACGGAACGTTTCGGGTTCAAATCCCTTCTTCAGCGAACAACACAAAAACAATGAAAACATACTTTATCAAAATAAAAAAAGAAAGAAAGAAAAAAAGAAAACAATCGATGGCGTCGACTTGGTTTTTTATTTGTCTTTTCATTGGTTTGTTGTTGTTTTTTGTTTTTTATTTGTTTGCTAAAGAAGGATTTTGATTTCAAAACGTTCCGTGTTTGGTATTTTGTTCTTTTTTGTTTTTTTTTTTGTTTTTTGAAGCTGTTTTCTTCATTTTTGTTAACTTTTTTGTCTGAGTAGCGTGTCACCCACGGCGGTGAAGGCTTGTCATTTTGTGTCAATCTATGGTTTTGTTTCGCTTAATTTTCTTTTTTCATTAGCGACCGGCAGCAATAACAATTACCTTTATTTGGTTCTTTGCAGAAGGAGTCAGCAGACCGTGGTATGAAGACATGGTTATTGCAAAACATTGGAGTTCTTTCCCCTTGCTTCCCTCATAGAATTGTGTTTACGGTATTTATGGTCTGTATTTATGGAACAAAGTCGAAGTCACTACCTCAGCTCTTTGATATTAAGACAAGTTCTCACTAGAGTATAGATGGAACGAAATTAACGTCACTCAGCTCTTTGTTATTATTTTTAGACAGCCATTTTAATTATTAGTTCTCTGTAAAATATAGCAGACTATAAACGTTTCACGCCACGATACAAATAGATTGGCGGGTGAAAAGCATCAATGTCAATCGGACTATAAACATTAAAAGTTACACACAGTTTTGGGTGTTGGTAAGTTCAATCTGGCTCGGGGATGTTGTGGGTATTTGAACTAAATGCACAGCATCAATAGAAACAAAAATCAAAACAATGAGTTATGTAAATTATAGGCCAAACATTTGTTTACATTAGGTATTTCAGATATAAAGGCTATATCTGAGGAAAAGTCAGACTGCAACTGACTAGTGACTTTTTCAGGATGAGATAAGCAAGTAATATGGAAATTAAAGTGTGATGTCAAAAACGGATTCCTATTTCATTGCAAGTGTAAAGCCGCTCTTCCGGAGGACTTAATTCATACCTTGTATAATTCGTCTTCTGGTGTCAGAGTGATCGCTTCTAATTTTCTAGTCTAACTACTCGTATATTGCTGGTTGTCAATAAAGACCATCCATCCTCGCTCTTTTACGTCCCGTTATACCTATGCATCCTGCTACTATAATAGTTACGACACCTTTATGTAACCTATTCATTATTAGAAATTCGAAGGACTGGTAACATACACACTCCCAAGGATTAAGGGACCAAAAGAGGGTTTGATGTCAAGAAAATAAGGAGGATTTATATCGAGCTATATCCACTAAAGGGGCTCAAAGCGCTTTTAAAGGAGTCTCTAGTCAAAACTTAACTTAACAAGAAGGCCAAAACATGGCGCCTGTTAGGCGATATTGGAATTTTTTTCGGACAGAGACAACGTTGTTTACGACCGGGTACTCATTTTACACCTGTGTACCTGACTCAACTATATTATACAGCTCACGGCAGGACTCGAATCCTGGACTATCCTGTCCGAAGCGAGTGTTCTACCACTAGACCACGTCATAGCCGCAATTGTATCTTCTGAAACTAGTGAAGTTCCAAATTGTGTATTCTGTTTACAATCAATTATCGGCAGCTGATTCATCCCAATATAATACCGAATTGAGGCGATGGAGGACAAATTATAAGCTCTTGATCGTATTCCCGAACTTATCTTTTAAACTACTGCTGCTCGCTGAGGCTGGAAGTCAAACAAGGAAATAGACTATAGAATTCATTGGAAATAGAGGTTTTATTCAAAACTAGTACTACTCGCTGAGGCTAGGGGTTTCACAATGAAATAGGCTAGAGAATTCATTGGAATAGGTCCATCGACTATGAAATTATTTAAGAATTTCTGACAAGTTAGGAACTAGGTGGACATATTAGAAGGTCTGATAACCGAACGACTTGATTTTACATTGTTGCAATAGACAATAATATTACGCAATGGTTTGAAACTATGTATTTTCATTACAGCAATGAACTCATAACAATTTGGGTTATCAGACCTGCAAATAAGTATACGTTGGTTGGGGTCATCTTTATTCAACAATGATATTTAAATCTGTTGGCTAAAGCGTTCTGAGAGTGATTGGCATAAAATGTAAAAGTTTTCTGGCCAAAATGTCTGTGTCTTGCTAACGTTGGACTGTTTAAACCAAAAAGTTTAGAATATGTCTATAACTGAACCACAAAAGTCTTCAACAAATATTGAGGGAATGTCTTCAATAAACAGCTAAATATGTAACAAATTAGTTTCAGGCTTTAATCCCACCTCAGTCCCCAATAAATACAATTAGACTTGAATAGGATGAGGAAAGCAGAATTTTTTGTTTGTTTTTGGTTGATCTTTTTATTTTGTTGTTTATGATTATTCTTTATTTGTTCCTTTAACTTTTATAAGTGTCGAAAGTGTCGTTAAGATTATTTCTCTCTCTCTCTCTCTCTCTCTCTCTCTCTCTCTCTCTCTCTCTCTCTCTCTTCTCTCTCTCTCTCTCTCTCTCTTCATATTATTAATATATATATATATATATATATATATACATGTATACATATACTATCTGTCTATCTCTGTTTGTGAGATATTGATGCGCGTGAATCTCGCTAAACTTGACAGATTTAGGAGCTATCTAGCTGTCTCTCTAGCTCTCTCTCTCTCTCTCTCTCTCTCTCTCTCTCTCTCTCTCTCTCCCTTTCTCTCTATCTATCTATCTATCTCTCTCTCTTTCTTTCTTTCTCTATATCTCACTCTCTCTCTGTGTCTGTCTGTGTGTGTGTGTGTGTGTGTCTATGTGTGTGTGTGTGTGTGTGTGTGTGTCTGAAGTTACGTCCTGTGTGTTTGGTACCAATTATGTTTTCTGGAAATCACCGGCGGTCAGTCTATCGAGCGAAGTTGCTCTGTGCCTCCCTATATTTTCCCCATACTCCATATCCAATATACAATAAATTTCAATTTCAGACTATTATATAAAATTAGGATATCCGCTTTTTGTCATAAATTTTTGTGCATGCTGCTTTTCGTCAACAATCGTGCGTCACTCTTTGCCAGCCGTGATAGATATTCACTAAGGTTGCGTCAATACAGACATCTTTTGCTCGTCGCCCACGCGAAGCGACAATGAAATGAGGGAGGGGATGGAAGCTATTCTACAAGAACACTTGTTTGAATAGGATTCAATAGTCGTAACGTCACTTCCTTCCTAATGACGCATGGTAACTTAGTAACACTGGCTCTAAACTATCGGAACAATGGCGCACGCCAGTATGAAATATTTCTCCGGCTAGCATAAAAACGCTTCCGGGAGGAAAAAAACACATAAATATGATCATGTTTTGACTTTTACATATTCTGATCAAAAGGCATATGAAAAGGGAATGAAAAGTTATAGCCAGCATGAAGAACAAAAAGTAATGATTTTCTTTGTTTAGAACCAAGATGGCCGCCGTTGCCTGGCGGCGTGACATCAGACTACTGAATCCAATTGTGAATTCATATGACTGAAATCGAGCAGCGTTGCAGAATAACAGACAAACTTCAACTTTGGTAAGTATCGTTTATCTATCCATTAACGAGTCAAAACATGACCGACCGCCTTCTTATTTGTATACAAATGTCTCTGTTTACTTCTGTTTGAAAAGTAGGGTTATCCCCCCCCCCCCCCCACCCCATCCCACCCCACCCCCAACCCCCAAACAACTAATACTGTTCACTAGTAAAATGATTAGGTCAGGCCGGCAAATCTGGCTTTGAACAGCTCGAGGTCTTGCTTGGGAAAAATTTAAACTATATTAATTTTATCATTATAAGAAGAGGCCTATTGGAACATAAACATAGGGATGAGGAGAATGATAATAAATATAGATTTTACTTACATTCGTTTCGCTTAAATAGATATAAATCATCAATAAGAATATTACAAAAAGCATACACCGAGTAGAGCCCCATGATACTATAAATATGATTGCAAGTCCTTCAACCAGGCACACATAACTTGTAGTATGTCGTGTCTTTGGATTGGATAAGTAGTGCATTGAGGTTGGATCTTCTATTCATTCGATTAAATTTGACTATCATCACCGTTAATATTCAAAGGAAGAATTTCGATAAGACTGCCTAATTACTTTTGTCATGTTGTTCTTTTTTTCAAATGATATTCACCCATCTCAATGCTCTGACGTTTATCACAATCCACCGATAATGTGATAGGATTCATGGACACCTTCAGCGATGGAATGATGCACAATTTTACCTTAGAGGAAGGTTTACAAATGGATCTCTCTTTTGCATAGGCCTATACTAAATGCATTTACGTGAGTACACCTCTTTGATACACACACACACACACACACACACACATATATATATATATATATATATATATATATATATATATATATATATATATATATATATATATATGTATATGCCCTCTCCCCTTACACACACAATAATAAACAGATATTCTAACACAGATCACATGTAAATCAGTATAACCAAAAAATAAACAAGCAAAAAAAATAAAACTAGAGCATTGATATAGAGCAATGTCCACTAAATGTGCTCAAGGCGCTTTAAAAAGGGGCCCAAGTCAACGCTTAACAACACTTAACACTTATCATGTAAGACTGGGTATGATGATTGTTATGACAACACTGTTAATGGCCGGGTACTCATTTTACACATGAGTGCGGTGAGAGAGATGTGTTTTTAATTCATGCCACCTTAAATAAACAATCACCATTCGCCCCTGGTAGAAATATCATTTACAGATGTGTTTGATTGATGGTTGTAGCTAAAGCTTACCTTGGACATCGAAAGCTTATAATCAGTTTATATATAACACCATTTGTTCCCTTTGGTGTAGATTGGGTATATTCATTTTAATCCTTTGGAAGAGTTACATTAATACGATAAAAATAACTTTGTGAAAAGTTCTATTATAAACTTTTACAGCGTATTATTTCATAGTCGATAATTTCCAGTTTAAGATTCCGATAGCCAATATAATAACACAAGCAACAGCAAACAGACGATGATTCTTTGGTTTGTGGTTTGTGGTTAGTGACTGGGGAATTCATGGGTCTCCTTCGTGGCTTCCATACGACTTAGGGTGAGAGTGGCGACAGATGACGGCAGCGATGCGGCGCCGACGGTGGGAGATTGATGACAGGCGGGTGGGTGGGTAGGTGGGTGGGGCGAGAAATTGTCGGAAAATGATGAAATTTAATTATTCTTCGCGTGTTTTGTTTTTTTTTTTTGGGTATCCCTAGCTATGATAATTTTAAGTCTAACATTGATTGTGTAGAATCATCAAATTAATATTTATGTAGATTTATTTTTTAAATACTGTGTACTTTTGCTATAATTTCTCCATATACGACTAATGCTTTAATAACAATATTACAAGTATTATTTGTAAGGCATCTCATGCTTCCGTTATAAAAAGGGTAGTTTATACATCTTCATTGTCCAAATAAGGTAATTCATGACAGAACCAAAGGTCCATAATAAGAGCAAAGTTCTATAAGCAAAAGTAGATAAAATCGTGTACTAAGAACTTTTATTGACTGGATCTTAGTCACTGTTCATTCATAGGAACCTCCACGATATGGAGACAACAATAAACACAATCATTAATATAGAGCATTTCTACGGGTTTATTTAAGACGCAATAGGCGTGACGTCACTTCCCTTGTAATGACGCATGGTAACTTAGTAACTGGTTCTAAACTATTGGAACAATGGCGGACGCCCTTATGAAATACTTCTCCGACGAGCATAAACGTGTATTCAGAGGAGAAAAACATTATAAATCTGATCATGTTTTGACTTTTATACATTCTGATCACATGACATGTGAAAAAGTTCTAGCCAGCATGAAGAATAAAAAGTACCGATTTTCTTCGTCTAGAACCAAGCTGCTCGTTGCTGGGCGGACGTGACATCAGACTATTGAATCCTATTGATGCAATGGGTTAGGCAAAATTCTCACCTATTCTGCCTCGTTCAAACACGAAAAACAATGCGTAGACTATAGGCTGTTAAATGGACTTTATTGAGAATAATCACAAAATAAAAAAAACAAAGCCAAGAGATATCAACTTCAGTCATTCTATTCGCAATAAGGTACAACAGTCTGACGTCACGTCCACCTGGATGGAAACCAACATGCTGGTTCAAAGCAAAGAAAGTTGGTACTGTACTCTCGAGTCTTCGTGCGGCGATGTGGTCTTGTGGTATGACACTCGCTTTCGGATCGGAAGTCCTGGGATTGAACTCACTCGGAGCATAGTTTAGTCCTTGAAAAAGGCTCTTTACTCACATTCTCTCACTGCACTCAGGTGTAAAATGAGTGCATGACCGTTAACAGCGTTGTTTTTGTCGGGGGAAAAATTGTAACATCGCCTAACAGGCGTCATGTCTCGTTCAAATGTTGCGTGTCGCTGTTGGTCAGGGACCCTTTGTAAAGCGCTTTGAGCACGTTTAGTGGATATTGCTCTATATAAAAGCTCACGTTTTGTTTTGTTTTGTTTTGGGTTTGTTTTTTTGTTTTTTGTTTTTTGTTTGTTTGTTGTTGTTTTTTTTTTTTGTTGTTGTTTTTTTTTTTTTGTTTTTTTTTCATGCTGGCTTGAACTTTTCCTAACATAATACGATCAGAATATAATGTACAAGTCAAATCATGACCAGATTTATAATGTATTCCCCCTCTGAAAGTACTTCATAAGGGCTGTGATGGAGATGTTGGCGTCCGACATTTTACCCGATGGTGTAGAACCAGTGACCATGCATCTTTACGAGAGAAGTGACGTCATGACTGTTGAAATCTCTTGAAATGTCTTGATTTTAGAGAAGGCTATAGAAACCGTGTTTAAATTACGATTCCAAAGCTGCCCAACTCAGGAAAAACCCATATTTGAAAATTTTGCCAGAAACCTCGTCCTTCAATTATCGGTCGATTGCGAAGGACAAGTTTTCTGGACAAATTTTCAAATATGGATTTTTCCAGAGACTGGTAGAAAGGTCATTCAAGGCATTTGAACCAACTAAAGTAGGAAACGTTTTTGGATGTAGCCCAATAATATAATTCCCTTCATGTTAATGGTCTATTGTTTACATTGCATACCACATAGCAAGAGGTTGCGGGAAACAAGCGGTGTCAAATTACAATGGACTCTTCATAAGCAGACTTTGACCGATTAATTATTAATCAAGTCTCGGTATAACTCGTAACCCATTGCCATAAACGGGTATTATAAGTTGAGATGAACGAAATACTGAAAATTGACTAGAACAAGAAAAGAACTGAGTAGAAAAATGCCAGAATAAAATAGAGAATAACAACTTTTGCGGCGACGGAGAGTTGAACCATTCACTTTTATGAATGAAAATTGACTCTATGGTCAAAAATAGAAATGCTTTATTCAAGACAAGAAGAGTAGGTAAGAAATTAAATTTTGTTGTACGAATCTTTTAAATTTAAATTTTCTTTCCAACATTTGCTTGACAGCGATATATTATCTGCCTGAGGCTGAGGCTAAGGGTGCCATTTCTATGATACCAGCTTTCATGTTATTGAATTCGTTGCTGTTTGAAACGAATTTCGCCTTGGAATGTGTATTCGTTCTAAAATCAAAAATCATTTCTTTGGTTTTTCCTACAATAAAAAAAATACAGGGAGTTATCTTCACACCAACCAACAAATCTGTCGATCTCAGACCTGTACGCCGTTTCATCATCTTTAAATAGTAACCATCGAAGGACATCAGTGTCATCAGCAAATTTTAAAATTGGGACTAAGTCACTGGTACAGTCCTTTGCGTAAACCGTAAAGAGGCGGGGGAAGAGTACACATTCTAGAGGGGCTCCTGTATTAATAAAGTTTTTATTAGATTTGTTTCCATTAATTTCTTCAATTTATGCTCTCGCTAACAAAAAGTCTAAAATCCAGGAAATCAAACGGGGATTTATATTCAAACAGTTCAGCTTTTCAACAAGTAGATGAGGCCGAATCGTGTTGAATGCTGAAGAAAAATCAATAAAAAGAATTCTGCAATATGCCTTTGGTTTATCTAAATGACTGTAAATATTAGTCCAAAAAAAGGTTAATGGCATCATCAACACTTCTATTTGTTTAATATGCGAATTGTGAGGGGTCAGATGGGGACCAATCTGGAGTTTAAGCTTTTTTAGTACAAATCGTTCAAAACTTTTCATAACAATAGATGTCAGGGTTAAAGGCCTGAGATCATTCATACAAGAGACCTTGTCTTTCATGGAGACGAACCATTTTCGATGTTTTCCAAATAGTCGGAATTACAGGATCGTTGCATAGACATATTAAAAATAATGGTAAAAATATATCACAACTGCTCGGCACACACTTTCAATAACTTGTCTTCAATGACATCTCGCCAACAGGCTTTCCGTACATTCACTCTCACACTCTCTCCTTACTTGCCGTTCATCAAACACAATATTCTTCTGGCAAGTCATTTAATAATGTTGATCTAATTCCATTAATATTATTATTAAAATTACCGTCATCAAAACGTGCGTAAAAAGTGTTCAATTCATTCACGTCAACGCCACTCAGTGAGTTGGATATATCTACTTTTATTGTTGTTATGGTTGACGATCGTCTTCATTCCCCTCCGTGTATCCTTAATAATGATGATGATGATGATGATGATAATGATAATGATGATGATGATGATGATGATGATGATGATGATGATGATGATGATGATGATGATGATGATGATGATGATGAAAACAATAATACGATTTTCTTTATTCATCCCAAGGGAATAATTATTTAGGGTATATTTTGAGAAGAAAAAAACCCTGCGATAATCCAGACGTCAGCCGCAGTGAAACGCCGCGAAGGTGCAATAGAGGCTTAGTTTCCTGCTCAAGGAAATTAATGAGCAATTATTCTCGAACCAAAGACCTTCGAAGTCACTCACACACACAAACAAACACACACACACACACACACACACACACATTTCTATCAACGAAGTCTCAGGTCGGAGTCTTTGTAGGGTTTTGGTTGGGGGAGGGAGGGGGTTGGGGGGGGGGGGGAATTGTGGGGTTTTTGTTTGTTTCTTTGTTTATATTTATTTGGTTTGTTGTTGTTTTTTTTTTTGTTTTTGTTTTTGTTTTTTGTTTTTTTTTTTGGGGGGGGTGTTTGGTTTTTTTTTTTTCTTTTTTCTTTTCTTTTTTTTTTTTCTTTTGTCTTTTTTATTTTTTCTTTTGTCTTTTTTTCTTTTTTCTTTTTTTGTTAATTTTTGTTTTTTGCATGTTTTTTTTTTGGGGGGGGAATTGTTTGGTTTTTTTTTTCGTTTTTTGGGGGGGGTTTTTTGGGTTGTTTGTCTGTCTTTGTTTGATTGCTTTTTTGTTGTTGCTTTTGCTTGAGTTGTTTTGGTTTTGGGATTATTTTTTTTTTGTTTGTTTGTTTTTTTCGCATTTTGAGTTTTTATTTATGTTTTTTTTTTCATTTTGTTTAGTTTTTTATTTTTTTATTTTTTAAAAATAAAAAATCATCTCAATAAATCAATATTTGAAGCCATACATCTTTGGCCAAAATGGAATTATTTTTTTTAATTGTTTTGTCAGTGTACGGTAGTTTAATGGATTTAATGGTATAATTCTACAAACAAAGACGAAACGACATTGTGTTTTCAAACCACTCGGAAGTTTGAAGAATTCATTGAAAATCGACGAGTGGACGCAACTGATCACTGTCAAGCAATAATTGAAGTCGTTCGTTTTCTGTTTATGGATATTTTTTTTCTTCTTGTGTTGTTATCGGTTTGACGTCATCTTAGTTGACTCTCGAAAGAACGTCATATAAAGCAATGACATCTTGTTATAAATAAAATAAAAGAATCATTTTGTTGTTGAGTGTTTATCGTCATTTTATTATTATTATTTCTTATTTAATTATTATTATTATCATTATTATCATCATCATCATCATCATCATCATCATCATCATCATCATCATCATCATCATCATCATCATCATCATCATCATTATTATTATTATTATTATTATTATAGTAGTAGTAGTAGTAGTAGTAGTAGTAGTAGTAGTAGTAGTAGTAGTAGTAGTAGTAGTAGTAGTAGTAGTAGTAGTATTACTATTATTATTATCATCATCATGATCATCATCATCATCATTATTATCATATTATTATTATTACTATTATTATCATTATTATTGTTATTATTAATAATAATAATAATAATAATAATAATAATAATAATAATAATAATAATAATAATAATAATAATAATAATAATAATAATAATATAATAATAATAATAATAATAATAATAATAATAATAATAATAATAATAATACTATCCTTATTATTTTTATTTTTATTAATATTATTATCATTATTATCAACATCATCATCATCATCATCACCATCATCATCATCATCATCATCATCATCATCATCATCATCATCATCATCATCATCATCATCATAATCATTGTTATCATCATCATTACCATCATCATCATCATCATCATCATCTTCATTATCAAAATCATCATCATTTGTTGCTTTCATACGCCGTGTTATTATTAAGGCCACCTCTATTCGCAGTAATACTGCGAATAACGATTTCCTCTATTCGCAATAGTACTGCGAATAGTAGATAGCGTTCGTATTCGTTATTGGGAGTAGTAGTACTGCAACCAGTAGCCTAGATATCATTCATTCAGTTATTTGTAGTTGTAGCCTTCGAGACTAGATCTTTATTGTATAGAGGATTGAGCGCAAAATATAATAAAATACATTATTATTATTATTACTATTATTTTTATTTATTTTATATTATTATTATTATTATGATTTTTTTGTTTTTTAATATTACTAATATTATTATTTTGCATTTCATTCACGATGACGGTGTATCTGTTGTTGTGTAGTGATGGTGGTGTTGATGTAAGTAGTTGTGGTAGTGATGATGACTATAAGGATAATGATGATGATGTAATGGTGGTGGTGTTTGCTGTAGCTTTTATAACGATGTGGTAGCTGTGGTAGTGGTATGGTAGTAATGATGATGATGTGGTTGTAGTGTTGGTGGTAGCGATGATGACGAGGAGGAGGATGGTGATGTAAAGGTGGTGGTGGTTGCTATTGTGTTGATAACGATGTGGAGGTTGCTGTGGTAGTAGTAGTAGTAGTAGTAGTAGTAGTAGTAGTAGTAGTAGTAGTAGTAGTAGTAACGATGATGTGGTGGTGGCTCGAGGAGTAGAGGTAGTTTATTGATGGTAACTTCTATTATTTGCAGGAGCACTGAGATATGAGTCGAACAACGGCCTGAGATATATATATATATATATATATATATATATATATATATATATATATGAGAGAGAGAGAGGGAGAGAGAGAGAGAGAGAGAGAGAGAGAGAGAGCGAGAGAGAGAGAGAGAGAGAGAGAGAGAGAGAGAGAGAGTCCTGGAACTTTATAAAATAAATCTAACTAACAGTAAATAATACAATAAACGGGGACGGAACTATTCTCATTAAATTAATCGGACAGATAACCTGATAGATTTCAAGATGTGAACGAATGATCAAGTCGGAGAGGTGGGGACGGGGAAATTTTCATGAATTGGATCGGGGTAACAAAAACAAAACAAAAAACGATCTTGTCAAGTTTCATACTTAAAGGTAAAGCTGAAACGTTCAAAATCTCAATTCCCAGTCACACAAAATGTTTCAATCATCCTTTTTCTTTCCTTCTCAAACTAAAACACTCATTCAACTTCAAGACAAGAACCCTTCGAATAATTGTAGAGTTTTTATATGAAAGACATTCAATCTCGCAGCAGTTTTGACGGATTGAATACATGCTAAGTGCCACAGACTGTGCTAAGTGCTAAGTTGGCCAAATGAAGTAGGCAATGAGGAATGGGGACAGTGGAGGGGGGTGTGGAAAGAGAGAGAAAAGACTGTCCCCGTGGAATTATGCCATTTTTTGGGCAAAATTATGCCAATATTATGCCAAAAAAAAAGGTAAATTATGCCATGAATTATGCCATAAAATCGACATTATGCCAAAAATCCGACATTTATGCATGTTCTTGCGTGCTTTTGTAACCCCCAAAACCTAATTTTCACAATAAATATGAATTCTTATAGGTTTAAAAGCTACATTAAGTTGTTTTGTTTCATTAAAAACAACTAAAAAGCAGAAATATATACCAGACTACTTGACAATGTAGAAAGAAGTAGGTTCACTATTTTAAAGAACATTAATTTTAAACCCTTAGCATGCTACACCAACCTCTGTGGCAGAGTAGCGTGTTATGAATGGGTTAATTTAAAAAATGTCACCTAAAATAGCTAACGTTTACATGGTCAAATTATTAGGGAAAAAAAAAACAAAACAAACCAAGATACACATGAATGACAATGATAAATAAAAAGAAACGAAATTCCAACAACAATATTTTATTCTTTACTGTAGTAATAATAACAATAGTGTAATAGTAGTGGTAGAGGTAATGGTAGGAGTAGTAGTGGACGTAGCAGTGGTATTAGTCGTTGTAGAAGTGGTTGTAGGAGTAATAGTAATAGTAGTAGTAGTAGTAGTAGTAGTAGTAGTAGTAGTAGTAGTAGTAGTAGTAGTAGTAGTAATAGTAGTAGTAGTAGTAGTAGTAGTTGTTGTAGTAGTAGTAGTAGTAGTAGTAGTAGTAGTGTAGTAGTGTGGTGGTGGTGGTGTGTAGTAGTTGTAGCAGTAGTAATAGTAGTTGTTGTGGTAATATAGTAGTAGGAGGAGGAGCAGTAGTAGTAGTAGTAGTTATTGGTGTAGTGGGAATAGCAGTAGTAGTAGTAGTAGTAGTAGGAGGAGGAGGAGGAGGAGTAGTAGTTGTAGTGGGAATTATTTAACTTTTTGTTGACGGATGCGGAGTTGGATGCGGAAGGCCAAAGGATGCGGCCGCATCGGATGCCGATGCGGCCGCATTTTCCTGGAGGGACAGAAAAGAGAGAAAGGGAGAGAGAGATAGAGAGAGAGAGAAAGAGAGAGAGAGAGAGATAGAGATAGAGAGAGAGAGAGAGAGAGAGAGAGAGAGAGAGAGAGAGAGAGAGAAAAGCTATAAAGAGGGTTTATTGGTAAGTTCTTTCATTAAATATAAATATATGAGATGGTCAGTCCTAAATGTTTATTCTCTAATCAATAAATGTCCATTGTACCCAGGCAACATGGACCAAACACCATCCCATTTCATTTGTTTATGCTATATCCATTATCCAGTATGTTGATATTGGATTAGTTTAGCTACAGCAGTCCTTCACAGCTAACGCCAGACCCATATACTTGATATAATTTTGTCAGTTGAGGAAGTAACTGTCACAATTAAGAAATTAAGGAGCTTGCGCCAGTGTAAGATAAAGAATTGATGAAGGTCTGAGGTTCGAACCCCAGTCGATGTCGACTGATTTTTTTTTGGGGGGATGGGGTTTTTTTTCTTATTTTTCTTATTTGTATTTTTCATTCTTGCCTTGACTGACACCATTAACACACACTTATTCAGTTCTTTATCTAACTGTCACAATCTTTAAAGTCTCTTTTTATCATTCAAAGAGATACCAAGCTGCTAAATCTGTAGATTGTTAACAGTAGTAAACAAAAAGGAATATGACAGCTTCAAAACATAACAAAATAACAAACACGGAACGTTTCGGGCTCAAACCCCTCGTTCAGCCAACAACAACAAAAAACAATATTCTTCTTCTTCTTCTTCTTCTTCTTCTTTCAGCTTATCCCGCATTTTGCAGGGTTGCAATAATGAATGCCACATCTCCCTGCATCTCGGTTCAGGGCATCATCTTCTTCCAGGCCCAGTTCTTTCGTATCGTCCTTTACCTTATCCAACCATCTGGTCTTTGGGCATCACTTTTTCCTCTTTCCTGCTAATTGTAAGTCCAATACTTTCCTTCCCGCGTACTCCCTCTCTCGTCTCTTAACATGTCCGAACCATTTCAATCTATCTTCTCTCATCTTTATTGATATATTCTTCATTTCAGTCAATATTCGAATTCGTTCATTTCTCACTTTATCTTGTCTTGTCCAAACAAGTGACCATCTCAACTTCTTTATCTTGTTTCTTTGTTGTAGCTGCTGTCTCTAATCCATATAACATTGCTGGTCTCACAACAGTTGTATATATTTTCCCCATCAGCTGTGCGGAAATTCCTTTGTCACACATAACTCCAGTTACCGTCCTTCGATTATTCCAGCCTGCCTGTATCCTCTTCTTAACCTTCATCTCATTGCCCCCATCTCCTTGTACAGTCGTTCCTAAGTTTTTGAATTGGTTGGGCTCTGGCACATCCTCTTCTCCTATATTTATTGGTGGTCCTGCTCTCTGTTGTCCGATGAACAAATACTCCGTCTTCGATCTGCTTACCCTTAATCCAATCCTTTCCAACACCCGTCTCAAACCCTCCAGTTCCTTACTATTGCAAACAGCAGTGGGCTGAGAGCAGATCCCTGGTGTAATCCAACTCTTACATTAAATGGATCAGTTGAGCCAACAGCTGCTCTTACCACTCTTTTGATTCCTTTATACATATCTTGGATGACTTTGATATATTTCTCTGTTACCCCATTTGCTCATAGACAGTATTTGGGATTTTGTTTTTTTTTAAAGCTTAGTATCAATTGTATTTATCTACATGCACTTCTTTACTTGCAAATATTACTACGTGCACTTCCTTACTTGCAAATATTACTACGTGCACTTCTTTAGTTGCAAATATTACGATGTACACTTCTTTACTTGAAAATATTACGATGTGCACTCCTTTACTTGCAAATATTACTACGTGCACTTCTTTACTTGCAAATATTACTACATGCACTTCTTTACTTGCAAATATATTACTATGTGCACTTCTTTACTTGCAAATATTACTATGTGCACTTCTTTACTTGCAAATGACTATATGTCTGATAATCGATTGAAATAATCTTGTGATAATAATATACGATTTTTGACAGATCTCGGGAATTATATTGGCCCGAGAGTTCACGAAGCGTTTGCTCGAGATTAATATGTTCCAGATTTCGGTCAAAAATCGTATTATATCACCTACTCCCCTCCCCCCCCCCCCCCCCCCCCCCCTCACCATCTCAAGGTACTTCAAGATGTCGGGGTGAAAAATTGAATCTGGAGAATTATAAGAAATACGAACGTTTAACCTGTTTGATGTTTTTTTTTTCTCTTTTTTTTTTCGTTTTTTTTCTTTCAAAATTTTTTTTTTTTGGGGGGGGGGGGTTGTGTTTTTGTTTTGTTGGGTTTTTTTTGTTTTTTTTTTTAATTATTTTATTTTGTTGTTTTTTTTTGGTTTTTTTTTTTTTTGGGGGGGGGGGGGGGGGGTGGGGGACGGGGGATCGCAATGTAAGAAATTGTTTTATTTCTCCACCATAACGGATTGAATTGAACCCAGGTTTTTCATATCTAAGGTTTTAAATTCAATATCCAGGACTTAGGTCATCCCAACATTATACAGAATTGAGACGATAAGTCAAATGATCTGAATATATGAAAGTTTTTAGAGATTTCACACACCTTACTCTGGAAAACCCCATATTTTAAAATTTGGCCAGAAAACTCGTCCTTCAAATATCGATCGATTTAAATGACTTCGTGAAGTACTTACTCGGTTTGAGAGTTGTTGTTTCTTGTTTTTTTTTTTTTTTTGTTTTTTGTTTGTTTGTTTTTTTTACCAAGATGAGGGTCATTTAAATTAATAGATATTTGAAGTACGAGTTTTCTGGCCAAATGTTTAAATATGGGTTTTTTTCAGAGTACGGCAAAAATCTCTCCCTCCTCAATGAAAGCGTTTATTGCAACTTTATTATATTATGTTAAGCTTCAACTTTAATTTTAAGCATCAGGATTATCCCGTCATAATACCGTTTTGAAACGTTCGGTCACATATCAGAATGTATAGGAGAATAAAGGGAGTAAAAATGACTCTTATATATAGAAAACAAAGTAAACGACGGTTCGGCTTTTGGCCTTCTTCAGGTAAACAAGAAACTATATAAATCAATGGGGTCCTCCATATTATCGCCTTGTACGAAGGGTTACTTCCCCCATTGGAAAGATGCATTGAAGCAGGGTAACAAAATGATATAGGCCTACTAGAGACTGAAGCATCACTCAATACTTACATTTTAGTGCCCTTGTCAGTCAGGACCACGTTTGTGTCACAGATCAAATTTGTCAACAACAACAAAAATCAGATTATTTTTCAAAAATAAGGAGTCACTCAATTTTACTACATTCAGCATCGTGTGTGGGTTAACCAATCGTTACTTTTACCAATAGAGCAGTAAAGTTAGGTGCCCCAAACGTAAACAAAGGTCGAGAAGCACGTGGCAAACCACATGTTCCTGTCTTGACAGCTCACGTTCCAATGTAAATAATAGAAAAAAATAACCTTTAAAATTTGGCTGTTAGGTGGCAAAAGAAACACATATTCATAAATACTCGATCATGCATCAAATAATGTCTAGATATGGATATTTTATGGAACAAACGGTAAAATTTTCTAAAATTTATCAAAAGTTACAGTCTATCTATTTTTAGACCAGAGCAAATTATTGCGCTGGTGTGAACAAAACGAGAATTATTCGGAGCCTGATTTTCATAATAATTTAGCCTTATATTATTATTTCTGCAACTGTTAGATTTTATGTAAACATATTTTCAATACTGAAAGTGTATTGCCTACAACTCAAACTACAAAATTGGGAGACCTATATCGTGCGTAAATTATTCCGGTCCCTAACGGAAATCACTAGCAACTTGTTATTGTTTACGTTTGGGGCACCTAACTTTACTGCTCTATTCGAGAATATCAAGTTTTGTAACCAACTGAAGAGTAAAATCAATACCGACACCGTTAGTATCCCTTGTACAAGCAAGTCGCGCACGATTAAATGAGTGTTCATTGAGAATTCATGTGATGCATACAATAAATGTAAGAGTCTTCTCTACGGTTTGTTCTCCTAATAATACAACTAAAACAGATTTGGAGGGGACGACGGCGGTCTTATACCCCATCAAAGCTCACTATTTTATGTTCTTGAATTACCTTGAGGTGGGTGAGGGGGGAGAGGGGGGGGGTAGTATAATACGATTTTTGACCGAAATCTGGAACATATTAATCTCGAGCAAACACTTCGTGAACTCTCGGGTCAATATAATTCCCGAGATCTGTCAAACATCGTATCACAAGATTTAATCAATCCTATCATTTCAATCGATTATCAAACATATTATAGTAATTTGCAAGTAAAGAAGTGCACATAGTAATATTTGCAAGTAAAGAAGTGCACATAGTAATATTTGCAAGTAAAGAAGTGCACTTAGTAATATTTACAAGTAAAGAAGTGCACATAGATAAATACAGCCTACAAAATAAAATTGATACTAAGCTTTAAAAAAGAACAAAATCCCATATACCGACGTTTCGGGCTCAAAACCCTTCTTTGGTCAACAAAAAACGAGATTATTGGGGGGGGGGGGTTATTGTTGGCTGAAGAAGGGTTTGAGCCCGAAACTTCCCTTGTTTGGTATTTTCTTTTTTTAAGCTGTTATATTCATTTCTGTTTCTTACTTCCTACAAAATAAAAGAGACTTTTCAACTCGATGTTTATTCAATTGATCACTATTCGACTCAGGTGTAAATGAGTACCTGGCTACAGGAGTGACAGATATTGCAAACGTGATAGTACCAAAAGGACACCAAACATGCGACAGGAGCCGTATGAAATAGAAATACGATTCCAAATGGCCTGCTGGAAGAGGAGGTGGGGGGGGGGAATAAATAAAACGTGAAATGCATTGATAAAGATCGTTGGTATGAAACAGTGCCTGACAGAGCAAGAAAGAAAAATACAAGAATCAAAACCATCCCAAAAAGCAGTCTTCTTCGACTGAGAATTGAACCTAAGACCTCCTGATTACTTTTTCAGATATTGATCTTACACCAATGCCTGCTCCTTAATTTCTCAAACTGAAATACATTGAGCATGGTAAGTCCTTGGAAATGAGCTATATAAATGTTCGTATTTATTTTATCTTTTATTTTTTTATTTTTCACTTTATTTTTTAGTTTTGTTTATTATGTATCTATTACTCAACCCCGTGTTGCGACATGCACAATATTAAACTAGGCCGATAACTGCGTTCGGATGTCAGACCTGCATATATGTACACGTCGTTGTGATGCAATCTGATATATAATGGAAAACACCTTTATTTGGTTGGTAAACTCCACATATCGATAAATCTAAATGACTCCTAAATTTTCAAAAAGTCTTAAACCTAAGATTTCAAAAAAATATGAAGGCTTTTTGGATTAAAAAAAAAAAGAAAACAAAAAAATAACAAAATACCAAACACAGTATGTTTCAGATTCAAACCCCTTCATCAGCCAGTAAAAAAAAATCAATAAAAACATTAATGCAACACTTAAAACCCAGACAAACGGTAGAAAAGAATTGGGCCTTTCACGAAGTCCAAGATTTGAGATTTTTTGCCAAGATGAGGGTCATTTAAATCGATCGATATTTGAAGGACGAGTTTTCTGGCCAAGTTTTTAAATATGGGTATTTCCAGAGTACGCCAGACGTCGGGTCGGCTGGTACGTTCTCAAAATCAACAAGACTTGCCCAATACTTTTCTGAGGTCCATCTGGATTGCAGGTGATGTATTAATGTTTTGATTGTTATTAAATGAAGAAAGGTTTTGAGTCCGAAACGTTCCGTATTTGATATTTCTTATTTAACGAAGCTCTAATATCATATTTTGTTCATTACTATTTATAGTTTACAACTTTTATAGAACGTTGTATCAGTAATTCTTTTCGACGATTTGAGGCCATTTTAATACAATCAGGTTTGAACAAGGTGTGTATGAAAGGTGTCAAACAAAACAAGAAAGAAAAATACAAGAAAAAAAAAAGATCCCCAAAAAGCATTCTACCTCGCTTAGGGATCGAACATCAGACCTTCTGATTACCGGTCAGACATGCTACCACTGTATTTTTCTTTCTTGCTTTGTCTGGTACTTGTTCAGATCTTTATCTTACACCGGTACCTGCTCCTTGGTTTCTTAATTTACAAATACAATCAGGAAATGTTTTCCAGCAAAATGATTAAAGGGGTGTTTTGTCAAATCATGGCTGTACTCCAGCTGAATGGGAAATCATGTTGCTCGTTTGGGCTGGAAAAGTAAACAATATTCACTATTTGCTGCCAGTTCGGTCAGTGTCTCATGATATCAATATTCAAACGGTAATCAAATTCCAATCTTTAAAATAGCTCAATTCTCATCAAACTGATGTGCAGACGTTTATAAAAATCCTGGTTCACGAAGTCCATCTCTAACTGCATCTTGATATTGTCAATAATTGTTGGGATTGGGCAGAAGTAATAATTTAGTACAAAACGCCATTTTTACATTTTGACCAGAAAACGTAATTTATCGAACGATTACAAGGTCTAAAGATTCAAATCAAGACTTCCTTGACGTAAAATTCAAACTTCTCAGATTTGATAATTTTTGACACGTTTGCGGGTACTTTGTATTATCAGTAAATTTTACAAACTTAGCCCAAAAATAAGTAAGGCGCTTTGTATAAAAATAAAAATAAAATGTGTAATAAGTTGCTTTCTGGTCACAGTGACCGTATCGTCGATTATTACAAACAATAATTATTGGAACTTTTGTTTCTTTTTGTTTTTAAGGGTTTTACGGCGCTTACAACACATTCAGGTCATATCAGTCAGAGCTAGTAAAAAGGAAGAAAAAGGGGAATGGGTTCAAATAGAGAACGTAAATGTCTCATTCTGACACAAGCACAGGTCCCACTAAGAGGAACATACTCAATTTTTTACAAAACATTATATATATTTATAATATATATAATATATTAATTTCAATAATATTATATATATAAACAAAAACCATGAAATAAAAGTGCTCAACTTTTTGATAAAAGGAGCTATATATAATATATTAATTATAAAGTGTAATTATAATTGAAATATTTTATATACACACATGTATGAAGGTTATCGTTTTCTTCAGACATTAATTCTCCAAGAAAGAAAGGCTCGGCCCATTTTCGTATTGCCTTTATATTAAGTGTTGTATTGTGCTTTAAAAGGGGTGAATGAAACACCGGTTTTAATTTTATTGTTAATTCTTCCTTCTCTACCACTAGATATATGTTTCACAACAACATCCTTTTGCTTCCTACTATTCCTATCCCCTATGATTGTATTATTACGACTTTGATATGTAATTTAACCATACATTATAATATCGTTGTTTTATATAGACCCGTAAATTCTTGTAAAGTTCATATTTTAGGTTCTTTGTAAATGTTGCTGCTCGAAGCTCGAAGAAATAAATACAATGTGAAATTGAATGTAAGCTTCAATTTAATTACGAAAACATATAAAATGGACGTTCCGGGTTTACCCTTTATCAACAAACCAGGGTGAATGAAACTATTTTCATATGGGGTTCATGGGGGCAGCGTGGCTCAGCGGTACGGTCTTTTCTTCCTACCCGAAAGGTACCGAGCTCGATCACCCGCCGCTGCGCTCTGTGGCCTTGAGCAAGCCATCTCCCCTTAGCTCAATTTGCGGAGCTGCACTGCAGCTGACGCCTGGGTTATTTCAGTCTTCCCTTGGAAAAGACCCTAGATACAAATTTCCCCTATGGGATGAATAAAGGAATTTTATTTTTTATTTTTCATTTAAGGGTGAAAGCATTATTTATTTTACTTAAAACATTTATGAGTCTATGCTTATAACGCTCATGCAGTGGACTATTTATACTATAATGTTAGTAGGCTTGTGTAGCCGTGTGTTCCACTTGAACCAATGCGCTATGTCATTAAACTAGCTTTAAAGCAAACATAACAATTACCATAGGATTAGGCCTTCATTAATATTGAACTAATCTATATACAATATGTACGTGAATGTAATGCTGTCTGAGGGCACACGCTCGTCTCAAACTGGTCGAGCGATATGGAAGAATCCGACGCTATACATGTGTATCATATCATATCAATTCAATTCAAAAAATGTTTTAGGCAATTGCCAAAATAACTCATACAAGAATATAATATTTCCATCAACAAATCCAGATTTCAATCCCTTTCTAGGCCGGAATGTGATGAGCTATTCCAGCCCGACATCTTTACATCAGCCCTGCACAAAGACTTACATTACCAGAGAGACGGACAGAATCCGCTTAAGCACCTCGGACTCCACTCAAGATAAGCCCCAGTGCCAATAAATAAATAAGAGTGGCTAAATCATAGCTGTTTATAATTATCATTTATTATGTAACGGGGAAATCCTAGGCCTTTATGTGTTCAATGATGTCAAAAAGCAAAATTTGTAAATACCTATATTTATATTTGTTTTTAAATCAGAATAAATCTGACTACCGTTTTACTGTCAAATATAAATGGGAATGGAACTTGTTTTTCTTATTCATTATTAATATGTTGTGAAGGTTATCCTCTTAGACAGTTATACGAGCCATAAATCATAGGTGTTTATAATTATCATTTATTATGTAACGGGGAAATCCTTGGTTTATCATATTGAAATAAATGAATAGGGCGTCTACGGGTGTAGAAGCTGACTGGCCATGTAAAACGTATGAGTAGGCGGGAGCATTATTACTTCGATTTTTATTAAATAAAATGTAATCACTATCCAAACAAACAAAAAAATTAAACCTTACATGTGTTAAAGTGTAATTGCCATTATCGATGGATGTCTTGTCGTTCAGGCAGTGCTCTTTTAATTCATCAATTCCGAGCATATTAAAATGAGTAAAAGAAATCAACTCACAGACACCCAAGACGACACACAAGGTATCTCATCAGTTGGGTCTTGCTTTGGTGGATAAAATCCGTAGTGTTGTGCTTTTTTTTTTGTTTTTTTTTTTTTTTTGTTTTTTTTGTTTTTTTTTTTTTGATTGCTATGAAATCCACTTGGTTTACCACCCCATCCCTCCAAACGAGCACATTCAGAATTGTGAAAACGCGCTATATAAAATTATTGCTCTTTTTTTTTCACTGAATATTATGTATAAGTAAATTTTATTTATAGTGTTTCATTTTTTTTTTTAAATATAGACCTATATATATATTCATTACCTATGTATGAAATAAGGATAATATTATAGAAACGGGATTCAATAATTGTATTTATATTGATATAACATTTTACTGCTTATAAATAATATATTATAACTCCTACTCAATCTCTTATCTACAATATTTTATTTTAAAGCAAATGATTAATATTTATATGAATAAGGTGATAAAAAAAACACTGTGATCACCCAAAATTATTTATTCCTCAGTTGAAATATTTACGCAATCGCAATAACACGATGTTTATGTTATATCTCTCTCTACTTTTTATTATAATGTCATTTAACCGTTACCAGTTTATAAAGTACCTTCATAATCATTTGATTATTTATTTATATTGGACAAGAATTTTATCATAAGTATACTCGACACATAGTCACCATGATGTATCCGCCTGTCGTTCCACTGTACTTTTTAAGACTTAAAATTCTTTGCCAATTTTTATTTAATTTATTAACATTTGATATTTCTTTTATATATTACCGAATTGTGTTGTGATACAGAATTATAATTTCCACACAAGGATCAATAAAGTATATCTTATCTTATCTTACCCCCATGTTGGTGAATGTAATGGTTTTATTAGTTTTGTTTGCTTGGTCGTTTGTTTTATTTTTGCTTGTTTGTTTTGTCTTGCTTTGTTTGTTTTGTTTGGGGTTTTTTGTTGTTTTTTTTTTTTTTTTTTTTTTTTTTTTTTTTTGTCGTATTTTTGCAGTTGTTTTTGGATTGTTTTGTTCTGGTATTTGGGGTGGGGCGGGGGGGGGGGGGGGGATGTTTTCTGCATTTTACGTTGTATACTCTTATATTCTTTTGAATCACGTATTGCACCAAAATAACCAGCTTGGTCAGTTTGAAAAAAATATTATTTCAACGTATGCCAAATCTGTCGTATCGAAAGTTATTCAATTATTATCATAATAATCAAAAATATATTTAATATGTTTTTGTCGGTTGATTGTTCTCCGTTTGCAAACCACTAGGCAGCTCACTAAAATGTTAAGTGGGGGAAAATATTTCGACTATAATTCTCAGGTATCTCTGGCATTAATTGTAGTCCAAAACAAAAACAAACTTTGCAGAGTGCACGACAAGTGCTATGGTGGAGAAAGACAAAACATTTTTTTATGTTGAGTGGCACAAGGAAGTGCAACAGATAGCCATCCTCTGGTAACACTTAGCAATGCATTAAGATGTGCTTTTGAAGTGATTTTCATAAGGCATTATTCATATTGAATCCCAATGAATCCTGACTGCTGGTCGTAGTGTAGGGGAGGATTTCGACATTTTCGTGATGGATACAGAGGTTATAATCACCAACTGGGGAGGATTGTCGTGTCGTCTGCTAAACCTCTTGATGACTGGTGATATGTTTGACGTCCAACTGCAGGTTGGATCACATCTATTTGATGCACATAAATTGATATTATCTGCTAGCAGTGATGTATTTAAAACAATGCTCACCAACCACAAATGGAGTGAGGCGCACAAACAAACGATTGAACTTGTTGAGGAACCTGGATGTGAATCAGTTTTTGGGAGATTCATTCACTATATTTACACTGGACAACTATATTTATCTCACAGTACCGCATGTGCCATGTTGACATTAGCTGATAAGTATAACGTAAAAGAACTTATCCCACTATGCCGTAATTACATGCTTGAAAATTTGGAAGCGCCGATCCATTTGTCTTGTGTTTTGCAGTGGTGGAGGGTAGCTAACCTCCGGAATGACGTGGAAACAGAGCTCACGATTCAGAAATTTATTGAAATTAATTTCAATAGGATAATTCAATCACCCGATTTCCTTCATGCAAGTGTTGAAACGGTAGAAAAACTTCTTTCAAGTTCAAAACTTGTGGTCTACAATGAGTTAATGATTTTTTATGGTGTGTTTCACTGGATACAGACTTACATGAATAATAATTCTTCAGTATCAAATGCTAAAGCGGTTTTCAGTCAACTCTTAAAACAAGTTAGGTGGTCCTTAATGACAACAGATGAAATAAACTGGTTAAAACATAATCAAAATGTTCAACAAATTTTACGAGAACTTTCATTTAAATGCAGTATTTCCTATCCTTATGTTATGTCTGTGTCAAGTGAAGAATGTGTTAATAGCACATATGAAGAATCTAAAACATTTGTATCTGCTGTTTGGACTGTTGGTGCTTCTAATTCAAGTGATAATGATTTACTCGTTGCAAATTCTTTAGATTCTGTTGTTACAAAGACTTTAAACAAACTCTCTCTTGAAAGACAAAGAACTCAAACAACTACTCAGCATCTGTCCCGTGTTTACCTAAGTGACTTCTGGGCTACTGAACTGACTGTACAGAATTTTGCATCATTCCCAAAGTACAAAATTCAAACTTTCTTTTTCTCCTCCCCAAAAATGGGCTCTTGCAGTGAAGACGATGGCCAGAGTTTAGAATGGGAGGTAAATAGTTATCGAATTATTTCTTTTTGTTCAAGTCCAGACTCCTTTTTATAATAGATTATATTTATAACGAGAAACAATAACGTGAATAATGAGAGTTTAGCAAAAATCTCAAGGAATGATAGCAGTATATGAAGGAAAAGGCTATTCGGACCCGAGTCTGAATTGCTTCCCGTGGCAATTCGGACCCGAGTCTGAATTGCCTCCCATGGCAATTCGGACCCCGAGTCTGAATTGCCTCCCATGGCAATTCGGACCCTGAGTCTGAATTGCTTCCCGTTAATTCGGTCTTTGTAAACACACACACACACACACACACAGAGACTCATGAGTATCTCCCTAAGTCATTAAAAACGGAATAAGAGATGAAGTGAGTAGAAAAGTGCCAGAAGACAAGAGAATAAAAAAATTTCGCGGCGGTGATGGGGGTGAACCCGCGACCTTATTGGTACGCCAACTCTGCCTGGCTGGTGAGAGCGTGACTCTACCTTATGAGCTATCCACGAACCCAAAAATTCGTATCTAACTCAGGTCATACCACACACACACACAGACACTCCCCCCCCCCCCCCCCCCCCCCCAACCATTTCCACAACCCAAGAGCCGGCGACTTTTTCCCTTTGATTTCGTATCACCATGTTCTCCCCTGCGTCCAGCGCCTCAGTCGTTTGTGGGATAACCCCATCGTCTACTTGAGAAGTCGCTGGTTACCCCCTTTCCAATCCCATTACCAGTTGATCATTAATTTTCTCTCTGTATTCAACCTGTGCTTATTTTATTAATAGGCACCTAGTCCAGTATTATCTAATAATATTAGTATTAGATGGTACTCTGCCCCTACCCCAGTGGCGGGCTCTATTGCATGGTTTGCTTCCAAGAATCGCCTCTATTTTTATATTTAGAAATAAAACAGCTTATTTTTTTAATTAAAAAAGAATTAAGATACTGCCTTTTGTCAAAGTCCGACCCCTACTGCCATTTAAATAAAACGCTCAATGCCCAAAGTCATATTATAATTTTCCTTTCCCCGCACTTTTTCGCGGCCGCAAATAGCAAAATATAAAAAAATGTAGGTATGTCATGCATGTATCTTTTGCAACATGCTCATGGCAAATCAAATAAATCTTCCAAAGACACTCTTTTATCTATGCGAGGGCAAATTGATTGTTAACGTTAACAATAGCGACTACAATTGTAATCTCCTAAAGCCACGAATATTTAGATCTATGTTTTTTGTTATTTTTTTAAGTCGCTTGCAACACATGGGTTTTATCAGCGCCAGTAAAAAGGGAGAAATTGGATAGTAAAAAGTTCTAGAATTACCATTACAGAGTACCCAAGAAAAAGGAAGACAAAGAGGAATAATAAATCACAGCTTTTGAAGGTTAGTCATCTTCGGTAGTTCTAAAACGTGACTTACTCGCTCACTCATCCTCCTACCGACTGAAAACTGACAACGAGCAGCTTCTCCCGACCCTACCACGCTTCACTTTCGACCCAGTTTCCACTTCCGACACTTCCTGTGATTGCGCAGTTGCATTGTGGCAGGAGTCCGAATTGCCACGGGAAGCAATTCAGACTCGGGTCCGAATTGCCACTTCGGTATATGAAAGTAGAACCTGGTTTTAATAAATGGTTATGAATATGATGAAAGTTAGATTCAACATCCAGATCCAATTAGAACTCAATTTAAATGAAGGGAAATTTTTTTCTCATTGATATTAGTAATGGGATACCTTACATTCAGTATGGCCCCCAATAAAACGAAATCTGACTTTGTGTTCCACTGTCTGAGATTAGATTGGATATGGAAATCAGGAGTATCAACGTTGCATTTTCAATGAATTTAATATGCTTAATGCACAACATGATTTTTCAATTGTTTCTCCCAACAGGCCATATATATATATGGAACCAGATATCCCATTTCATAAAGAGGAAGTCACCTGAAAGGCATCCTTTTTAGTACCACTCTTACAATATCTGTCACTGCCAATAGTCAGGTATTCATTCACAGCTGACTCAAGTGTGATAATTTGAGTGAAGACGTCTACCAAAGTAAGCAGTTTTCCAGTCATTGTAAGCCTTGAGATGTCCCACTACTGATCTGTCAGCTTTCTGATTCAATCAATACACATTTCTAATATGATGAAGGGCTGTACTTTCATTAAACCGTACCCTTACTTATAAGAGTAGATAGTTGCCAATCACATAGATAAAGGTTTATGGCTAAAACAATTCCCTTTTCTGGCCACAGGTTGAGCTGCATCCAAAAGGAGTCCATTTCGCACCAGCTATTATGATAGGTGTGGACAGTGATGGCAACAAGATGATTGATGAGTTGTTTGTTGACACTGTCAGGTTATCTGTGATGTCGCGATCACCCCAGGACTTGCCTTTGAAGGTGAGCAAACAAATATTTGGCATCGCCAATTACACTACTCAACCTCCTTTGTTTAGATTAACATTTATGAAGCACTTAAATTCGCATAAATTTTGATCACCGATTAAAACATTTTGTAACAGCTTTGCTGCATTTTGATTCACAGTCGGGGATCAATAGGTTATAAAATAAATAGCAAGAAAGGGAATATATTGTTATATGATAATATAAGGAATTTATATACACTGCTCTGTGTGCTTAAGATAAAATGCATTAAGATAAACTCTCGCTTAAAATAAACTCTTAGGCCGGTCCCGATTTTTCTGCACTAAATCATTAGTAATTTAAAACGTTTAAGATAAAGTCCGCTGTCCCTGAACTAGTCCGGAAAAGATAAAATCATCATTCTGGATTTGCACAACTGGGATTGACAGGGAGTCTATCAACCGCCCTCTCCATGTCCCATTTTTGAGCCTCCTCATCACGCAATATGTTCACTTGCCACAGTAATAAAAAACAACACCCTCTATACATATTCAAATGTGTAGTGTGTGCAAAGATTCACCAGAGAATGTACATTCATAGGTGTGTAAGTCCTCTAGATTCTCTGAAATACACGGGCTGTCACCTCATGAACGTGAACATGAGTTTGTGCTATAGCGCCCATATATTGTCTTTCATATCTGTCATTCCTTCCTCATTGTGTCATCCATGCACATTCCCACAACCAGAACAAGACTAGCACTTATCACACAATTAGCCTAGACCATCTATTCTAGTAGTAATAGTGTCTCAACTCTCATTTTTTTTTTCAATTCTTATTCTGCCTTTCCGAGCGTTTAGATCATCGTATGTTTGTCACATTGTGAAAGATAACTCGAACAACAAATAAAAATACATATTAAAAAGTTATTTTTAGTTTAGCCAAGCTTAACAGGAAACTGGGCCATCTTTCTGGAGATATGTATTTATTTAAAGGGGGACAACAAATAGATTAAACATAGGACATTTGTGTAACTGAAAAGTTGTTCCCCTCAAGTTTTTGGATAAAAAAAACCTCGGATATGATATTCTGGTCCCCGGAAGTTTATCTTAAGTGGACTGCAGTTTATCTCCTAGTTCCAATCAAATTGCTCACTGCTACTTTACATCTACATATCATAATAAAATTTTACAAATTATATTAAAACTGACAAGTTTAAAACCACTTTTAATATGATAATAAGATATATAATAAAATGCATACTTGGAATCTTTTAACCCTGAACTACCAAGACAAGGGAAAACTTACATTATTTCACAAAAATATATACTGTTTGATATCATTGATGAAACCCCCATTTAAAAGGATATTTCAAAATAAAGAAATGAATTCCCATTAATTTGATATATGACATGCATGTTTGTGACAAGTACAACATTGGGGAAAAAAATCATAAAGTAAAAAAATATAGGCTAAAAAAATACCAGTTTTGAATGTTTTATTACTTTTAATTGTATTTTCCTTTTTTAAAAGTCATATTTATTTGTAAAATATTGCCACTTGAATCACCTGCAGTTTCATCTAAAGAACTTTCAAAAACCAAAGAATTTAAGCAATTATATGACACATTTCTAGTTTAGAGTAGATTTAAGTGAAAAAATTCGTCTCACTTCAAAAATTCATAGTTCAGCTTGCAATCCTAGTTTTTAGAAATGGTAAACAGCTACTTTCACGTTCACTACTCCTCTACATCTGGGATAATGGATAAAAGCCACCAAAGGTGTTCTCCTTCCTTTAATAAGCTTCAAAACACTGAACCTGGTCCTTAGCATTTTAGTGGGAGCAATCAGGCACATTGAAAAGCAATGGGATATTGACCTTCCTGATGGCTTAACATCTGAAGTTCATCTATTTGCAGATGACACTGCATTCTATAGGCACATCCATTGAAGATAGCGTAGGACTTGGCAAAACTGGAACCATGGGAGCAGAAATCATGGCTTATGAGCTTCAATGTAAGCAAATGCAACATTCTAACGATATCAAACAAAAAACACCTGTTAACTACGAATACCATCTTCATGGCCAAAAATTAGATAAAGTCAAATCTTCTAGATATCTTGGACTAAATATTACCCATAACCTCAAATGGAAATCTCATATCGCAAATATAGCATCAAAGGAAAACAAAGCGAGTCCTTTTTTAACACGAAACCTGAGTAGCTGTCCCGTCAAAACTCAGACACTCGCCTACAAAACTATAGTAAGGCACATCCTCAAATATGCATATTATGAGATCCCTACACCAAAACAGACATCAACAAGATCGAAATGGTACAAAATAGAGCTGCAAGGAGAATAACTAATAAATACTCACATTACAATTGCGTAACAAAACTCATAGAAAGCTTAGGTCTGGAAAAAATGCAACATCGTCACGAAAAAAACAAGATACGTATTAAAAAATGAATACAGGCAACACCAGCATAAAACTTCTCAACTGCATAAAACCAAAAAAATAGACTAACAAGAGGACACAACAACAAACTATTAATTCAGACATTAATAACAGACACCCGACAACACTCTTTCTTTCGCTCTGCTGTCTATTTATGGAATGAACTCCCTCAGGAGTCGATAGAAACTAAAAACAATTCAGAATTTGAAAAGGTCTTGGAAGCGTGGAGAAAATACCAAATAATGAATTGATCACAGCGTGTATTTTGAATATGTGAGTTTGTTTGTGTGTGTATCGTGAAATTCATAAATGTGAACTGTAGACTGGATCCTCTATTTAAGGGGATACTAATACTACAATGACCATGAAGAAGAAGAAGAATGATTATCATTAATCATTATCTTTGATTCATTCTATAATTCTGTCTTTTTGTGTGTAAAATTGTAAAGTTTATAGGGGTTTTAATTTAATATCTGCTGTATTCTGTATTCCAATGATCATCCCCATCTCCTTGACTGAATTGTTTCAACATAGCCAGTAACTTCCAACAGCCTCTCGTTATCGTCACAGACAGCAGGCCACATTTGGTGGGCTGTTCTTCGTCAGGGTGTGCCAGAGGTTTAGAGTGCAGATCATTTCGTGGTGTTTTTTTTTAGTCTGTGAAATGACCTGTTTTGAATAAATTATTTTTGTCCTTCTTATCTTTCAGGTTGAGGTAAATATCCTTGTTCGAGCCAACAGCCCATCAGAAGTAGGTGGTACATACTTTGAGAGAGCTCACTCCAGGACATGTTTCTTCGAACATGAAAGCCAAAGACAAAACTTCGATGACATCATCCCATTAGACAAGCTTAGCATGTACTTACTGCCTTGTCCCGACCCCATGCCTGAAATGTATTTAACCCCAACTGTATCATTCTCCCTTTGTGTGGTTATTCGGCCACTGCCTCCATAGATATGAAAATCGTTGTTTTAACCATGATTTAAGTGGGATTACAAGGAAATTACCAAAGCACTGCCTTAAACTAACAAAAGACATTTTTGTATTATGATTTTTAAGTCTGTTTGCAAATCTGTAAAAAAAAAATTTTAAAAAGAGGGGGGAGGGGGGTTAAAGGCCATTTGGCCTTGAAAAAATCATTTGACATTTTTTTTCCCTTTTTCTGTATTTTCAACATTGTTTTGAATTTATGTTTTGTTTTGTTGTTTGCTTTTTTTGTGTTTGTTTGTTTGTATTATTGTTTTTTTTTATACCAGGTTTCATTAACTTTTTATAAGTATGGTGAATTCAGGATGAATACAACAACCGGTTGTTGGATTTCATTGAATTTGAGCTTCATTTTAATGCAAGATGCAATTAGTAATGTTCATTATTAGTTACAACATTTCAAACTCGGGGGATATTTCTCATGTCTCTTGTGGATCTGAGTTCAATGTATTCTTTGTATCTGGTTTGCAATTTTGGAAGATTTTAGATTTTTCTTTTTAGTTTTAGAAGGAAATGTTTTTAACTGCTGAATATTCTTACATGCCTGTATTTGACCCAATGCCTCTATCAGGTACCATGTTCGGGAAAGTCACATTATGTAAATTGAAAGTTGAGGAGAGACATGAATTTCTAGTGACAAATTTGGGAGCAGACACTGGTGTAAGATAAAGATCCGGGAAAATGTGTGCAGAATATGCAGAACAGGACCAACAGTGTTAAACAAAGCTGAAAAAATACATCCCAAAAAATCAACCTGCCTCATCAGTCAAAGCAGCCTGACTTTATGGATGTTTTTTTTTTCTTATATTTTCCTTTTTGTCTTTGTCTGTCACTTTTTCAGAATATTTAATTTTATAGTGTTTTGTTGTTTAAGAAATTAAGAAATTAATCTGCTCAATGTGACATAACACTAAAGTTTCAAATTATTTTCTCCAGATTCAATTTTCATCATCTTTTTCACCCCGTTGAAATCATCACTTTGAGGCGAGTCATGATTCATGTGAATTTTTTATTATGGTGCTTTTGATTGCACTTTGGGTAGCTATAGATTAAATACATTAGAATATCTATATTTTTCTCTGTCAATATGTGATGGTTTTAAGCCAAATTGTTCTTTTTTTTTTTAATTAAAATTTACTTAATATTATTATTCTGCTTTATTTCTATTTTGGGGGTCAACATATTTGTTTTTTCATTCATTGTAAAATAATATTAAATACTTTTACTTCAGTACGTGATGTAATGGTAGATATAAATTTACCAGGCATTAGAATTTCTCTTGCCTTTTCATAGAAGATTTTATCTTCTGCATTAAACTGATCTACTCTTCTGATAAACCACATTTTTAAAACATAGCTTTGTCCATAAAACTTTTTCCTTCAACGCTAATTGATTAAAATGACCCACAACCTTCCAAAACGTCTTTAGTCTGAGATTTTAAAGGAATTTAGAGTGTGAGACATTTTTGGAAGTTGAGGGTCATTTTAATCGGTCTATATTTGGATAAAAGGGATAATATCTATTTTTTAAAAATGTTAACATGTTTTGCCTGAGCAAGACATCCTTACTGTAATTGTTTAATGAAATATAGTTATTATTTTCCTTCATTTAGCCACAGGCTTCAATTATTTCACTGTTCTTATTCTTATTAAAACTAGAGTGGTACCAGAATCAGTGTTACCTTTCTCTTCATGAAAAGTGTAAGATCTGATGTAAGCTTTGAGTAAAACCAATCTTTGTAAGCTCCAACTATGTTTTATTAATTATTTAAACTTTAACCTATCCAATCACACCTGGCCTCTACTGTGCAAACATTTCGTAGGATTATCTTATGACTCAGAAAAAAAAAGGTTCATCAATAATGAAGTGAATAGAGATGGTATGGGGATCCTTTCCTCCCATATTGGGTGGAGAGATCACTTTTGTGTAGTCTTCTTTCCTTCTATATATATCTGTTTTCCCTTTCCATGTTCTCTCTGTCTTATCTGGTTTGAGATCGCTCAGTTTTTTTTTCTGGTTCTTGCAGGGATCCTTAGCCAAGAGGGAAGCACAAAAATATGCCTTTTTTTCCTTGTAAATCATCTTTCTTGTTATGTGTAATTTTTATGTCTTTTAAAAATATTATATCCCACTTTGTATACCTTTGAGTGTATCGTTCCTGGTGGGATCCTTTGGAATTCTTGTGGAATCATCTGTTCCCTATTTGAACTAGTCCCCTTTGTTTGACATTATTTTTTTTGGCTGTTTTTATCTCCAGATCTACCTTTTTCCCCCCAATCATCTTCCTTTTTACTAGGACTGAAATTACCTACGTCCCTAGTTCTGTAAATCCTCTAAAAACATAAACAATGGAATAGAGAGGTGCTTGAAGAAATCTATACGTAAGGATATGTGGGGAGGGGGTCAGACCAATCCTATCCCTGAAATTACGAGTGAGCAGTTGAGTTATTCTTTGTATGAAATAATACACAAATATATAGACATAAGGATAGATATAGGTAAACTCTGTCCCAGTTGAATTTGGTGTTCCTCAAGGCCTTGGTCCCACTCTCTTCTTTTTTATTTTATTAACCTGGCAGTTGCTCTTGAATCTAAAGTTCGCCTTTTTGCAGATACCACTATTGCATGCTTGATACTAAAATCACAAGAAGATGGGGCATACCTTGAGAAACTGGCGGCTTGGGAGCAGGCACCGCATGGAGTTTCATCCAGAGAAATGCAATGTCATTTCCATCTCCAGAAAGAAATCTCCAATCACATGCAATTACATGCTACACAACCACACATTAGAGCACATAACATCAGTCAAATATTTAGGAATAACAATTAAATCAGACTTTAAATGGGACAAGCATATCAACAAAACAATATCACAGAAAAAGCAAATAGGACCCTGGGTTTCCTCCAAATAAATTTAAAGATTAAACCAACAAGCCTAAAATCATTAGCTTACAAGTCATTAGTTCGACCACAAATACGCATGCACTGTTTGGGAACCACACACAAAACACCTTGTTGATAAACAAGAGGCAATACAGAGACGAGCCACTCGTTTTGTTACGGGAAACTATGAGAAAACATCAAATTGTGAGCAATATGATTGATCAACTTGAATGGAAGTCACTACAAACTAGGAGGAAAATAGCATGCCTGACCATGATGTATAAGATCAAGAACGACCTGGTGGCGATTTCAAATCCTGATCTCCAAACACCAACACCAACATCCAGGACTTCCCACATGGACAGTTTCACCCCCCTGACATCCTCCAAAGACCTCAGAAAATTCTCATTTTACCCAAGAACCATCACAGATTGGAACAATTTACCACTGGACGTTACATCTCACCCACTTAAGATTTATTTACAGAGCTTCTAGATCACTGCTGAATTTTCACCTTATGTTATTGTTCATGTCAAAATCTTCATGAGTGAAGGTGGACATTAAAGGAAGATTCAGAACTTGGGTAATATGTTGAATTTATAATATACAGTGCACTCTGGATATGTCGATGTTGCTTAAGTTGATTTTTACCCAAGTCGATTTTTTTTTCTTGGATAAGTCGATGTTGCTTAAGTCTTATCACAATAAAATCACAAATAAACAAGTATTTCCATTGGTTAAAAAACTACCAATAAAAATATCCGCGCACGATTGGCGCACACCGATGTGACGTAGATCTTTGTCTGACGTCCGTGCTCAATGTACATAAACAGTATCGAATAGCTTTGATTTATCCATCTCACATTTTACATCATCCCAACGTCATGTCAAGATTTTTATAATATTTTTTTTTTCTAATCCCAGGCCATCCTATCTGATGACCCTCTTAATCAGTATCAATTTGATCAAGAATTCCAGTCAAGTCTACAACTACAATGGCAAACAGAAGGTTGACAACCCTATCACTGAAAAGAAAGATCAAACTGATCGATGCAGTTGAAAAGTCTGGCATGCAACAGAAAATCATGCCGAGAAATTTGGCATACCAGCCAATTCAGTCTCGACGATTTACAAGAAGCGTGACCACTATAGGGACCTCAACTTCTCTGGTCAATTCGATGTGACCAAGCAACGTCAGTGGAAAGCGTGCCATGAAGGGCCATACTTGTTCTAGATTGGTTGCTTTGTTCACACGCATTTTTTGCTCATTTGATTACACTCCGGTTAAGTTGATTTTCGGTTATGTCGATTTTATTTTCTAATCCCCTGAGCATCGTCTTATCCGGAGTTTATTATATACAGTCCAAGCCTATTTTGGGATGGCTCAGTTTCTGACAATCATCCCAATTATGCGGTGGCCATGAAATTGAGCAATTTTTTAGATTTACCATAGTCCACTCTGAGTCTATGCAGACTTGTGACTCGCAATACAACTTCTAATGAGAGTGAGAGATGTTTTGGTTGCATTAATCTTTTTTTCTTTGTTTTGTTTCCTTTTATGGGGGGGGGGGGGGTTGATTTGTTTTGTTTTAATTTCGTTTTTTCTTCTTTTTTTTTCATGTTTTAAAGTAGTAAGCAGGTATACCCCTATATATGTTTTCCAACTTGCTTTTTGTCATTGTCTTGGAATGATATTGCTTGGTTTTTTCTTTTCCCTTGTCACAGTCATTGGCCGAGAGGGAAATAGTAAATTGTATAGTTACAGTTTTTGGAGATGATATTATTTTCCTTGTAAGTAATCTCTGTTATTTATTGTTGTATTTGCTGTTTAATCATTGTATAATGCAAGCATTTGAGCGTATATTTTTAGTGGGATCCTGGATGAGGTTGTTAGGTGATCTCAAACTGTGAACGAAGATGTGTCACAAACACCATAAAACCCTTGAGTTGCTATTGGTTACAAAAGTAAATAAATGTGATACTACAGCAACTCCTTGTGATATGAATATGACCTGTATAAAGTTATCTCCGTGCCATCAACATATCAATAAAGTAAACAAATAATAAAGTTCCTTTATTCAACCTCGAGCAGAAATATGTCTTAGGGCCTATTCCAAGTGAAGACTGGAAAAACCCAGATGTCATTCGCAGCACAGCACCGCAAATTGAGCAAGGGAGAGATTGCTTGTTGAAGCATAACGAGGTGGATATTCGAGCTGAGCCACAATCTAACCCCTCCGCCATCAAGGCGTTTTCCTCCATCTTGTTTGCATGTTCCAATGAATTTGAAACCGTACTCGAGAGTAGTCACCTTTTTATGTCTTTCTTTTTCTTTTTTTTTTTTTTCTTGGGTGCTCTTATGCACAACTAAATTCTGGACCTTGTCTATTATCGTTTAACTATCTTGTGTCTCAAGCACCATGAAACCCTTTAAAATAAACTCAAACCATGTCTTCCTTTTAATCATACTTTGATTATTGTATATTATATATTATATTGCTAATATTATCGGAGCATGACGTTTTTTTAAACCTGCTGTAAGTTGTGGACTGTAAAGAGTATTGTACAAAGATGAGGAAACATCTTCAAATTAAATAAAATACTGAACACAGAACATTTCAGGCTCAAAACACTTCTTCAGCCAACAACAAAAAACAATTAAAACAGATAGAATTAGTAAAGACTAATTAGTGCAGGTCTTTTTTCTTTCCTATTTGGCTATTACATCAAGTTGACTGTTTTGATCATTTTTGGCTTTGGCGGAAGAAATGTTTTGAACCCGAAATGTTCCATCTTAGGTAATTTTATTTATTTTTGAAACTGTTCAATAGTGTTTGCATGTTTTTACAAACTGTTTTTTTATGTTTAAACTATACATATCACCGTTCAAAGCGCTCAAAAATTCAGATAAGCTGTCTCTCAAATTTTGTTGCTTTTTATGTTGTTTTTTTTTTTTGTTTTTTGTTTTTCTATAATGCATGGTGTGTAGGCCATATCAACTTAATTATTGTTGAATTGTTTAAAAATGTAAGTTGCCATTTGATCTAAAGTAAAGCATTTGATGTCAAAATGTGATACATTGAATTTAGTGAATATAAAACAATGTGAATAGAAATGTACCTGAATTATAATAATTTTCTTTTAAGTTTTTTCCTTTATTCCTTGAATGTTTTAATTCAGATTTTGTCCTACGATCATTCAGTGTCTTTTATATTTTTTACCTCCCATAGTTGACAGAGAGGTTATTTGCTGTGTCTTCTATCCCCCTATATATGTTTCCAACTTTCTGAGATTGTTCAGTTATGTCCTGGCCCTGGTTAGAATTCTTCACAGGAAGGGAAACATTCAAATGTAAAAAGTGATACTTTTGGGAGATGATCATTTTTATCCTTGTACTAAATTATCTGTTATGTATTGTTATATTTTTATTTTGAATATACATATATAATTATCTGTAAGCATTTGAGTACATTTCTAACATAGAATTATGGAAAAGGTCAAACCATCAGCACACAAGGAAATGAAGATTAGTCTGTCACACTTTGAGAAGACAAACTGAAGATGGCAGACCTCACCTAGGAGGCATCCAAGAAGATGGCCAAAAGCAGAAGCGGATTAAGTTAAGTAACGGTATATTCACACCAAACACCCAAGTTCTTCAACGAACTTTAGGCTTATTTAGGCCTTTGTTGTGTTCCCATCATTGGATCGTGTTCGTGCATTGGTGATAATAGTCATTCGTGCATGTGATTAGTTTTATGGCAGCCATTAAATTAAATCTATCTGCTCCCATGTTGTGAGTGACCGCTCCTCTCCATGAGCAAAGTGCTATATTTAGGAACACTCACAGTGATGCAACCAATTATTTGGGGTACCTGTAAACACAACAAGAATGTTAAATGTTTCTGGTCTCATTCAACTACTCGTATATAAATAGTTCGAAGTTGACGTCACGTGTTAGTGATGATTATGTTGTGGTCGTGGTTGTTGTAGCAGTACCTAATGGTCGTGGTGATGATGTGTTGGTGATGGCTGTAGTGATTGTGATAGTGATGATGATGTGGTGGTTTTAGTTGCAGTAGTTGTGGTAGTGATGATGATATTATGTGGGTGGCGGTAGAGGGTGTAGAGCAGTGGCAGTGATGTTGATGTAGTGGTGGTGGTTATAATGGTTGTGTTAGTGAATATGATATGGTGGTGGTGATGATAGTATTAGTAAGGGTAGCGATGATGGTGTTTGGGTGGTGGTTAAGTAATGGTGACAACAAGATATGAAGTGAGTAGAAAAGTGCCAGAAGACAATAGAGAATAAAAAAAATTTTCGCGGCGGTGGTGGGGTTTGAACCTGCGACCTTATTGGTACGACAACTCCGCCTGGCAGGTGAGAGCGTGGCTCTACCGTGTGAGCTATCCACGAACACAAAAATATTCGTTTCAAACCCAAAGTCATTTCTAGATCCCTCTCTCACCCACTTCTTGAGACCGCCGATTCGTTCACCACCATCGCGAAGTAATTTTGACCAGCAGTTAAGCTTAATAGCCAATATTCTCAAAACAAACATATAACATAGAAACGATTGAGACATTGAGTATGCTCCGGTGTATGGGGTGAATTTTTAATTCAGAAAAGTGAGTGGAGCAGGCACTTATGTTGGTAACAACAAGATATGAAGTGAGTAGAAAAGTGCCAGAAGACAATAGAGAATAAAAAAAATTTTTCGCGGCGGTGGTGGGGTTTGAACCTGCGACCTTATTGGTACGACAACTCCGCCTGGCAGGTGAGAGCGTGGCTCTACCGTGTGAGCTATCCACGAACACAAAAATATTCGTTTCAAACCCAAAGTCATTTCTAGATCCCTCTCTCACCCACTTCTTGAGACCGCCGATTCGTTCACCACCATCGCGAAGTAATTTTGACCAGCAGTTAAGCTTAATAGCCAATATTCTCAACACAAACATATAACATAGAAACGATTGAGACATTGAGTATGCTCCGGTGTATGGGGTGAATTTTTAATTCAGAAAAGTGAGTGGGGCAGGCACTTATGTTGGTAACAACAAGATATGAAGTGAGTAGAAAAGTGCCAGAAGACAATAGAGAATAAAAAATTTTTTCGCGGCGGTGGTGGGGTTTGAACCTGCGACCTTATTGGTACGACAACTCCGCCTGGCAGGTGAGAGCGTGGCTCTACCGTGTGAGCTATCCACGAACACAAAAATATTCGTTTCAAACCCAAAGTCATTTCTAGATCCCTCTCTCACCCACTTCTTGAGACCGCCGATTCGTTCACCACCATCGCGAAGTAATTTTGACCAGCAGTCAGGGACGGCTGGTAATAATGGGCAGGGTGGGCAAATACCAGCCTGTTTTTTTCAAGTTATAAGCTGTATTACCAGGTCCGAAATAATCTAATCTAAATTAGATAATTTCAAAAGTTACTACTTAAACTTGATACTTCGCACTGAAATCAATTTGTGTGTATTTTTGATAGATTGCGAATGACCATGCACCCCGTAATGCATAAACCAGGATACGCTCCTGTTCTTTTTATCAACCCCCCCCCCCCCCCCCCCTCCCCTCCCCAACCACTCCACTCCGCCCACATCGTCAACTCATCGTCACGTCGCCTGACGGTGAACTAACTCCGATTTTTGCTGTCTGGCCTCTCTAGTAGTACTAGGTCGGGCTAATTCAAATGAGCCCACCTTAATAACCGGTGAACACTGAATAGAGCTTTTGGCAAACGAACTTTTTCTTATTTATTGCCTTACTTGTGCTGGTACCATTGATGTAATGACTTTGGGAAGGTTCCAGTATTGAATTAAATTTATTAACTTACTAATATTATATCAATTTAGTATTAATTTGTGTTGTTTTTATATATTTGTTTATCCATTTAAATTATTTCTTTTTTTTTTCTCGTTTTCTTTAAGTACTTCTCAAAACTCATTGTTTTTTGTTGTTTTTTTTTTTTGTTTTTGTTTTTTAACAAATTAATTTGTTAGTTCTTTTTTTATTATTCTTAAAGTAATTACCGCTGTATTTTTATTGCCAGACTAAATAATTTTGCAAAACAATGTAATTTTCTATTGTATTTCCTCTAATAAAACAAAACATTTTATTCAAAAGTCACGACTAAATAAATATTAATACAAACACCATTTTGGTTTTCTCAACAATTGAATTAGTATACGAGAAATACTCTTC
>NC_088366.1:41945965-41948465 GCF_034508935.2 Berghia stephanieae
GATGTAGTGGTGGTGTTTGTATTATTAGTAGTTCTAGTGATGATGGTTAAGTAGAGGTGATGGTTGCAGTAGTGGTAGTGATGGAATGATGACGATATTGTGATGGATGTAGTAGAAGAGGTAGGGATGATGATGATGTGATGGCTAAAGCGTTGGTTGTAGTCGTGATGATCTGGCGGTGGTGGTTGTAGCAGTAGTGATGGTTATGAGGTGGTGGTGGTTGCAGAAGTAGTGGTGGTAGTGATGATATTGTATTGGCACTGGTGATAAGGATGATGATGAAGGTGGTGGGAGCTGTTCATTGAAGATGATGCTCTGGTGTTTGTGGTGGAGGCTTTCCTTGGACCTATAAGACCCTGCCGGAATTTGACGAAGCTGTCGGTAACCCTGAATTTATTTGCTCCTTGTTTGTGTTTTTAAGGGTTTTACGGCGCTTGCAACACATTTAGGTTATATCAGCGCCAGTAAAAAGGAAGAAAATGGGATAGTAAAAAGTTCTAGAATTACAATTAAAGCACCCAAGAGAAAGTAAGATAAAGGGGAACTGGGAACAAATAGGATCAAATGTAGATTCCAAGAGCATACCACCAATGTACTTAGTTTGAGATCAACTATAAGTCTCATCCGGACACAAGCACAAAATCCAACAAAGAGGAATACACTCAAATGCTTACCTTATACATTCAAAACAACAAATTTAATAATACATAACAGAGAGATGATTTACAAGCAAAAAAAGATCATCTCCCAAAACAATAACTAAGCATTTGACTGTTTCCCTCCCAGCCAGGAAAAAACCCAAGTAATCTCATTCCAAGACAAAGACAGAAAGCATGTTGGAGAACAGATATAAGGGGACAGAAGACACAGGATGTACCTCCCTGCCCGCTATGGGAGGTCAGGATCCCCACCCAGTTATTTGCTCCTGACCGGAATCTTTCCGGGTGAATATTAATAACGATGATGATGAATGATTATTATTAGTAGTAGTAGTAGTAGTTTTAGTATAGTGTTATATGTTTTTTAATGGTTTTACGGCGCTTGCAACACATTTAGAAAATAATAATAATAATAGTAATAATAATAATAATAATAATAATAATAATAATAATAATAATAATAATAATAATAATAATAATAATAATATAATAATAGTAATAATAATTAATTATAATAATAATAATAATAATAATAATAATAATAATAATATCATAATACTTACAATAATAATAATAACATAATACTTACAATAGTAATATTAGACCTAATAATAATAATAATAATAATACATAATAATAACAATTTTTTTAAAAATTAATAATTTCATTCCAAGACGAAGATAGAAAGCAAATTGGAAAACAGCTAAAGGGGGATGGAAGACACAGTAAGTGCCACCCTGCCCACTATGGGAGGCCAGGAACCCCACCCAGAAAGACAGAAAGCAATTGAAAAGCAGATACGGGGGACAGAAGACACAGCAAGTACCTCCCTGTCCCACTTTGGGAGGTTGGGAACCCCACCCGATCCCACATCACAAACGCTAATCTATTTTCTGATTTATCAAGTTGCCGTATTTGCATAAATGATAAACTAAGCCCTTTACATTTTGTTGTCTTTAATTTTTTGAACAAATAAATTGAAATGTTTGTTCATGAAACACAATGGGAGGAAGTATTAATATATATATAAATAATATAATTGATTTTATTAAAAATCTAAATAAAGGTATAAGATAAATTATGTCCTAGTCTTAAATGCAAAACATCATGAAATAAAATATTGTGACTTACTTTCCATTTTTCAAAAACAATTTCAGAGCCCATGGAGCTGGAGTGTGTCAAGGTTTTTGCAGCATCAAAATCAAATAGATAGCGGATAGCCAATTTTTTGCTATCCTCTGAATTTGCCTTTGCAAAAAACGTCAGGCCACATCTAATGCTGAATTAAACTCATTGGTACGAAATAGGCCAATAGGAATAAAGAGAGTGCTAATTGATCCTTTATACTGTTTTGCCACACAAAGCCTACGGTAAATGTAGGGATGGTGGTATTATCTCTATTTCAAGTTAAATGTCTTCTTCTGTAAAAGGCGAATTACCCATCACTGCAGATTTTATACTATTATGTGGTGGCTTTCTCCATTATTGTGTTGTTGAGTTGAAAGATAACTGTTTAATAGTTGACCAAATTTGTTGTTGCTGGTAATATCTAGGATTCGTGGTGGGAGAGTTTTCCATTCCGTGATGGTTCTTGGGAAGAAACAGTTTTTGTGTACGTTCTGTGTGTTGGAATTGTGAACTTACTGCTATGATAATTTATTGTGGATGAACTGTGTTGTTTTGTGAAATACTGTGGTAGAATTACTGCTGTTTTTGTTGGAATATACTTTTCTGTGGAAAAGTTGGAGGCATTTTTCTTTCCTTCTACTCTCCAGTGTTTTCCACTGCAACAATTTCAGGGCCTCAGTAACGCATCCTGCTTCACGCAAGTAATTGTTATT
>NC_088366.1:41953465-42048465 GCF_034508935.2 Berghia stephanieae
ACTATCCAGAGAGTGCAACACCCTTTTAATAAATTTTGGGGAATATTTTTTTCTCCTTAAAACTGCAGTAACTTAAGAAAAAAAAAAAAATTTCTCTAACAATTGCAACCAAATTGCTGTGAAATAAAAATCCATCATACAATCAAGTACGGATATAACGACGACATCATCGGGACCGTAGTCAAATGTCGATATATAAGCGTGATGTCAATATATCAGTCATTCCAAAAATGAAAGGGAAACAAATGAGAGAAGGTGATATAATAACAAGGGAAAGCAATCTTAATGATTTGGTGGCCTTTAAAAGGACCAATTTAGAAATTTATTAAGGTTCACTTTATTTGACTTTAAAAAGTCCATTATTGTGGTCTGTCTGGGAAGACCCTTTCCTCAGCACTGACAAAGACGTCAAATAAGGAAGCACCCTCGTGCAGTTGATATGCAAAACAGTGTAGGGCCTTAATAATAATGAGAATGATAATAATAATAATAATAATAATAATAATAATAATAATAATAATAATAATAATAATGTTGATCATGATGATGATAATAATAGTAATAATAATAATAGCTATTAACTAGCGTGGTGATCAGAGGGTAGCAGATATGTAATAGTGCTGTCCAACTTTATGCAGCATTATGATCTATGAGTTTACATATATGCTGAAAAATTAAATCATTTTATGAAACAGTAAAATTCTAATTAATGAAACTGGTGTAAATTAAATAATTTAAATACGCAATACTTAAATAATCAACAATTAGATTTAATAATTAAACAATTAAAGCACCATACTTTAAAACAACGTTTGGCAAAACAATTTTGTCAAATGGATCATACAACCACGCTTGATGATAATGGCCTAAGTAAAGCCATTCGACAAGTTATCTTATATTATATAGACTGGCCTATGTAAAACCCTGCGTAAATTTGAATACATTGAGGAAAAAGTAAAATTAGATCTTTTGGACTAAATAAAACAATGCGCCTTAAACCAATTGCACACACACACACTCTCTCTTTCTCTCTCACACACACACGTACAAATGACTTGGATAACACAGCAAAATCAATCATTCAATAGTTCAGGTGAAAAAAAAATAAGGGAGTTAAGGAGGAAGAATAAATTAGAAAGTAAAGAGTATTTATAGGAGTAAAGTTCGGGATCAGAGATAGAGAGGGGAAGTCACAGTGTCCATTAACATAAAAAAAATGAACAGCATAAGAAGAACTCTTTCTAACAGCTCACATTTTTAAAATAATTTTGGCCTTGAACCACAAAAAATGATATTTAAAAAACAAATTAAAAGTTTGTTTGTTTGTTGTTTTTAAGGGTTTTACGGCGCTTGCAACACATTTAGGTTATATCAGCGCCAGTAAAAAGGAAGAAAATGGGATAGTAAAAAGTTCTAGAATTACAATTGAAGCATCCAAGAGAAAGTAAGACATAGGGGAACTGGGAACAAATAGGGATCAGATGTAGATTCCAAGAGCATATCACCAATGTACTTAGTTTGAGTTGAGATCACCTCTAAGTCTCATCCGGACACAAGTACAAAATCCAACAAAGAGGAACACACTCAAATGCTTACATTATACATCAAAAAATAACAAATATACTAATACATAATAGAGAGATGATTTACAAGGAAAAAAATATCATCTCCCAAAACAATAACTATGCATTTGACTGTTTCCCTCCCAGCCAGGACTCCGACCAGGGCCAGGAAAAAATCTAAGTATCTCATTCCAAGACTAAGACAGAAAGCATGTTGGAAAACAGATATAAGGGGATAGAAGACACAGTGTGTACCTCCCTGCCCGCTATGGGAGGTCAGGATCCCCACCCAGTAAATAAAAGTTTATGATGTTTCAAATCATGTTACAATATCGTAGACATCCCTTTGTCTGGCTACATATTATTGCACGCACCATAAATGCGATAGCAGGTGACAAAATGTTACATGGGACAAAATGGACATCAATTCTCTCTTCCATCCAGTCTTTGGCTCAGAAACAGAATTAGAGTAAGTAGTTGATGCCACAGCCTTTTCAGAGATTGTCAAACTGATAGTTTTATCTAAATATTGATATGTTTGAGATTTTAGATTCTACTCTAACATACATTTGTTTTTGGGAAATACTCGTAAACATGTGTATATGAAGGTGTGATCTTAACACAATATAACATTAACATACAAATGTAGATCTATTTTCATACTTAGGTCTCTATAAACCAAGAAAAGAAAAGAAAGATTATTCTTTTAAAAATGTCAACACCTGAATACGACTAGAATGGCAATGGAGCAATTGAGAAAAATCGCAATTCATGAAGAAGAAACTGCACATATATCATGATAAAAGAGACATACAAACCAGGATGGAGGCACTTCCAAAAATAGAATTTAAACGAGAAAACCTTGAAAGATGGCAATGATCATAGATATGCAGTATATCATAAGTAAATGGATCATAAAACTTGCACCGAAATTACTTAGATAAATTAATATAATAAATAAAGCTGAAGACCAACAATGCCATTCATCGGCACAGGAATTGGATGAGCTTTGGGCATAAAGAGTTTAATAAAATCCAATTGGTTTGTCCAAGAAATCAGTGCAATCAATACATGTACACAAGTCAAATTTGTTGAACGATTGACACAAAATCAATACTGACCTAACAAGTCATTCAAACTGTTTTGGAATAAATTTTGCCATTCTCAAGTCTTTCCAGTTAAAAGAAAGTCTATAAGATCGTCACCTGTTTGCGTCATTGTATCTGTCAAAAGATTTACCATAGTCTGTGTTCCTGTTTCCCCTGAACTATCTTCCCCTGTCTGTGTTCCCATTTCCCATATATTTTCTATTCTTGTCTGTGTTCCAATTTCCCACGCATCATCTCCCCCCGTCTGTGTTCCCATTTCCCATGCATCATCTCCCGCCGTTTGGGTTCCCATTTCCCATGCATCATTTCCCCCTGTCTGTGTTCCCATTTCCCATGCATTGTCTCCCTCTGTCTGTGTTCCTGTGTCCCATGCATTATCTCCCATTGTCTGAGTCCCCATTTCCCATGAATATTCTTCCCCTGTTTGTGTTGCCATTTCCCATATATCATCTATTCCTGTCTGAGTTCCCATTTCCCATGCATTATGTCCCCTTGTCTGAGTTCCTATTTCCCATAAATCATTTCCAAAAGTTTGGAGTCCAGCGATTTCATGAAGATCATCACAAACAGTAGTCTGGGTACCAGTTTCAAATGTATTATCAACCAAAGCACGTTCATCACCACTTTCCATTGTGTTCACCTGTGTCATTTGTACTGCTGTGCCCCATATATCCTCAAAATTTGTTTGCAGGGCCATTTCCCGAACATCATCCAATGTCTGCGTCCCAACCTCCCAAAAATTGTCTTCCTCATTATCCGAGGTATTCCTTTCATTCTCAGCACTAAATTGAACCGGTGTTTGACAGGCAATGTTTGTGAGATTTTGAGATGTTTGTGAGGTAAAGTCAGATGAAAAACCATTAGATGACTGTAAAAGAGCATCAAATGTTAAATCATCTTCATCAAATGTCTGTGTGGCCATATCTGATAAAAGAGCTTCTAAGGTTATATCATCATCAGGAAGTGACAATGTTTGTGTCATTGAGTCAGCCATTGGGTTGACATGGGGATCATTTGACGTGATAATACTTTTTGCTCCAGATTTTTCAGCAATTTCATTATTATCATCCTTCGAAAGACAAGTCAGTGATTGTTCCGAAAATTCCCATAGACCCACACTCTCCGTTTGTAATGCCATTGCCCTCTCATCACAAATGGATTTCTTTGTTTCCTGTTCCTGAAGGTTTCGTGACACACTGTTTGTTGTTTGGTTCCAGATGCTAACGTTGGATGCTGACTGATGGCTTTGAATATCTACATATATCTGACTTTCCTGATTCGCCCAAGTGGACTCTTCTGTTATCAAATTTTTGTCATCATTGGAAACTGCTTGAAATGATTTCATGACATTTATTTGATTTGCAGAACAATTGTTGCCAACATTCTTACATGAAATGGCAGTACTATTCTCCTCAAAAATAGAAAAATTTGTTTGACAAATGTGATCAAAAGTTTGTAAATGTGATCCCAATGGTTGTGATCCACTGTCAAAATCTGAAGAAGTGGCAGCATCAAATGTTTGTGTCATTATATCTATACCTAAATTATCGAAAGTTTGTGTAGTAATATCACTTCTTAAACTAGTCTGGGTGGTGCAGTCAGAAATATTGGAATTGATGGTTTGTGTGATACTGTCCACCATTTCATCAAATGTCTGGGTAGTTGTGTCATTTGTGACAAAACTATTTCCATCGTTAAATGTATTTGTTCCAATCTCCTGTAAATCATCATTGACAAGTTGATCAAGAGTTTGTGTCATCATATCTGACGAGAAACATCCAAAGGTTTGAGTATTGACACTGATTCCAGAATGTTCCGGAAATAGATCTTCTAAAATACGAGTATTATCGTTAACACTGAGATCATGAGTTTGAGTGGAGGTATCAGATGCCAAGCACTCAAGTGTCTGTGTTGTGGAACTTGAAGATTGTGTCAAATTAGTCCGAGTATCTGAGTTGAATAACTTGGATGATGTAGGAGTCAGTAATGAATTGAATGTCTGAGTTATTGAGTTGCTGAGTTGAGGTGTTACCAAGAACCCACAGGTTCCCTGGGATGGAAATGACATATTATAATCATTAAAATCTCCTCGATTGTCAATGGTAGTTTGAGTTGACATAGATGCCTTGAAGTCTGCATCCGAGGTATTGACAGCTGTACTCTTGGGCTGGTTTTGATACAATATGGAGAATATTGTCTGAGATCCATTATTCTGAGACAACAAATTTCTTTGTGGATCTGTCAAAGTGGCTACAGTAAGTTTACGACTGTTCTTAATTCTCTTTGTAGTAGAATCACTTTTGCTCTTTCTACTACCTGTGTGAGTCATTGACTTCTGTGTTGCCCTAGATGTTTTTGTGATGGGGATATTAGAACTCTTCATGGCTCTTTCTAGAATGGATAGTTGTGTCTGAGTTGGAGCATGACGCTTTGACTTTGCTTGAGAAGGTATATGCTTGATGGTTTGTGTCACATTATCACAGTAAAGCTTTTTATCAGACGGTGTTTGAATTATTGAGACTAGAGGAGGTTGGATCTGTGAGCTGGTCTGAAACAGTGACGATGTGACATTGTCAAGAATGTTGTCATTTTGTACCATGACATTGACAGGAGGATGAACATGGAAAGAACTGTTTTGGTTTATCACTGAGATATTGGGTGGAATTGTTGTTGTTGCTTCTGTTGTTTTGGAAGAGGAGATGATAAGGGGAATACCATCCTGGGATGAAAACTTTGGCAAGATAGGAATTGGATGGCGCTGTTGAACTTTGTTTGATTTCTTTGGTTTTTTATTCACAATTTTTGATTCAACAGCAGGCATCTTTGGCTTGGGACTGTAAATTATAGGAGATGGGAAAGGGAGGGTCAGAGATTTTAAAAATAGAAGAAAATTTGACTCAGTGTAATATCGATGAAAAGTACTACCTCATACTTTCATGCTTTTACTTTGTATTTCTTTTTACAAATGTTAGGATGTCTCAGTCTTTGGAATGAAAAAAAATCAACAACTGTCTAAGTTCAAGTTGGGCGATTAATAATGGTAACTTAAGTATACATCTGTGCTGTATCAACTGTCATGAATGGCCTGTCAAATCAAATTTATGATGATATAAATGTATAATTTGAGTATGCTATCAAACCTAGGCTGCATGAAAAGATGTAATCTCCACAATAATATATATATCAGAGTCACATTTGGTTTATGACAATAAAAGGATGCGAAACTAGCATTTTTTTAAAAAGATTAGTTGTATCAAATCAAAAGGTACAAAAAATAAACAAAAAAAACAAGTTCAGGGCTTTGTCTTAAACGAAAATCAAAAGAATTTTATTGCATACATTTTTACACTGTCTAACTTTGTTGAAGCTGAAAGGCCTTGTGGTTCAAGCAATAAGCAAAACAATACAGTGCACTCTGGATACGTCGACATTGCTTAGGTCGATTTTTACCCAAGTCGATTTTTTTTTTCTTGGTCCCTCCCCCTTCTTCCTATATAACATTAGTACAAAAAAAAAAAACTCCACATAAGTCGATGTCGCTTAAGTCGATGTTCTTACCACTCATGACCACAATAAAAACACAAATAAACAAGTAAGAATTTTCAATAGTTAAGAATACCCGCGAACGATTGGCGCACACCAATGTGATGTAGGTGCTTTGCCTGACGTCCGTGCTCAATGTACATAAGCAGTATCGAATAACTTTGATTTCTCCATCTCACTTTTTACATCGTCGCAACTTCAAGTTCAAGTTTATTATTTTATTTTTTTTGGTTCTAATCCCAGGCCATCCTATATAATGGTCCTCTTAATTAATATCAATTTTATCAAGACTTCAAGTCAAGTCTACAACAACAATGGCAAACCTATCGCTTAAAAGAAAGATCCAGCTGATCGATGCATTTGAAAAACCTGGCACGCGATAGAAATCATCGCAGAAGAAATTGGCATACCAGCTATTTGTCTCGACAAGTTAGAAGAAGCATGACCTTGACCGACCCTTCCGATTTTCGTGGAATAATTCCACTTAATTGGTCTACATTCCGCATTCAAGGCAAACATTCAGCTTTTCAGCTTTCCAATCTATGAAAATTATTTTTAAAAAGTCTCTAGTAAAAAAAAGTGAGCTATGACTTATTTCGTCAGCATCTCATATAGTCAATCAACACACATTTTTTGTGTCTGATTAGTCCCTTCAAAGTGTGTGCAGCTGATGTCATTTAATAATATTATATTTTTGGGAGGGGGGTTGACTGAAGTATTATTATTGTGTTGACTCCAATGTATGAGGTCAATGACCTAGGTACTAATATTACGGTCAGATTCTTTCCCTATTTAATTTTAGCCATGTGTATTTGTGTGTCAACGAGCGCTTGTTTGAATAAGTGTGTGTTGAGGGGAGGGGATAGGAGGGTCCTGACAAGGTTAAATCCATCCATTCTACGTTTTGCTCTGAGACTGCCAGGACCTGTGTGTCCTCTATTATTATTTGATCCCCTTTTTAGTCTTTACATAATCTGCCCCTTTTGCACATTTTACATTTTATCATTTGAGTACTTTTGGATTGTCTATTACATTTTCTGTTGCAAATCATGTCATAGTCAATAACAGAAAGTTGATTCCGCTTTTTTAACTCAAATTCCGCTTTTTATGTATTCTGATTCCTCTTTGGGGCTATTGGGGGTAGGAGCCTCTGATGACCACTACAGGAACCTCTACTTCTCAGGTCAATTCAACGCGACCAGTGTGACATTAAGGGACATATTCTAGATTGGCTTGCTTTGTTCACATGCATTTTTGCTCATTTTGGTTACACTCCGGTTAAGTCGAATTTTTTCTCTGTTCCCCTGGGCATCGTCTTATCTGGAGTCTACTGTAATTTCATGTTAAAATTGCATATCAATAAATACTAACGAAAGAATGATAATGGAGAGGCTTCAGGTGGGAACAGAACAGACAATGGACGAATTGGCAATCCAACTTAGACGTTGTTAGGCAGAGGGATGCGATGTGGGTGGTCAACTCTGGTGTTGAGTTTTATTTTCCACATTTGTTTATTGTTGTGCTGACGAAGGGTTTGTACCTGAAACATCCATTGTTTGCTTATAACAGGAAAATGTTTGACACAGCAAAAACACCGGAAAAGTTTTTTAGAAAATACCAAAATCACAGAATTCCGAAGAAGATTATCACTGAATATTGCATCTTTCTACCTTTTGTTTCAAAATTATTTATCAGCAATTTAATTTATTACAGTCCATCCATATTTTGATTTCTTCAAGAGTAGCTTCGAGTTATGCAAGAAGACTCATAATACTATAGTTGTAAACCTGCCTATAATCTGACATTAAAAAATAGTCCTTCCAAGCCAAGAGGCTCATGGAGACTAGGGTGTATTCCTTATCATTAAAATGTTCTGCATTCTCACCCTTTAAACTAAAATAGGATGCTGGTCTAATGTATTGTAATGCCCACAACGTTTAACGGATCCAGCTACTCAAAAACTGCTAAATGGATAAAGAAAACTGCAGAGCATGACTTTCTTTAGAGCTTACTATTGAACTGCCCTTCAAACATCATATCTTACCATAATTCAGGTGGTGTCTTATGTCTCTTAGACAAACAGTGCATTTTGAGTGCTCCTTTATTTGTATAAATCTTCTCACAGTCCGGGCAAGTAAATATCTGACCACATTCTTTCTCATGGCGCAAACAGTCCCGCTGTAGACTAAAACCTTTCTCACATTTACAACACTTGAAGCTCTTTTCCATGTGAACCCTCATGTAATGCTGGAAGAGAATGGTTACAACAAATTTTTAAAAACATTCAAAACCATTTAATGTTGAATACTTCAATGTGTGATAATTAAAGAACAGTGAAAAGTTTGAATTAAAGGAACTATTAAAAAGACATGATGTTTTGGGTTATACCCCATATCTACAATGCAGACAACGAAAAAGAGACAAAATATTTTAGATGCGTGTGAGATAATAGAATAAAATGACTGTTTAATGCATACTTTAAAAATACAATAGAACTAAAAGCACTTTGTCCAAAATCTTCCATTACTATGAAAAGGGTACCTGCTGAAACTAAACCATTTTTTTCCATGCATGGCAAATATCTTTTAAAAATCAAATCATCTCAAATCATCACTATTGTTGTACACAACATAAATATTTGTGAATTAAAAGGAATTATTGTTGATGGTGCAAGAAAAAAAAAAAGAGAGAGAGATTTGATGAAAGAAACAGTTGATCCCTATGATAACGCAAAAAAACCTTTCATAGGCCCCGATAGCTAATCAGTAGAGCACTCACTTCATGAACCAAGGCACCAGTATCAATCCCAAGTAAGTGCAGTTAAGAGTTTTTCTCCATCCCCTGTCCACCCAGCAGGGCATGGGTCTGTTAGATCTAGCATAGCATCAAGTACTTACCCTATCCAAAGGGTGGCAAGTAATTGCCAATTTAGATTTAATGCTACAGAAACTGGGACAGACTCCAGCTTCATGGGTCTTATCAATTTTTGGGGCATAATGACCATTATATAATATCATTCATGTTTATAACAAGCATTATTAGCATCCCTTTATTTTATAATATAATTATAGCACAGCCTCAAGGAAAGGTCTGGTTTATGTAAAGTTGCAAAATTGTACCGTTCTAAGAATATCCAAATTCTTGAAAAAGCGGCCAGACTCAGGATTATAATAACAGCCAAAGTGGGGACAAAAATATTGGTGGACCACGCCTTTCTTGGGGCCTGTTTTCTGGTAATTGGAAGATGTTCGTAAGTTGTTTATAGAGACATTTAACTAGCAATTCATTTCATATCTAAAGGAAGAAAATATTTGTTAATCAACTGAAACAGCAGATGTTATTTTCTATTAAAATCAAGATGAGCTTAGCGTGAAATTCATTATTTAAAAAGATCAGCTTTGTGCTCATAAAGTCGTTAATTGAAAACAATAAAGACAAAACAGTACTTAAAGAAAGAAATCTCACTAAAACATAGAGGAGAAAATGTCAGAAGAAGATGGGGCTGAATTACATTACAATTGATTCATATAGGAATGAGACACTGTTTCATCTCTAAATTTGTTGCATAAATTAACACTATTTCACCCAAACTTACAATATTGTGAGCCTGAGCCTTGTGCAACCCAAGCAATGAGGGACTTGGAGTTGAGAAGGAACAACCATCCTCTGTGCATGAATAGACTCCATGGTTCTTATTGTGAGTGATCAATAGAGACTCGGGAACTGGCGTTATCTTTATCACTTCTTCCTCCTCTGGTAGCATCGCTATGAGTATGACAGTTATGAATTCTGGGATGGAAGAGAAAGAGGAGGCATATATAATAATGCATCTACTTCTAAAAAAAATATTGCAAAAAGAAACTGTGAGGAGAAGGAAACATATGAATGATATTGACATTGACATGCATATTAAATTTCATAAATTTAAAATAAAATTATGAGAAAAGTGTAGTTTATATTATTAGGTACATTGCAACCATAATTGAAATAAATAATGGTGCGATGTGCGATAAATAAATAAATAAATAAAAACACTCCTGCACAATTTCCTCCATCTCAAACTCTTCGGGACATGCAAAAAAATTGAGGAAACCGTGCCTTGCCATTACGACTTGAACTTGATAGGTAAGGGGGTGGGGGTGGGAGTGTGGCTCAGGGGTTGGGTCTTTGATTCATACCCGACGAAAGATATCTAGTTCAAATATCCATTGTGTTATGTGGCCTTCAGCAAGCCACCTCTCTCTCTCTAGCTCAATTTGTGGCTCTGCAATTCAGTTGACATCTAGGTTGTTCCAATCTTTCCTTGGAATAGGCCCTACGACATATTTCCATTTTAACATGAATAAAGTATTATAAGGGGTTGGTGTGCGCATGGGGTTGCGTTTCTGTCTCACAACATTCCTTTACTGTTGTAGCCAACAATAAGCAAATCATGGCCTTGTGGCATTGAAGTTAGAATGAATGGCGAAATTCATAAGAATAAGCAGAGGTGTGGTTATGTCCAATGGTATATGGAGTGTGTGAGTGCCTTTTATTAATTAAAAATTATTTAAGTTGGCTGGGTGAAATTAGTCTGAGGAAGGAATGGGATAATAATAACGAATAATAAGGTAAAACTTTGGGACATTCAAATGAGTTTGACGAAACTGTACTCGAGTCTATGAATATTTATATAGCACAGTACCATAGATTAACAATGCTCAATGTGATTCACAATTTTTCATTTATTCCCCCAGCCGTCCAAAAAGAACTTTTTATTGCCTGATAGGCATCCTTTTTTTACTACCACTCTTACAATTACAAGATCCATCACTGCCTACAACCAGATATTCATTAACACCTCTGTGTCAAGTGGAGTAATGTGTGTAAAGTGCCTTATATAAGGTCAAAACATGGGGACCAGATTTTCCACAATCACTCTCACTCATCCAGTCACTGACCATGCTAACGATCGTTTGATTTTGTAACCAGATGAGAGACTGTACAGCTGAGCCATCGAGCCACTTATAAATTAAAATAGAAGGGTAAAGCATAGTGAAAACATAACTGGGGAATGATAATCAACCCCCACCCTCTTCCCAACTGTAAATTATCTTAAAAGTTTTGTTGTTTTTTAAAGCCATCTGTCTTCTCCTGTCACAAAGAAGAAAAAGAAAGAGCAAAAAAATCCAATGTGGAAACCTGGTTGCGAGCCAAGTCAAAATATCATAAAAATTACTCTGCTTGGTTGAGACATCTTCACGAAAGACACCTCACTCCTATTATTATTTGACTGTGTTCTACTCTACTTCTACATCTACATCCTGGAAGATGTACAAAAATCATTGATCTGCTGCTAAAATCAAACTTTCCCAACTGATGCGAAATGCTAGTGCTGGTTTGGAGGTGGTAGAGGGCATTGGTAAAGGAGTAGGTCCCTGCCGCCATCTAGCTGTGTTTTATACAGAGACCATGGCCAGATGGTAAACCATCTGGCCATGGTCTCTGTATAAAACAGTGTTCCAAGGTTAAAAATTAGCCAACTTTTTTTCTGTTTCTTTAACTATTCCTAGCAACCAAGATGAAGCCAATTTTTAAAATTAAATGTTGCCATTTATCATTTTTTTTAAACATACTATCTAAAATAGTACGTTTAAAAATGACAAATGGCAACATAATAACTCTCTCTCTCTCTCTCTCTCTCTCTCTCTCTCTCTCTCTCTCTCTCTCTCTCTCTCTCTCTCTCTCTCTCTCTCTCTCTCTCTCTCTTTCCTCGCATCCGACCCCCTCATGTTCCTCTTTTTGGTCATCATCATAGCTTGTCGCTCCAACACCGAACCCACTCCACAGCATCTGTGGAGCAGACTCTTAGGTCATGGTCAGTGCAGATGGGCCCATCCTGGCATTCTCTAAGGATGTGCGTCATTGTCTGCTCTGGGCATCCACATGTACACAAGCTAGTCTCAGCCAGCCCCCACTTTTTCATGCTTACAGCTGTTCTCCCAATTTTTGCCCATGCTCTGTTCAGTGTTACCCATTCATTCCTGGGGAGCTCAGTTCCGTAAGGCAGTTCTTCTCTTGGATCTTCAGCAGCTTCATGGTCAGGGTTGATGCTCTTTTCCGTCATGAAGCTCTTTCTTGACTTCAGTCTACTTGTCATTGGGTTGTGGTCATGGAGGGGGTGTCTTGGGTCCATTTCCTGTTTATATTTCTGGGCTTTGGAAGCAGTGGCTCTTCAAATGTGGAGAGGTGCAATGCCAGCCAGCCGATGGAGGACTGAAACTGCAGTCAGTTTTCAAGTTACCAGTAATGATCCAGCAGGTGTTATGTAGCTCAGGGTCAATCTTTTTGGCATGGCAAGATCTTGCCCAGATTGGTGAGGCGTATTCAGCTGATGAATAGCAGAGGGCTAGTGCGGTTGTCCTGACTTTTTAAAAATCTGCTCCCCTTGTAGTGTTTGCCAGTTTTATTAGGAGCTGTTTCTTGTGGCCACCTTTGCTTTTGTTTTCTGTGTGCTGAGAGAAGGACAATGTGCGGTCTAAGATGACACTGAGGTACACGGGGAATGTGTTGTTCTCCAATATGTTCCCATTCCAGGAGATGTTCAGTTTCCTGTTGGCTTGGTGGTTTTTTTAATGGAAGGCACCCACTTGAGTTTGTCCTGGGTTGGCATTTAGTGAGTTCATTAAATAATACTCAGTGAGTGTCTTCAGGGCATCTGTTAATCTCTCCTCAATGGTCTTGAAATCAGAGGCCGGGATGCAAAACACAGATTATCGGCATATGTTCTCAAATTCATGTTGGTCGTTGGTATAAATGTTGAAAAGGATAGGTGCAAGTACCGATCCTTCAGGGAGTCCATTCTTTTGTGATCTCCATCTGCCTTTCTTCCCATCCATTTCCACAAAAAACGATGGTTTGACATAAGAAGGGATTTTATTATTGCAACTACTTGTAAGTTACGAGTTACCCTTGCAACCTTAAGGAGCAGTTTCCTGTGGTTTACTGTGTCATAGGCAGCTGTCAGGTCCACGAACACAGCCCCTGTAATTTGTTTGTTCTCATAGCCATCTTCGATTTATTGTGTCAAGTTCAGGAGTTGGTCGCAGCATGATCTTCCAGGGCGGAAACCAGCTTGGTCAGGTGACAGATGTTCTTCTACTGTTTGGGAAATCCTGCTAGTATCGTGCGCTCATACTTTGTACAGTATGCAGGGGAGGGATATTGGTCTGTAGCTCTTGCTGCTCTTTTTGGTAGGATCAATCAAGGTGGCAACCTAGTCTCCGGTAAAGAAGACAAGTTTCTGACAGAGTAGAGACAGAGAGATCACAGATTCTCACTCTCGAACTCGAGTACAATAAAATTCACTAAAATTTTCAACAAAAAAATATCAATAAATCTGGAATCGTTTGTCGTAGAGAAACAGATACGACGGTATCAAACGAAATATAATTTTAAGTCCCATAGGATCGGGTCAAACTGAAGATGTTTTGGAGTTTGAACATTCTAGATTATTAAAAGATCACAAAGTTGACAAAGTAGTGTTAGTGTTAAGTGACCGCAAAGCAAGAAAGTAAAGCCACAGCGCGTGCTCACTCACTCTTTAAAACTGTTTTTCGGATCACATTTATACCTCATAGTATTTCAAGTCTTAATTCCATATCTAACTGATTTCTTGATTGCCTTGACAACGGCACATTAACAACACGAATCCTTTGGCAATTGAATTCTTCAAGAGAGGAAAAAAAAGTTGTTATTAACTTGTTATTCTATGCAACAGCTAAGAGTAACATCCCTTGGTTACTCAATTCAACTATTTTTACCGAATATCTTTCCCTCTCCTAATCTTTTCGCTTTTTTTCGGGTCATTTATCTGTTATGCCAACACCGACAGTGGAGGTCGAGGTCAGTTTGAAGTCGACTTGAGTGTTGAAAGTAAAGCAGCAACATGTCATATCTTTCCACTCAACCGATCTCACACGCCCGAAAAGTTTGCAGCTTGTATAAACAAGCGATACGAACGCTGCAAGCCCACTATGAATTCTTCGACAGGTAAACTATCGTTTTTAGGACCTATGCGAAGTCAGGCCACTGATCACTTACTCTTCTTGTTCTTACTTTTCACAGATGAATTCGAGTTTTATTTTTATTTTTATATGTGCATTGTTAAAGAGTTTTCGTATTTTCGAAAGTGAATAAATGTTGTTAAAAGGCACGGAGTTTCAAAATTGTGTCTGTGAATAATCAGCATCCAGATTGTGATTATTTACAGGCCCGTTTACGATGAAATGAAAAATTATTTAGATTCTCTAGATTTTGGAAACAAAAAAACGCTGTGATTATCCCCAGACACCTGTCTGGGGATAATGAAAATTCGTTATCCCCAGACGCCTGTCTGGGGATAACCAAATTTCGTTATCCCCAGACACATATTTGAAACTCAGGATTTTAACCCGCAACGTTGATATTCGGACCCGAGTCTGAATTGCTTCCCGTGGCAATTCGGACTCGAGTCTAAACTGAATAGAACTCCGTGGCTAACCAGGGTCGAGTCTGAATAACTCCATGGCTCTTCGATTCGGAATACTGCAATGCAATGCGCCCGAATGATGAACTTATCATTAGTGTCATTAGTGAAACTCTCAGTTACTATTCCGTTTGCAGCTATTGAAACCGTATTGGTCTTCCTAAACACACACACACTCGTGAGTATCTCTAATTCATTAAAAACAGAATAATCACACACACACTCCCCCCCCCCCCCCCCCCCCCCCCCCCCCAACAATCATTTCCACAACCCAAGAGCTGGCGGCTTTTTCTCTTTGATCTCGTATCACCATGTTCTCCCCTGCTTCCAGCGCCTCAGTCGTTTGTGGGTTAACCCCCCCCCCCCCCCCCCCCCCACCAATCCCATTACCAGTTGATCATTTTCTCTCTGTATTCAACCAGTGCTTATTTTATTAATAGGGAAATTCCATGAAAATGTCAACCGAAGGGGTGTTTTACAAATTCTTAAGAACATGTTAAAATTTGGTACCAATTTGTTGGAAAATCATTCAGGATTATGAATATAAGGATATTTCGTGCATATTTGTGGTACAGGATGCTTATTGTAGCTTTATGTAAGGGTATCCCCTATTTGAAGAACAAAAAGAATATTTTCTCAATATTATAAATTTTGCAACTTCTACAAAATTATAGCCACCTTTGCTGTTGTTTAATGATATTAAAACAATTATAAGTATCAGGAACCTATATAACCATTCAAATTTACGATTTTAATGAAATGTTGTCCTCATCGGTCGTTTTAATGACCTTGGGAAATTGTATGTCAGTCCGTTACCAATTAAAACAGTATTTTTTCATCTATGAAAGAGGTGATTGTTGTACAGACTCACTATTTCAGATTTTCTGTTCTTACATGAATGGCTTTAGCACTGTAAGATAATTTTTCAAGAAATTTATCATATAAGGTACTTTTGTTGGGTAACGGACTGACATTTTTTAGGGCAACGGATTGACAGTAACAGACTGACTAATTCTATTTTAATTCAAAGACAATATATAAAAGTTGTTTTTTAAGTCTCAAGAGTAATGTCCACTCCAATGTGTTTCAACTGATCAGGCAGCCATTTTATAAACATTTGGATCCATAAAATTTCAAACACTGGCCTTCAACATCAAGCCTGCTATTTTGCAATAGGTAAGTTGAATCTTTTAAAGCTTGTGAATTTTTTGATCACTTGAAGATTTTTGCTATGTTTGAATTGAGGGAAAAACACTGTTTTTTGTTCTTTAATATCCTTATGACAATGGAGTCAGTAGTAGTCTTCTGTTGAAGGGGCAAGAAGCCCTGGGAGAAAAAAAAAGGAAATCAAACATTTAAATGAATGTGAAAAACTTTTGAGTCACTGAGGCTTTAAATGTATTGGGTCAGCAAGCTGTTTAGCTGTGTTTAATGTCATATGTTAGTTGTTACAAAGTAATGTGATACAAGTTAGAAATGAGTTCTATTTTCTTAGTTTTGCTGTATTATTTTTAAGAAAACAAGATTTGCTTTTTATTCCGATTTGACTTTCATAACTTATGATGTAATTTCGCTCAATTTTCTTTATTCACAGGTTCAAAATGCCTACTCTATCCATGGTTCAAATAATCAAGAAAGACTGAAAACTGATGGGCATTACATTGTTTAGGAAAAAGATAGGCAACAAAAGCAGGAGTCTCAAAGAAAACTTGAAAGTGATTGTAAAGGATGCTTAAAAGAAATAACGGGATTTTTTCAAGCAAAATGGAAAATAAAAGAGAAAAGCCAATCAATCTACAACTCCAAAAGAAAGTAAACCAAGCACACCTAAATCCACATCTGCCTCACATTTCAGCACAGGAAAGTAAAATACTGAATTCAACTTTGAGGGTCTACAATCCTCCCAAAAGTTAAAAATAAAATTAAACTATGCCTGTACTGCTAAGGGCATACAATACATCAACCAATGGTTTTTTAAATATTTTAATCATGGAAATGGGCTTTCAAAATGAAATAAGATAATTTGATCGAAAATTTCTATTTGGACAAGAAGTACTCTTGGCGAGCACCAAGGGAAAAAGATTTCATAATTGTGAGAGATGAAAAAAGAGAAAGGACGAAAATTCCAAAAAGTTTCGTGTAAAAAGCCCTGAAAAAGAGGTTGTCGATTGTTAGTGAATTTCATCCAGGAATCAAAATTGGCTTAAGTTTATTTTGCTCCCTCAGAACCTCAGAATGTACTTCTAAGAGAAATCCCACAATCTGCATAAGAAAATTGTAACAATCAAGGATAAAATGGTCCAAATGAAATTTTTGAAGATCTTTCTCAGATCTTATAACTGGCTTTCTGGTCAAGTGCAGATGAGGAAGAGATTGACTGCCAATACTATCGACCAGTTTGCAGTGACGGTCATGGCCTATTGACTATTCCTAAGCTTGAGGAATCAAGATGAAATACAGAATAAAAATTAAGCTTCAAAAATAAGTACCAAAAGAATGTTAAACCTTCCCCAGTTTTAAAGTTCTTTCTTATCTACATCTTTTTTTTTTTTTTGGATAATTTAATTTCATAGTTGAAATAAAGTTCCCGTTTGACTGTGACAGAATAGATTTCAACTCCACGAATCATTATTTCATTATTTCATTTTTTTCAAAAGCAAAGTTGGGATTGAGGTAATCAGATGTCACCCATCGAGTTACTCATCATGCCCAATGTAGCTTGACATCCATATAAGGAAGAGTATTGGTTTGATCAATCACACTGGGTATTCAGTGTTGATAATAATTATATAATCTGTTCTTTGCTCTGGATTTGATGTAGTAACCGTTATTCAGAGTAATAAAATTCAGAGGTGTCAGTCCGTTACCATCCATTTGTCAGTCCGTTACCGACACTTTTTCAAAGACTGCAGATTCAAATTTTGGACAATCTTTTAAATATTGCTAGTGGGTTGTAGAACAACATCTCGTGGTTACTATAAAAGAACTTATTTGTTACTGGAAGGCTTAACTTCAGAAAGTTTGATCCATCTACATATAAAATTGAAAAAGATGGATTTTCTGATGTCAGTCCGTTACCAACATTATAATGTCAAAAAAATTCAAGTTGATTAAGATTCATCTTTATCCTTTTGATATATGATAAGGGCGGACATGATACATGTCCATGGGAAATATTAGCTCCATACAATAAATACATTGCATTTCAGAGCACGAAATGTATGCATTTTTGGTCTGATTTGTCAGTCCGTTACCCGTGGAATTTCCCAATAGGCACATAGTCCAGTATTATCTAATAATATTAGTATTAGACAGTACTCTGCCCCTACCCCAGTGGCGGGACTCTATTGCATGGCTTGCCTCTGTTTTTATATTTAGAAATAAAACAGCATATTTTTTTTAATTAAAAAAGAATTAAGACACTGCCTTTTGTCAAAGCCCGACCTATACTGCCTTTTAAATAAAACGCTCAATGCCCAAAGTCATATTGCACTTTTTCGCGGCTGCAAATGGCAAATTATATAATGTAGAGATATGTCATTCATGTATCTTTTGCAACAAGCTCATGGCAAATCAAATAAATCTTCCAATCATTACACAAAGGCATTCTTTTATCTATGCTAGGGCAAATTGATTGTTAAAGTTAACAATTGCGACTACAATTGTAATCTCCCAAAGACCACGAATATTTAGATCTAGGTATGTTTTGTTTTTTAAGGAGCTTGCAACACATTTAGGTCATGTCAACGCCAGTAAAAATGGAGAAATTGGATAGCAAAAAGTTCTAGAATTACAATTAAAAAGTACTCAAGAAAAAGTAAGACAAAGGGGAATAATAGATCACCGCTTTTGAAGGCAGTCATCTTCGGGAGTTCTAAAACGTGACTTGCTCGCTCACTCGCCCTCCTACCGACTGACAACTGACAACTGAGAATGAGCAGCTTCCCCCCACCCTACCACGCTTCACTTTCGAGCCAGCGTCCACTTCCGACACTTCCTGTGATTGCGCAGGCGCATTGTGGCAGGAGTCCGAATTGCCACGGGAAGCAATTCAGACTCGGGTCCGAATTGCCACTTCGTTCTGGTAAAACTTCCTGGGCAGACGACTAAACCATTCGGCCATGACACCCACTTCGAAGTCGACGCATATTGTGTATATATATGTATGTAGTAACAACTGATTTAATGTTGGTTAATTTTATGTTTTTATAGATATTTTATTAACTTTCCTTATATCTATGTGCATTTGGAAACATTCCATATTCTAGAATGTGGATAATTGTTTAAAAGAGCGGCGTTTCAAATATCTGTCTGGGGATAACCAAAATCCCGGTACCGCCACTTTTTTTTTTTTACATTCCATCTTCTTTTTTACAGAAATGTCCCAACCATCCTCCTCCCACCTCTTTTTTTTTTAAACTATCTCTCTCTCTCTCTCTCTCTCTCTCTCTCTCTCTCTCTCTCTCTCTCTCTCTCTCTCTCTCTCTCTCTCTCTCTCTCTTCTCTCTCTCTCTCTCTTTCTCTCTCTTCTCTCTTCTCTCTCTCTCTCTCTCTCTCTCTCTCTCTCTCTCTCTCTCTCTCTCTCTCTCTTAGTTCCTTTCTAGTTTCTAGCAAATTGTCATATTCTTCCCCACTCTGATCTCAAAAATTGTCTAAAAAGGATAAATAATTAAAAAGCAAACAAACAGAAATATTCAGAGAGCAGCCAAATGGTCAGATTGAGGAGAAAAAAACAAACAATGATTTAAAAAAAAATAAAAACAATTTTAAGAAATTCATGCTCAGAAACGGAACAAAAGGTCAAACAAAAAGGAGAAAAGAATAGACTCGCACAAAAAAAAAAAAGGTGGGGGGGAGCATGGATGGGACATTTATCCCTTGCAATGTTCTGTAAAAAGAAGACGGAATTTTTTAAAAAATAAATAAATAAGTAGCGGAACCAGGATTCGAACCCACAACGTCGATTCCGGTAAAACTTCCAGGGCAGATGACTAAACAATTCGGCCATGACACCCACTTCGAAGTCGACGCATATTGTGTATATGTTGTAACAACTGATTTAATGTTGGTTACTTTTATGTATTTATAGATATTTTATTAACTTTCCTTATTTCTATGTGCATTCGGAAACATTCTGTATTCTGGAATGTGGATAATTGTTTAAAAGAGCGGAATTTCAAATATGCGTCTGGGGATTTATGAAATTTGGTTATTCCCAGACAGGTGTCTGGGGATAATCACAGCGAGAAAAAAGGGAGGCCTTCCGAAAGCTCCTACATCCCAGCATTCTTTTTTTTATATATATAATGTTCTAGATTAGTAGGGGGTTTGGGAGGGGGGAAACTTTTTATTTAAAAAGTCTCCCCCCTCCCAAACCCCCTACTAGAACATTTTAAAAAATGGTGGCGTTTTTATGGGCCTCCATTGGCGGTGATGGTTAATTAATGAAAATGTTGCTGTATATGTCCATGAGGTTTAAATTTAAATAGTTTTAGATTGTAGATTAACACGCTGCTTAGTGATTATGGATGTACGTATATGCAATGATAATAAATGAAAGAATAATAACAATAATTTAAAAAATCAAAGGTAAAAAGAAACATGGCACACAAATACGGATCTCAAAGAAATAAATAAATTTAGAAAATTAAAATCGAAGTTTGTTTTTTTAAACATGATAAAAAGTTTTTTTGAAAAAAAAAATTTAAAAAACAGAAAACAAGAAACAAAACAAACAAAAATGTTGTCTGTCTCAAAGTAAACTTAAAAAAAAAAAAATATGCCTACGATGGGAATCGAACCCAGTACTTTCAAGGTTAAAGTCTGACAGTTTGTCCACTGCGCTATGGAGCCACCTAACTGTTCATCACATTTAATAAGGTCTTTCCAAAACAATATTTTACCTTCAATGCAACTTCTATTTTCTGGTTTTATATTTCGATTTTTTTAGATTAATAATATTTTTATATAAAAATTTATTTACAAAAACATCCTACAGATGTCACAATAGCACTTTCGCCGTGTCCAAGTACAGCAACACAATATCGCTGATGAAATTGGGTGGGATGCGCATGCGTGACGGAGGTGGATAAAAACGATCCGTTAAGATACACCGTGAACGGATGTGCATAAAAACACTACGAAAAAAAATACTGGGGATGTAGGAGCTTTCGGAAGGTCAACCTTTTTTTGTGTGTGTTTCCAAAAATTGTCAACAAAATAATTTTTCATTGTCCTCCCAAACCCCCTACTACTAGTCTAGAACATTATAAAATAAAAAAAAGAATGCTGGGGATGTAGGAGCTTTCGGAAGGCCTCTCAAAAAGAAATGTATGAATAATTTGTATTTCTGTTATTTGTGGGTTGATTTGGAATTCTTGGTTCATGGTAGTAAATTCAGGCTTATTTTCTCTGATGAAAAATTAATACTTTATATTTTTTTTATACAGCATTGTGAGAAGAATATTTTGAAAATAAAAATATCTCCCCCTTTGTTCCTCCGTACAGTATATCTTGTTGACTTGTGAACCAAGCTTTCTGGAGTCTTCGTCCAATACGAAGACATGGCCAGCCAGTCAAAGTATTACGCTATTGTTATGTATAAAACTTGTGGGTAATAATAACCATAAATTGCACATTCTAGACCCTTCACGAAAAAGAATAGAAACCTGTCCATAAAGGAATTTTTTCCCTGTGCCCATTGGTACCATTTTATACAGGTGGACCGTATCAAGTAGTAGTTTATACACACCATTTGGAGTGTGTACAGAGCCATTGAGGGGCAGATGGAAGCCATTTCTCCTTAACTCAATTTGCAGTGCTCCGCTGCGACTGAAACATGGGTTTTTCCAGTCTTCCCTCAGAATAGACCCTAAGACAAATTTCCACTAGAAGATGAAAAAATGGGAACTGTACTATTTATTTATTTGAATGATATGTTGAGAGAGATAAATTTATATATGAGATATTACAAACTGTTTGTGTGTGTGTGGGGGGGGGGGGGAGGTTTGATATGTTACAACATTCATTTACCGTCGTTGCCAATCATGGTGCTTGGCATTGAAATTAGAACAAATGGCATAGGGCTAAGAATTAGCTGAGAGGTGTTGGTTATGCGAAACTGTGATGAGGTGTGTGAGTGGTTGTGTGTTTCTGCATATGTGTATCATATTGTATACACACACATGCAGTGCAGATATATACATACTCAATTGTCAATGCCATAGTAAATCATCAGTGGTCGAAATCACCTGGCGCATTTTTTTTTAAACATTAATTTTTTTTTAAGTTGGCTGGGTGAAATTAGTTCGAGGAAACAATGCTGGCTGGAGTGTATTATTAGAATAATTTTTTTTTTTTTTTAATTTAATTTTTTTTTTTTAAATTATTGTTATTATGATTATTATTGTTATTATTATTATTATTATTATTATTATTATTATTATTATTATTATTATTTTATTATTATTTATTATTATTATTATTATTGTTATTATTATTATTATTATAAGAATAAGAGGGCAGTTGTTTTTTTTTACCTTTTTTTCAGTAGTAAAGAAGGGCAATATGAGGACCATTAATTTCTATTTTTCACAGAAGTAGATTTTTAGTTAATGTCCTTTGGAGATCATTTAAAATTATCCTTTCTACCTTTCCAGGTATGAGTTCAGATATCAGGCTGTATTGATGCGTGCACGTTTTGATGAAAACAAAGATGAGAAGGATTTGAGAAGGGCGAAAAAACTTCTACTAGATGGACAGAGAGAGCTTCTCCTGAAATCACATCCACAACCAATAAAATGTAAGGCCTCTTTTTTTCTTGGGAAATGGTGACTCATTGTGATGTTGTCACTTATATATTTATTTTCTAATGAAACTAGAGACAAACTCATGGTGCCATGTTTAAAATTGTCACATTTCTTCCCTGTTACAATGGAAATAAAAGCAAGAGTTGTCTCAAATTTTATCTTTAATGTCTGTTTTCAGTATTCAACTTTAGTTGGATTTTTGTTAAAGTCTTGTTTGTTGTTTTGTGTGGTTTTGTTTTGGTTTGGTCTTTGATTTTTTGTGTTTTTTTTTTCTTTTCATTTTGTGGGTTTTATTTGGTAAGAGCTCTTTCAAAGCTGAAAGTAAATATTTGTTGGTATAACAGTACAGACACAGTAATTCGGACCAGTCTCATTTAGTTATAAACCCCTTGGAGTGCACTGCCATGGTGAAAGCAACTCGATTCATTTCCTATATCCTTGTATTGGAGTGAAGTGTGCTCAAAGTTTGAATTTCCTCCATTTTTGCCTTAATTAACCATCCACTACACGTTTGTATAATTTGATGACTATAATGTCACATATCAAATTAAACTTCAGAACCTCTGTTATAATTATAAGACGCATACTTTTGTCCAATAAATTTGGCATTAACTTTATATCTCAATGAAAGGGATGCCGTGAAAAACATTTGTTTTCAACACATTATATTTTTTTTTAATCATTAAAAATAAATTCCTCAATGGAATTTTTGAAATTCAAAAAATTCATTTGTTAAATTTGCCATGATTGTTGATTTACAAAATCCATCCAATTCTTCACCAAGGAGGTCCTAAAATCATGGTGTAAAAGTGTTGCAGTCATACAAGTTACAGTCTAACTTTTGCACAACTATTTTTTTTATAGGCTACACAGATGCTCACACATATATACGAGTAATTATTTATTTTTATCTTTTTATTCTTTCTTCTATCTATCTATCTATGTACCTACCTCCCTATCTATCTTTATCTATCTGTCCATCCTTATTTACTTCCTATCTATGATTCAATCTCTATAATTATCCTTCCACCTATCTTTCTATCTATCTATCGCTATCTTCAAATTTATTTATCTCTCTCTCTCTCTCTCTCTCTCTCTCTCTCTCTCTCTCTCTTTCTCTCTATCTATCTGCCTATATGCACACCTCTCTATCTCTATGTGTCTATATATATACATATATCTATCCCCTCTATCTTCTATCTATTTATCTATCTACCTACACTTTTTTTGTTACCCCTTTATCTCCTATTCTCTTATTACATCATGCATTTCAATAGTAAATTTGCCAACACACAGAATAGTCTTCTGAGGAAGCTGGCGGGATCGACTTGGGGCGCTAGCCAAGCGCTCCTGAGAACGTCCGCCCTGGCACTATGCTATTCCACCGCGGCGTATTGCGCTCCAGTGTGGGGTAGAAGCAGAAACGTTGAGAATGTGGATGTAAAACTTCGCAAGTCGATGCACATAGTGTCGGGAACGCTAGCAACAACCCCTAGAGAATGGGGCCCGATAATGGCAGCAATCCAGCCCCCCCGATGTCCGGAGGGAGACCATTACGGGAAACTGGCTGGGTAAGATCAAAGAGAGAGGAAATGGGGATACCCCTCTCATGCGCATAATGGACGGTGCCCCCGTTTCGAGCCGAAATAAGTCCCGGCAACCCTTGTACGCAGAATCCCTGACTACGGACAGAGCTGCACATACGATATGGAAGTCGGTTTGGACGAATTCAATCCCTCGTGGGGGGGGGGGGACCTACACTCCTCTAAGCTTGGTGAGAAGTTGCCAGGCTTTGATACCAGTAAGAGGAGACACTGGGCAGTTGCGAATTGACTTCGGTCGAGGAGCTGCCTAACGGCAAGTGCGTTACATCGGTGGGGTCTAACTTCCTGTCCAATATGTCCATGCTGTGGGCAAGAACCCGAGATGGCAGAGCATCTAGTCGAAAGATGTGTTGTGACGATGCTACCAGGCGGGTTTGCGACGGTGCACTAATGCGGACCGGACTTTGCTGATTGGGTCGATCGTCATAACATGATAGTGTGAACCATAAGAGGCTGCTGCCAACACACAGACACATATACATAATATACACAAAGTCAGAGAGAGAGAGAGAGAAAGGGGGGGGGGGATGAAATAGATGGATAGATAGATAGAGAGGGGGGAAAGAGTCTCAGCATGTGTTTAAAATGTATGAATGGCATTCAATTTTTTTAACGAAGACGCTCCTCCCTATAATAGGGTAAATATTTTGAGGATGGATGTGACAATAGCAACAGCTACAGGGTCCAATTTTCCGAAGAATTGCTATTTGATGTTACATGTTTGTGTTGAGAATATTGGCTATTAAGCTTAAATGCTGCCCAACTAAGTTTGCAGCGGTTGTGTGTGTCTTGAAACCGTGACCTCAAGAAGTCAGGAAGAGAAGGCTCTAATAAAAGACTAGGGATAGAGACGATCTTTTTTGGGATCGTGGATAACTCATATGCTAGAGTCGCGCTCTCCCCATTCAGGCAGAGTTGACATACCAGTAAGGTCGTGCGAAATTTTTATTCTCTTTTGTCTTCTGGCACTTTACTACTGACTTCATTTCTTGTTGTTATCAACATAAGTGCCTGCTCCACTCACTTTTCTGAATTTTCTATTTTTAACAACTTATAATACAAATACCTAAGGACCAAGACAGCTATGCGCTGAGATAAATCCACTGTGGAATTTGATTATTGTTTTTAAATTCATGACATAATATTGAAAATAAACAATAAAATTACCCCTCACTATACAATGCAAAAAAAATAATCTACAATATTAAAGTTAAAGAAAAAGTAGAATTTGCGGTTATGAAGGAGAGAGCTATTGAAATTACTGTGCTTTGTCAAAGTTTGAGAAAATTCCAGAAATTGATCACTTTGATCACTTGAGGCTCCCTTAAAGTGGGTGAATATAATTGATATTGGGTCATAGCTGTAGCATTCGTTACCGTGAATTACCTATCATCTCTACAAGTGTCCTCCAACTAAATGTACCGAGTTTGTGTGGATCTGACTTGTTGTGCAGACTTGTGTTTTTCTTCAAAGTTGATTATCTGTTTAGCTCAATTACTATTAAGTCTTTTTATTCCTTTTTTTTTTTTTTTGGTTTTTATTTTCAAATTACATAAATGTCTCTTGGTAGACACAGAGATATGTTTTGTTTTAACTCTTTTACGAACTGACCTGCAGTATGGAGACTTTCTAATATAGAATAAGGTATATTTAACTAAATATACCAGAATTTTTTAACATTTGTGGCCCAATTCGAAAATTTGACCTTTATGTTAAATGCACTTGTACGGTCTGGCCTTTATTCATGGACATATTTTAATTTTATAACGCGTTTTTACTTTTTAAAAGTTAAAGTGAAAAGAGAGGTTAAGTTTTAACTAATGCTCACCTGAGTATGATGATGACAATCCTGAGATGTTTTGATAAATTGGAGATCATCCCAGCAGATTAGACCTGGATTGTGATGAGAAGGGCATTATACTGATTGTCTTCCTTTCCCTATAATCTAGCTTTACACCTTTCATTGTCTACAAAAGATTGAGGAGTGTGTTCTTAGAAAATAGTAATGCCTTGCCAATTTATTCCTGTTTTTATATTAATATTTAAATCATTGCATGTACTTTTTCCTCCAGTCCCCACATCTCCAGGAGGCGTGGCTTACCAGAGGACTTCCCCTCCTCCAGATTGGGTAAGTAGCTCATGCACATAACTCCATAATTATGTAAATTTAAAAGATAGGTTATTATTGGTCATAGAGCCAAGTTCAGGTCATGTCTTATTTAGTTTGGTGGCAAATTGACACACCTGGCGTGTCATTCATGAAATCAGTGGAAACACGGGAAATGATGATGTGTAGTTTGTGGTTTTGTGGTATGATACTTGGCTTCTGACATGGAGGTCCCTGGTTAGATCCAGCTGTGGGCAGTACAAAGTTGAGTCTTTGGGGAAGGCTCTTGATTGATCTTTTCTCACCATACTTGGGTGCAAAATGAGTACTTGGCTTTCAACAAAATTGTCCTAGATAATGTTGTTTTAAATTGCAAGAGCGTCTTTCGGGCACCATGTCTCATCCTACATGTTAAGCTGTTGGTAAAGCATACTGAGCACAATTTAGTGGGTGTTGTATTTAATAAAAGCTCATGTTTTTTAGTCCATGCATTATTTCCTAACAAAACCAACTTGACGTGACGTAATATTGATATACAGTATTACTCTGAAAGTCTGATTCAACAAGGTCTTTGTGACTGCCTCTGACCTCGTTGAATGCAACTTGGTCTGACAACTAACGATAACTAATGAATCACTATTAAAAAATGCACTTATGGCATTGCAAATCTTTAAAGGTTTTTTTTTTCTCTTTCGGGAGGAGTTAACTTTATCATCTTGCTTTAGTCTCTCTCTCTCTCTCTCTCTCTCTCTCTCTCTCTCTCTCTCTCTCTCTCTCTCTCTCTCTCTCTCTCTCTCTCTCTCTCTCTCTCAGTGACAGGTCTTGTTGTAAGTGTTTAAGAGAGAGAAACAAGATTCCTAATAGGCGACTGGACTGTAAAAATTGGATATTTGATTCTATATATGGCCGACTAGGGGAATAAATGGAACATTGTAAAGTGCATTGAGCTTGGTAGATCTGGGAAATGTGTACTATAAGTGTTCATTTTTATTTTATTTATTTCTTTATTAAAATGGGGGAGGGGGAGATGAAACACAAACATATTTTGTTTATTTCCATCAATTTGTTACAAGGATGTTTGTCATAAGTGTGCTCTACTGAACTATTTTTTTTAATAAATAAAACATGTTGCTGTTTGAAAACTGCAATATTGAAGTAATCATAACTTGCCAGCATTATTTTCATTGTTTTTGTCTTTCTGTCACCAGTTACTGGATGTTTGGCATCCGTTTGAGAAAGCCCAGTACCCAGAGTACTTTGCCCTTCGGGAGATTAGAAAGAAGGAATTCATTGAGAGGTGGGAAAAGGAGTATGGACTGTCAGACACGGAGGTTACTCATTAATGTGTTTGTTAGTGTGGTGTGTGCGTGTGTGGGTGTATAACGAGGAGTGATGGAGAATTTGCAATGAATATAATGTGAATTGAGTCTTTCTTTAGTACCAGTACTATTTTGGTTGAAGCTTTGTATGTATGTATGTATGTATGTATCATCACATGTCGATTTTTGATAGGTAACCAGTGTAAAAAGGCATTACATGTATGTAAAAACTATTGATGTCATTTTAAATACAATTTTATTAATAGAATTAGTTTTACTTTGACAGCTTTTCCGATATTAAATTTTTCATAATTGATAAAAACAGATGTTTTTTTATGAAATAAAAATAAAAGCCTTACATTTACATAATTTAATCAATGTGCTGAATATTAATAATCGAGAATGAATATTAGCCTACTCAAAGTCAAAGAGGAAAATAAAATAAATGAAAATTTTGAAGATTTTAGACGTGGAATTAAGAACTCTGGAAGCTTTACTCTATGATTATTCAATTCTATTTCTAATTTATAATGTTGTTGAAATAAAAAGGCTGTAAAAATTGAGACTGTGTTTAGTTTGTTTTGTTACTTCAATTCCTTGCTTCCCTCCTACCTTATGAACCAACTGGGGAGACTTCGCCTCAACCAAGTTGTATTTGGAGCATTTTGAGTATTCTCAGGCTTGTAACAGTTATTTCCCTAATCAGAGGACTTGATTTTTGGTCAAAAGAAATAAATGTGACAAAAATAAATATTATCTAACTTAACCAAATCTATAAAGGCAAAGTCACCCCAGTTGACGATACCATGCTGGTGTTGTAATAGATACAAGGACCTGGTGTGGTCCATATTGAATACAGTCTATACAGTGATGTCATGCTTTGCTAAGATGTCCTTGGTATTATTTTTACCATCATTTCTTCGTCTGCCCATGGGCCATTTGTCTGACTATTTATGTGAAGATTTGGGCTCAATATAAATTTTTCTGCATGTCTTGTTGCGGTCAATTGTTAAAGAGCTTTGAATTCAGGTGCAAAATTAGATGAGTTTATTACTCATTACTATGCACTTCCACCAGATCTTGTAATCAAGTCTTCTATCTGGTTTCTCCCTATATTTTGCATTTTGTTCTTGACATGAACCAAATGTTGACAAAGGGAAACCCGAAACATCCACACTATTTGTCTTTGTTAGCAATAACAGCCAGTCAAACCGAAATTCAAAGGACTTGATATTCTATTTCGGTTTAATGTAAATGTTGCTGCTCGAGGCTCGTAGAAATAAATAATAATGTGAAATTGAATGTAAGCTTCAATTTAATTACAAAAACAGATCAATGAACGTTTCGGGTTTTCCCTTTATCAACAAAACAGGATGAATGAGATGATGACATCATCTCATTCATCTGTGGTGTTTCATTCATCCTGTTTTGTTGATAAAGGGGAAACCCGAAACTTCATTTGATCTGTTTTTGTAATTAAATTGAAGCTTACATTCAATTTCAGATTATTTATTGCGGTTTAGGCATTTAAAAAAGTTATGATTTTCCAGGGGTGTTGCTATCGTTCATCCCACTGTCACACACAATGCACCACATTAAATTCTTCAACTTTGTGACTATATATGATTTAAGTGTAGTGTATTCTGTTTGTGTGTACATAATATATCCGCACACAAGCTAGCGCATAGTGGTAGTAGGTGCCAAAGAGTACAATAATATTATAACTCCCTTCATCTTTATGGAGTTACAATATTAATGCTGTTAACCAGCACATTATGTTCTCACCATCAGACCAAGTAAGAATGGATTGGTGCAGTCCGGGTGGGGGGTGGGATGGGTTGGGAACGGGAAGTGAGTGGGGAAGTAGAGACGAATAAGGCCTTGTGGATAAAAATGACATTTTGATTTAACTGGTTTCTACTGCAAATTGAATTTTAGTTAGGATTATTATTTATTTGTTCTTGTCATGGAAATGACGGTTTTTCCCCAAGCCCTGGCCAAATTAATTAGCGACGAGGGAATAAGTCAAATGTATGGATACTTTTTGGGGGGTGGATGGGATTTTTTTTTTTCTTGTAAATATCTTCTAGTTATATATATTACTATAGGCTGCCCAGGTGGGGGTTTTTATTAACCTCCCAATTTGGGCAGGTAGGTCACTTACTGTGTCTTTTATCTCCCTTTATCTGTTTCACAACTTGCTTTCTGTGTTTTCTTGGAATGAGATTATTTGGTTTTGTTCTGGACCTGGGTGGGAGACAGTGCAATAAAAAACCGGCGAGGGCTAAAATTTGTGCCCAAATATCACATTGGAAAAAAACTGGTATTTCTCTTTTTATAGACCGGGGGGGGGGAGATAATGGTGTAATCAAAACTATCAAGACAAGGTTTTGCATCATTGTTGTTTATTACTGTCATTCAATGTAATTCTTTATATCTTTACTTTAAGATTCGTACATGGCGCTAAGTACAGTCTCTATAGTTTATATACACATAAAGATGGGATGGGTAATAAATACATTTTACAAAAATATACATTATTAAGAGCACCTTTGGTAGTTTCACATCATATGGAAGTTTGAGATCCAGTCATTCTCAAATAATTATAAATTCCAATGTCATAATTTGAAAAATTTAATAATGCAACCCAAATACAACGATCTTAAATCCAGCTAAATCATGGAATTGGTATCCTACTTTTTTTATTGTTTAAATTAGGAATATATAAAATCAAATAGATAAAATGAAGTAATTAAATAAAATTCCCTTAATTCATCGCCAAGAGAAGTCTGGAATAAACTAGGCATTAGCGGCATTAAACATTATTTAACTTAAGTTGAATTCGAACTTTCATTTATTGATAGATGACTTAAATTCAATCAATAAATGAATGTTCGAATTCAACTTAATCTGTCAGGCCAGGCAACTTCGTTGTATCCAGGTTGCACTTTAAAGTATATTTCAGAATGTAACATAAAACTATTGCAATAAGAAAAAAAAAAGATGTACCACATTAATAGGATGTGGTAAAAAGCTATTTGAAACAATGTGTACATAATTTAAAACTGATCCATGAAAACACCATGTATTTCTTTCCGTCATCGCAGTTGTTCAATAAAGTAAACATAGCACTCTTACCAACACCCATTCATAATCAAACCTGAATTAACAACGAATTTTAGGCATTATTTGTTTTATGTTTTTAAGGGTTTTACGGCACTTGCAACACATTATCATTAAGGTCATTCATATCAGCACCAGTAAAAAGGAAGAAAATGAGATAGTTTGTTTGTTTTGTTTTTAAGGGTTTTACGGCGCTCGCAACACATGAGGTCATATCGGTGCCAGTAAAAAGGGAGAAAACGGGATAGTAATAAGTTCTAGAATTACAATTAAAGCACATAGGAAAAGGTAAGACAAAGGGGAATTGGTTCAAATAGGAAACAGATGTCCATTCCAAGAGCGCACTATCAAAGTAGGTACTTAGTTTGAGATCACCTAAAAGTCTCATCCAGACACAAGCACAGATCCCACTAAGGAACACACTCAAATGTTTACAAATCATATGTTAAAAACGAAAAGAGTAACAGTACATAACAGAGAGATGATTTACAAGGAAATGTTTTTGTTTGTTTTTAAGGGTTTTACGGCGCTTGCAACACATTAAGGTCATATCAGCGCCAGTAAAAAGGAAGAAAATGGGAAAGTAAAAAGTTCTAGAATTACAATTAAAGCACAAAAGAAAAGGTACGACATAGGGGAATTGGTTCAAATAGGGAACAGATGTAGATTCCAAGAACACACCGTCAAAGTACTTAGTTTGAGATCACCTAAAAGTCTCATCCAGACACAAGCACAGGTCCCAACTAAGAGGAACACACTCAAATGTTTACCAATCATATAATATAATAATATGTAAACTAAACATAATACAATGCATAACAGAGAGATAATTTACCAGGAAAAAAATATCATCTCCCAAAACTATAACTATACATTCGACTGTTTCCCTCTCAGCCAAGGACTCCGACCCAAGTCAAGACAAAACCAAGCAATCTCATTCCAAGACAAAGACAGAAAGCAATTGAAAAACAGATAAGAGGGGATAGAAGACAGCGAGTACCTCCCTGCCCGCTATGGGATTTACAAGGAAAAAAATATCATCCCCGACAACTATAACTATACATTCGACTGTTTCCTCTCAGTCAAGGACTCCGACCAAGGTCAGGACAAAACCAAGCAATCTCATTCCAAGACAAAGACAGAAAGCATTTGGAAAACAGATAAGAGGGGATAGAAGACACAGCAAGTACCTCCCTGTCCGCTATGGGAGGTAGGAACCCCAGCCAGGAAAATGGGATAGTGAAAGGTTCTGGAATTATGGTTCAAATAGGAAACGTGTAGATTCCAAGAGCACACTATCGACGTACTTAGTTTAAGATCACCTAAAAGTCTCATCCAGACAGAGCACAGCTCTTAGGGGAGACACTCAAATCTTTATAATCATATAAAGTGGAATGGAAACGTCGACGTTGCTGAGGTCAATTTTTACCCAAGTCGATTTTTTTTCTTGGTCCCTCCCCCTTCTTCCTATATAACATTAGTAAAAAAAAAAAAAAAAAACTCCACATAAGTCATAAGCCAATGTCGCTTAAGTCGATGTTCTTATCACTCATGACCACAATAAGATCATAAATAAACAAGAATTTCCATTGGTTAAAAAGCTATCAGTAAGAATTGGTTAAGAATAAGAATATCCGCGAACGATTGGCGCACACCGATGTGATGTAGGTGCTTTGCCTGACGTCGGTGCTCAATGTAAGCAGTATCGAATAACTTTGATTTCTCCATCTCACTTTTTACATCGTCGCAACATCAAGTTCAAGATTTTTTATTATTTTATTTTTTTTAGTTCTAATCCCAGGCCATCCTATGTCATGGTCCTCTTAATTAGTATCAATTTTATCAAGAATTCAAGTCAAGTTTACAACTACAATGGCAAACCTATCGCTGAAAAGAAAGATCCAGCTGATCGATGCATTTGAAAAGTCTGCATGAGACAGAAAATCATCGCAGAAGAAATTGGCATACCAGCTATTTCTGTCTCGCCTACCCTTCCGATTTTCGCGGAATAATTCAACTTAATTGGTCTACATTCCGCATTCAAGGCAAAGATTCCGATTTTCAGCTTTCCAATCGACGAAAATTATTTTCTTTAAATCTCTAGTAAAAAAAAGTGAGCTATGGCTTATTTCATCAGTATCTCCTATGGTCAATCAACACACATTTTGTGTGTCTGAGTCTGATTAGTCCATTCAAAGTGTGTGCAGCTGATGTCAGATAATATTATATCTTTGGAAGGGGGGTTGACCGACGTATTATTATTGCGTTGACTCCATTGTATGAGGTCAATGACCTAGGTAATATGATATGTCGGCTCCATCGGTAATATTATTGAGTACGGTCAGATTATTTCCCTATTTAATATTAGCCCTATGTATTTGTGTGCCGGCACGCGCGTTTGTTTAATTAGGTGTGTTTTGAGGGGAGGGGGTAGGAGGGTCCTGACAAGGTTAAATCCATCCATTCAATGCTTTGCTCTGAGACTGCCAGGACCTGTGTGTCCTCTATTATTATTTGATCCCCTTTTTAGTCTTTACATAATCTGCACATCTTTACACATTTTACAATTTATCATTTGAGTACTTTTGGATTGTCTATTACATTTTCTGTTGCAAAGCATGTCATAGTCAATACCAGTAAGTTAATTCCGCTTTTTGATCTCAAATTCTGCTTTTTTATGTAATCTGATTCCTCTTTGGGGCTATTAGGGGTAGGAGCCTCTGATGACCACTGCAGGACCTCTACTTCTCAGGTCAATTCAACGCAACCAAGCAACGTCAGCGAAAAGCGCGACATGAAGGGACATATTCTAGATTGGCTTGCTTTGTTCACATGCATTTTTGCTCATTTGGTTACACTCCGGTTAAGTTGATTTTCGGTTAAGTCGATTTTTTTCACGGTTCCCCTGGGCATCGTCCTATCCGGAGTCTACTGTAATATGTAAACAAAACAATGCAGTACATAACAGAGAGATGATTTACAAGGAAAAAAATATCATCTCCCAAAACTATACATTTGACTGTTTTCCTCAAAGCTAGGGTATTCAGCCAAGGCCTGGATAAAACCAAGTAATCTCATTCCAAGACAAAGACAGAAAGCATGTTAGAAAACAGATATAGGGGGATAGAAGACACAGTAAGTGCCTCCCTGCCCACTATGGGAGGTAAGGAATAGGCATTATCTTCACAATGCTATATCAATTCAATAGCCCTTCTAAAATTGTTTATAATTTGTAGACCACATACACTATTTTGAAGGATTAACGATGTATTTCAAGATGGGACAGCGTGGCTCAGCTTTATGGTCTTTGCTTCATACCCGAAAGTACTGAGTTTGACTACCCGTCGCGCTGTGTGGCCTTGAGCAAGTCACCTCGCCTTAGCTCACTTTGCGCGATGCACTGCGGCTGACGCCTGGGTTATTCCGTCTTCCCTTGGAATAGACCCTAAAGACAAATTTCCCATTGGGGTTGAATAAAAGTAATTTATTTATTATTTATTTTATAAGATAAGTTTACGAAGTTTTTTCCCTTGATTGGAATTCAGTTATAACGAGAGTTCTGGAATAATGAGAATTAAGGATTAGAACAGTGGTTCTCGTCATAACCAAAATCGGCTGTATAAACTTTGATAAATGTTATCGATTCCTGAATGTTAAAAAGAGCATTTAAATGGGGTTTTGATTTTTGACCAGGCATATTTTTTTAAATTCTGGCAGCAGTTGTATTCGTTTCTGTTGAATATTTAGATCATGTATCTTTGAGTGTTTTCATTGAATCGAGTTAATATCAAATCAAGAAACCACTGTTAATGTTTTGTTTTAGAGATCATTTGAATAAATCAGGTACATCATGAATCAAACAAGGACCAGATTTACAGGTGAGATGATTCATCTATCCTCTGACTGAGCTACCCGCCCCCTCCCCAGGTACAAAATACAATATCAAAGACGAAAAACTACTGACTTGAGTCTATAATTTATGGAAAAAAAACATTAATATAATCAACATTCTACAGTCAAAAATATGTCATGATATAAGACGGAATAACAGATATCATAAAATTCCTTTTAACCCATAGTACAGTAAGATATATACAAGCAGGATGTGATTCTATTATCTATAAATAAATGGGCTAGGGGCTAGTAATAATATTATGACATGAAGGACTCTTATGAACGTTGTTGTGTTGTTATCACATGCAGAAATGGGATATTGACACTGTGTGGTGTGGATTTTTACTTTCGTGTCTTGTTATGTATTGTTTTTGTTGGGTTTTTTTGGATGGTAATATTTTGGGGGGATTTCGATGTAGAAGTACAATCTTGGATTCTAAACAAGACCTAAATTATCAGAGGCTACGAGATTGGGCATCTCTAGTGGATGCTCTGACAATCAAGAAAAGACCTTTTGCTCACATTATCTCCTTTTATTTGAGATTCCAATTCCCCCTGCGTAAAGCCCCATTTTATTGTCTGAAAATTGCATTAGCATCTAAAAGGTGGCAGATCATGTTTTACATATGTTATATTTACCTGACATGGCGGTTTTTGCACCAAAAAAACCCCAAAGTTTTGCAAGCAAAAACAGCAAAATTTACAATTAATTTTTCCTAAAAACCCATAATTAATTAATAAATGAAAGAGATCGGTACGGTATTTGTTTTTAAGGGTTTCACGGCGCTTGCAACAAATGTAAGGTTATATAAGTGCCAGTAAAAAGGAATAAAATGGGATAGTAAAAAAGAAACTACTCTTTATCTACACGAGCAATCAAATCAAAAGAAAAAAATGCGTCTTATTGTCTTTAGCCTTTTAAAAATTATTATTATTATTTGTTTTGTTTTGTTATTTTGTTCTTTTTGGTTGGGGTTTTTTTTTTTTTTTTGGGTTGCGGGAATTTTTTTGTTGCAAAATTTTGCAAAAAAAAATTGGAGATTTTGCACCGCAATGTAAATCAGTGATTTTTTGCGGCCATAAGCAATGCAAAAAACTGCCATGCCAGATTTACACTAGTCCTTTATCAGTTTTAATGCAGATCATTTTGTATAGTCTAAATGCAATCTCTTTTATATAAATAATAGAGAAGTGATTGTAGGCAAATTACAAGGGAATTTATGATATTATTAAAGATTATAGTATGAATTTGAAATAGGGAACATTTCTTAATCTTTCCCCTCCTCAGAACTAGAAGTCTTTACATCCATATTAGCCAAAATTGGACTTGTTCTGAGCTGTCTGGTGATACGTTTGAGATCAAGTATGCAATGATTTATGTATAACAGTAGAATTTTATAAGAGCAGTAGAGATAAAGTAAATATGAAAATATGATGAAACTTCTCATATGCAAATCAAACAATTATCACCAAATCATTCCGCACTCATCCAAGTTGAGAATAAATAAAAGTGTTATGGCTGTGTAATAATCATCATAGACTTAGACCCGAGTCATTTTTAAAAAAATTTCTATTGTTTGTTTTTAAGGGTTTTACGGCGTTTGCGACACATTTAGGTCATATCAGCGCCAGTAAAAAGGAAGAAGATGGGATAGTAAAAAGTTCTAGAATTATAATTAAAGTTAAAGCACCCCAAAAAAAGTAAGACAAAGGGGAATTGGTTCAAAAAGGAAGCAGGTGTAGATTCCAAGAGCACACTATCATTGTACTTGGTTTGAGATCACCTAAATGTCTCATCCTGACACAAGTACAGGTCCCCACTAAGAGGAATAGACTCAAATGTTTACAAATCATATATATGTAGAACAAAAAGCAATACAGTGCATAACAGAGAAGATTTACAAGACAAAATATATCATCTCCCAAAAGTAACTATACATTTGACTGTTTCCCTCCTAGTCAAGGACTCCAGCCAGGGCTAGGACAAAACTAAGTAATCCCATTCCAAGACAAAGACAGAAAGCAACTTGGAAAACAGGTATAAGGGGATAGAAGACAGCGTAACCGCCTGCCCACCATGGGAGGTCAAAGACCCCAACCAGAGATGACGCTCTTAACTTTGTCAAATGTTTTAAGGAAGATTATTCATTGTTGATGTTTTTTCAGTCACGAGCTAACTTAAGCTTTATTGGAAAACTTATTTTACTTATTTTTATATCATCTTATGTGAAATTGTTGTCAACTTTATTCACAATTCAAAAACTGTGAGAAATCTAGGATTCTTCATCAACAAACACCTTACGATGAACGATCATGTTTCAAAATTATGCCAAAGTCATTAACTATTATATTAAATGTATTATTAGAATTAGAAACCTCATGGATGAAAACTGTATGAGACTGGTAGTGAACGCACTAGTAGAATTAATTAGTGTAATTCTCTGCTTTTTGGTCTCCCCAAGTCAACTTTGACAAAAATTCAAAAACTTCAAAACAATCATAACTGGGACAATTTTAGAGAAAATATGACCCTGGTTTTGAAACAGCTACACTGGTTTCCTGTCGAGAGGAGAGTTGAGTTCAAGATGGCCTGTAAATGTTCAAATGTATTCATGGCTTAGCGAAACCATATCTAATGTCATTGATATCAGAATACAGTTCACCCGGGCTCTCCGCTCCTCACAACACACAACACACCACTTTAGAGAGCAAAATGTCCAAAACAAAATTCTCGGAACGTGTATTTTACTTGGCAGCACCATCAATCTGGAATTCTCTCTCGATCTTTACCAGAAGCGCTCATACTATTGAGTGCTTCAAGTCTAGTCTGATGACAGAATGTTTTAGTTTAACTTCCACTTAATATTTCAACATTTTTAATTTAATTTTCTTAAAATTCTCATACCACCTATGTCTTGTTTTAAGCACGTTATTGGCACCATCTAAATTTAATTTAGTTATTTATATTTATTCATTATGCCAAAAATAAATTGAAGTTGAATTGAATTGAATTGCTGATTCAGAAACATTTTTTTTTGCATTGAACCTTTGTGTCAGTGGGTACAACAACAAATTTGCAGCTGAATGTTCATTTCTGGGATAAGATGTAAATAATTAGATGGCATAATGTAATCATTGCACATCAATTATATAACAATACAGCTGGGTAGAATGACAGAATTTGCATCCGGTAGATTTTAACGAGCTTCAAGAATTTGTGGAAATCTGTAATTTACACAAAATCAGCAACAGTGTACAATGTGAAATAACTGAGGATGATGATGAATTACAGTAATATCTAGCCTAAAGGATTCCCTGAGTAAAACGCCATACCAATATTATGACTCATGACTGTCTATTTACAATGAAGCATTATGAAGTGTAGTGAGCAGTAGATGATGAAATGTTGGGGTGGTAAGAGGAAGTATGCTGAGATATGTAATGTAAATGTAACGTTGTTGTTGTTCTTAACATTTTTTCAAAATTGTTATTTTTATTATTATTATCATTATTTTTTTTAAATTATTGTCATTATTATTATTGTTATTGTTATTATTATTATTATTATTATTATTATTATTATTATTATTATTATTATTATTATTATTATTATTATTATTATATTACTATTATTATTATTATTATTAGGTCTAATATTACTATTGTAAGTATTATTATTATTATTATTATTATTATTATTATTATTATTATTATTATTATTATTATTATTATTCTAGGTTCCATGCCTGGTCCAGGCTTCGGATACTGCATGAATTATCTCTCTCCATTCCTCCCTGTCTCTTGCTTTTTCAAACAGCTCTTGGATTGTTAGGTTGGTGAAGCCCTTCAGTTGGTCTATGAGTGTTTTTCTCCCCCGGGCGCGTTTACCAGGTATTTTTCCACAACTTGCCAGGTATTCATTCTTATCTTTCCTTACTATGTGTCCGAAAAAGGATAGTTGTCGATCCACTATTAAGGGCATTAGTTTCCTTTGTTGGTATGTTTGTTTTAGCACTTCTTCGTTCGTTTTGTGTGCAGTATACGATATTCTCTGCATCCTTCTCAAGCACCACATTTCAAAAGCTTCAATGTTCTTTTGTGTTTCTGCATTTGTAGTCCAGCTTTCGCATCCGTATAACAAGATTGGCCACACGTAGCACTTCAAGACTCGGAATCTATTATTATTATTACCATTATTATTGTTCTTATTATTATTATCATTATTGTAAGTATTATGATATTATTATTATTATTATTATTATTATTATTATTATTATTATTATTATTATTATTATTATTATTATTATTATTATTATTATTATTATCATCATTATTACTATTGTTATTATCATTATGTCTTCCTATCATCATTGTTATCATATTTGCTAGGCGGTGTTACCAATAACTATTATCAATTTTTTATTATCATTAGAATAACTTGTTCAGAGAGGTGTTATGGCAATTGGCCTGAGGCCTATAATAAACTCCTGAACTTGCAATTTAATTTAATTTTTTTCCCACAATTTTGTTAGGGTTACACACTTTGGTGGAATTTGCCCATGGCTTGCTTGTGTCCATAGAACATATCAAAGAAACAGTTGAGAGTAATTTTAAATGCTCTGCCTTGCTTTGATTTCGGGTATTGACAATACTGTGAAAAAAAACAAAACAATTACATTGGAACTCCAATTTAACAGCCATGTATACAGTAATTTTTACAATGAACATTTCTTTTCTTTACTCATCTATATGTAGTAAGAGCACTTATAAATCAAGAATCAACCTCAAGCCCATTCACCCCTGATCCATACAGTACACTGACAAAAGGCCATGTTTTATTTGGAAAACAAATATTGATGAATTAAGTTGACCCTAAACTTATCAAAAATTCCTAAAGACTTCAAAGAAGTAAAAGTGTCAGGTTTTAAAAAAATTATATTTGGGTAATATCAATTTATCAAAAAATTGAAATAAAAAGCAATTCTGGAGAAAAAAGCGTTTTGTCAGTGAACATCAGAGACATATTTCAGGTCTCTTGAAATGGCATTAGACAATGCGTATGTATATGCAGGTATGACATCTGAATGCAATTATGGGCCTAATTTAACATTGTTGTAATGGACAATCTTTGCAACATTTTTTTTTTTTTTTTTTTTTGGGACAATTTTATTACAACAGTAAGCCCATAATAAATTGGGTTATCAGACCTGCAAATAAGCGCAGGTCTGCATTAGAAATTTTCTCTTAAAATCAAGAGGAAATTTTGATGAAACTGCCTGCTAGATATTTTCATTCAACAGATGATTGTAGAGTTCTTTTTAATCAAGCATAACAGCAATGTTACCACCAAAATGACTCCTCAAATCAAAAATCCATTTCCTTTACACATGAAGAACCTTCCGATGAATCAGTATGTTCACTTTTACAATGATCACCATCCATATTGCTCTCCTCACTTGAAACATAAATATTAGTCACATTAGAACAAGTTGGTCCTAAATTTGTTGGAAAATCATTGAAAGTTTTACCCAGATTATCTCCCATGGGAGTCAACAAATCTTCGTCAATTTCATCGCACGATAATGAGTAAATATACAGTGGATCACTCTTATCCAAAAGTTTCACTTTGCGAAGATTCCCCTTGTTGAAATTTAAAATGGAATGAGTTTGAGACATTTTGGAAAGGAAAGATCCACTGGCATCGCGAGTCTTGGCTCGTTTCAAACTTCCCTCTTTGTCAAAAGATCTTATGGATTCTGTCAGGGCTTGTAGGGTGTGCAAGTCAGATTCTTCAAAGGCAGCAAAAAGCTCCTTCATGCTCAGCCTGCCTCTTTCGTAAGATCCTGAAACTACACATAATATTAAAATGATAAATTTTATTTTTTATAAAAATGTTAATTCAAGAATAGTCAAATATTTATATAGTAACCACTTAATTAGTAATTAGGGTGTAATAAGGACTGTTTCAAATTACTCTTTTATAAAACAATAAATCAACTATAACATGTTCATACGAGAAAATCAGCTTAATTAGCTGCTAAAAGGTAAGAAATTACATTGTGCTTTATACACATGGCTTACGCACTACACCATCTATTCACACAGGCATACACAGATATCTTATTCACACACCATCTCATACACACACACACACACACAAAATGATGTTTCTCACTTGGCTATAACTGATCAATAATTCTTTAATTGGACACTTCAAAGAGTCCAGTTATAGATTTTTAGTCAAATTGAGGATCGTCTTAATTCCAGGTTATTGAAGTAAAACAAAATTTTGGCAAACATATATTTTTTATTTTTTTAAAAAAGGTTATGTGAGTGAAAATACCAGAAAAATAATTCCCAAAAAAACATCCTGCTCGAGGGAGGTTCATTTTTTGGGGGAATGGGGATTTTTTTCTTGTGATTTTCTTTCTGCTTCGTCTGGCATTGTTTATACACACATTTTCAGTTTTGTATACTTCCGGTATGACATACAAGAAAAAAAAACCCATCTCTTATAAAGAGAGATACAGCCTTCTGTCTGTCTAAAAGAATAGAGGTAGGCCCAAAAAATACAAACCTCATCTCATTCCAAAACAAGGGTGCCATATTGAAGGATAGAACAAAATAAAAAGAGGAGAGAGAAGTGACCTTCCAACCCCCCTCCCTCCCAACAGAGAGTCAAGGATACTACTCACTTTACCCCATGAAGGGTCAAGGACACAACTCATATTACCCCATAGAGAGAGGACACTATTCACATTACCCCATGGACAGACAAGGACATTATTCACATTACCCCATGGACAGACAAGGACACTATTCACATTAGCCCATGGAGAGACAATGGAATGTTCACATTACCTTTTTGAGAGTCAAAGGACACTATTCGCTTACCCAGTTGAAGGACTTCCATCACTCACATTACTATACACTGACAAAATATTGTCTTCTGTTTTGGCTAGATTTATAAATGTCAATTAATGACCCTCAATTTGTCAAAACTCCTTAAACCTTTTGAAATAAAAGCTTTCTGATTAAAATTAATCTCTGTGTGAAGATTTTTTTCATTTATTTCGCCATTTTCACAAAATCAGCTGGCACGACATCCCTCACCTTTTCTCAGACCATCACGCATACACATAATATACCAATGTCTACAGTTTATCTTATTGTGTTCAATAAAATTTGATAAAATTCCTGAGAAATAGATAAGACAGCAAACCTTTATTTGGATGAGATGTTATTTCAGGAGGACAAGGTTCTCTATTGTACTTGGTCTCTCCTCTAGCCTCAGCCTCCTGTATCAATGTTTGAGCTTTGGAATCCTGTAACCGTAATATGTACCTATCATCATTAAAACTACTGATGATGATTTTTTTAATGGCTGTTGATGAAGATATAGATGATAGAGATGATGATAAAAATGACGACGATAATGGTAAAAATAATGAAGAAGGTGCTACGTTAGGAAAGTCTGGTGTGAAGCCCAAATGAGTTAAGATGATGGTGTTGATTGATGGTAATGACAACAATGAAAAAGTGAACTTATTTGTGTGAACGTTACTCAATAACATTAAGTTCTGCACACAAGTCATTTTTCTTTTGCTATTCATTTCTCTTCTTTATTAAATATATATGTTTTGACTAATTGTACTTAAACCAACATAAACTGGAATTGTACAAAAATGAACAATTGATGTAAGGTAAAATTGTTTTGTTTTGTTTTGTTTTTTTTTTTGTCTTTTTTTCTTATTTTGTTTTGTTTGTTTGTTTTTTTGGTGACAATAAGTAGAATCGTGTCTTTGTATTTTTGTTTGTTTTAAGGATTTCCCAAGAAAAAGTAAGACAAGGGGGAATTGGTTCAAATAGGGTACAGATGTAGATTCCATGAGCATGCCATCTATGTACTTAGTTTGAGTCACCTTATAGTCTCATTCAGACAACAGTACAGGATCCCACCAAGAGGAACACACTCAAATGTTTACAGAATAACTATTAGATAATAATATATAACTAACAATACATAACAGAGAGATGATTTAAAAGGAAAAAATATAATCTCCCAAAACTATCACTAAACATTTGATTATTTCCCTCCCATTCAAGGACTCCAGCAATGGCTAGGACAAAACCAAGTAATCCCATTCCAAAACAAAGACAGAAAGCAACTCGGAAAACAGATATGGTAGGATAGAAGACACAGCGTAACCTCCTGCCCACCGTGGAAGGGAATCGTGCCTTCATTCATATTAAGAATATCTATTCTGGCATCTGCACCAGCCTACACGTCTGACACCTGTGGGTTATTTATGACAAAAATGGAAAGATGACAAAACTTCAGGCAATAGGAGTTATGCCCCCTACCTGTGTGACATGCGTGGCAGTTTTGCCTTCTTTGTTAGTGATGGAGACATCAATCCCAGAATGCACCAGTAAGCCCATTGTGTCTGTCAAGTTTCTTTTAGCAGCTTCATGCAGTGCCGTATTCCCTGCATGATTCACAGCATTGATATCTGCTCCTGCCTAAGATTTTAAAATTTCAAACAAGACTTTCAAAAATCAAAAAAGTTTTTGTGATAATTTTATTTTAACTTGAATTTCAATTATATATACTTTTTTTTAACAAGTGTTATAAAATTTTATTTTTTTTAAAATAATAATAATAAAATAATAAATCATGATAATAATGTCCATATGTCTGTCCATCCATCTATCCATTATTTTCATTGCATGTTAGTTATTTCTATCAGCAGTTCATAAATTTGGACATACTGAGTTATCAAGACCACATGATGCCCCCTAATTTGTAAAACTTGAGACAATTAAGGAAGTCATTGGTTACCTTGATTAGAGAGTGGACTCCATTGATGAAACCATTGCTGGAGGCAATGAGTAGAGGAGTGTCACCATTCATGTCATGGATGTCTAACTTGGCGTTTGCACGAACCAACATGTCTGTCACCTAAGGGGTTATTTGTGGGGGAAAAAAGGACGTACTTGTGACATGATAAGGATAGACCAAGGGAGGAGGGAAGAGATTGTATATATGGATGAATCAGAGAGATGGATGGGTGGATGGGATGAGAAGAATGAAGGGCAAGGCTAAGGATGGATGGGATAGATGTAAGGATCAGAGGGATGGATGGAGAAATAGATGTGACAGATTGAATGGGTGGATGGATAAGTGGATGAAGAGAGAGAGAGAGAGAGAGAGAGAGAGAGAGAGAGAGAGAGAGAGAGAGAGAGAGAGAGAGAGAGAGAGAGAGAATAAACGTAGAAGAGAGAGCATGTAGATAGAGAAAGCCAGACAAAAGAGCGAGATAAAACCAGTTCCATACCAGACTATTCCTCATACAACAAGCCAGATGTAGAGGAGTGAGAGATTTATGATTCTGGGCACTGATGTCAGCATGGAGTGAGATGAGGAGTTCCACAATGTCACTGTGGTTGTGTATGACGGCTGTGTGCAGGGGACTGGAACCTGTTGTCGTACGGATGTTGACACCCACCTTCTCACCCAACACTCTGCTGGTCTGATCAATGGAGAAAAGAACAAGATGTGATGGTAGGTCAAAAGGTCAAGCATCTTGATTCCACATTTCAGATTTGTGTGGCTATGTGATCTTGTGATGTGACACTTGCCTTCAGATTGGAAGGTCCAGGGTTCGAGTCAGGCTATGATTGCATAGTTGAGCCCTTGGAAAAGGCATTTTACTCACATTCTCTCATCGTAGTTAGGTGTAAAATGAGTAACTAGCCATTAATAGCATTGTCTCTGTCCGAGAAATTTGTAATATCGCCTAGCAGGGTCATGTCTCATCTTACATGTTTAATGTTGCTACTGGCTAAGGACCCCTTGTAAAGTGTATTGAGCATGTTTACAGGATATTGCACTATATAAATGCTCAAGTTTTTGGGGGTTTTTTATATAGGTGTCCATTCCCTCAAATACAATTCTATATCATGTCAGGGCGATGCAGATGCTGACTAGTGTATTTAAGATCAACATGATCAAAAATATGATAACATTTTGCATCTTAAAAGCAAAAAGAATATACATTCTCCTCAACACACAGTAAACAGATCTGATCCAAGTTGTATATTCCTGAAATAAGATTCAATTTCCTACCCTAAATTCCAGTTTGAGTTAATAGGTCACGCATATGAAGCAATGGCAAAAAATTTTCATTTCAAATATTTCAATTCATAAAGTAGGAAAACAAATCAAAATGAAAAAAATAAACATTTTCCCCATGAAATGACTTGTAAATGATAAATACTTGGATTCATAACACAACCAGAATTATGTCCCAGAGTTCAAACTGAGGATTGGAAACCCTGACACGATGACCTTGAAAATGGAATTTTGGACATAATCTAGTTTGCTTTTTTTTTCCTCTCAAATGTGACACACAAAAAAAGACTTTCAGAGGGTATTTTAAGATTTGTTTTACACCAGGGATAAGCATATATATACGTTTGATATAATTACAAGATTTCAAATTTGACCCCCATAAAATGTTTAATTTTCGTTAAATGAATGTTTCTGATTAAATCACATCCTTCCATAAATTAAAATTATATGAACAAAAAACCTGATTCCAGATTCCAATATAATTTTGTAGCATTTTCAGAATTATCAGATCACACAAGTGAACATGTTAATTCCTATCTAACAGGCCCCATACCCTGTGTATGGTGACACACTTGTGACACTGACATAACGGGTGACATATGTCAGTGACGACACCATTACTGCTTGGAGGCGTTGGCAGGAAGGGGTCAAAGTCTTCTCCATAGTCGTCATCTGTCATAGAATCTGCGACGCCAAAATAATATTTGACCTGAGAAAGCAGAATGAGAAATTAAATATATCAGTAAAAGAGTTAGAGGAGGGTAAATCCCTGGTTGCTCAGTTGACTGAACCACTCAACTCAAGTGCAAATGGTTCAAATCTAGGTTTAGTATGGGATTTTTGTGATTTCCATGTCCAACCATTACTGACTGGGTCACTAGGTCTAATAAATATGATGGAAAGAACATTGATATAGACTAGCATCCTATCCATAAAGTAACGAGCAATTGTTACAGTTCATTTAACACAAAACAAACTATGATAAATTCCAGCTCTATAGACCATACGGCTCTGTAGGAAAAGTATTACAAGGACGTCTGACTCCAACCATGTGTCTGACTCCAACCATGTGTCTGACTCCAACCATGTGTCTGACTCCAACCATGTGTCTGACTCCAACCATGTGTCTGACTCCAACCATGTAAGTGTGAGAGTGGGGATTTTGAGAAAATGTTTTATTTAAAAACAATGTGGCTTCTGCAATAACACTTGTCTTGTGTGTCTAGATCACGTGACCATTCCCGACAAATAACGGAATTGTGGTTAGTCTGTGTTTTGGTCATAAAGGTAGGGGAGGAGTTGAGCTTTGCTATAAACTTTTTAAAAAATGATTTTACAACACACATGGCACTTGCACAGTTAGGATAAGATACCTTCAGTAAGTATAAAACAGTTTGAATTCTTTATGAAATGTTGCTAAGGTTATTTGTTTGTCATTGTTTTCATTTGCAATAGCTCAGTTGGTAGAGCACCTGCTCTATACATAAAGGGACCAAGATCAATGCCGAGTGAAGTCAAGATTTTTTTCCTACCCCCTGCCCACCGAGCAGTGATTGGATAGCTGGGTCTGTTGAATCTGGTGGAAAGTACTTTGTGATAGACTAGCATCCTATCCAAAGGATAGCGTGCAATTGTTATCATCCATTCCATGCTATGGAAACTGGGATAAACTCTGGCCCTATGGGGCTAATGGGTCTAAAGGACCACTTTGAACTTATTTATCTATTGCTTATTTTTTGTATTTCATTAATTCTTGAATGCATGTCAAAGTTGATATTTTGCTGCGAAGGGACAAACATGAATATAACGAAAAAGAACAAAATAATTAACAAGAACATTTTCGGACATAAAATCCTTTTTCAGCCAACAACAACAAAAAATAATTTAAGTCCAATACACTGAATCCAGAAAGATGGGAGAATAGGCTTATTGGATTTACTGGATCCAAGTTCTTTCATCTTTCTTGAATTCTAGATACTATATCACCATTTTTATGCTTTTGTTGATGGTTTTGAACCTGACACGTTCCTTGTTAAGTGTTTGGTTTTCTTTTTCTTTTTTTTTTGGGGGGCTGTAATATTCATTTTTGTTTCATACTTTTAAGCTCAGTCGTTAATTTATTTATCTCTTAAGACTTACCAATTGGATGTCTCCCTCCATAATTGCCTTAAATAATTTCTCTTTCTTTTTTCTTCTTTCTGGCTCGTTCTCTGCCTCAAGAGAGGCTGTCTCAACAAAGGACCAATTGGATTCTCCATCTATGCCAGAGAAATTTGAGGAATTCAGCAGGCCAGGGGAATATTTGGAGGGAGTGGAGGAGGAGGAGGAATGTGAGGAGGCAGGGGAGGCCAGACACGACGGCTGTGTTTGTGGAATGGTATTGGATGTGAAACTCTGTGAATTAGGAGATGAAGATATTGGTATAACGGTGGGGATGAGGGGTTGGGGATAATGAGGGATTCTATGCAAATCAAATTTTAATTTTTGAAAATAATTTAAAACGTTCTTAATGGCCTTAAAAAGGTTGGTTGTTTTAAATTAATGTATGACCAGCTGGTTTTCCAATTATTGAGTTTTATGCCTTTAAGCTAACCCTCATGAAGATTATGACATACGTGCTATGATTTGCGGTAATCCTGAAAAACAGTTAATTGGTCATAAAGAATGTTCCCCCTTTTTTTTTTTTTGCACTTGATGACTGATGTTTCTTTATTTTTTTTTACCTTCTTTTTTGTTGTTGTTCCATTGCAATTGAAGTGGGGAGTAGATATGGAAATTAAAGAAAAAAACTTTCTCATCAGTTATTTTATTTGTTGAATTCTTGTTCATCAAGGAAACCATTGACTTTATCAGCCTCTACCAAACTAACATTGATGAAGTAAAGTGCAAACTCCATGTCAATGTCAAGATAACAAACATAATACTTCTATCGAAGGAGGAAAATAGCTGGAAATAAAGGGAAAATATGGGAGAACATTACTTGGAGATAAGATAGATATACAGAGAAGAAAACAACTCTCCACAAATGCCCAAAACAAATTAAAACAAATATAGATAAGAAAGGAAAACACCAAAATAGCCACAGAGATCAAGCTCTACAAGTCTCTATTAGCAGCGGAACATGGGCACTCACTCAAAATAAAGAAGAAAAACTTTGATATCATTCCATAGAAAACAGCTAAGAATCGTGCATCCTATAGTCCATTCCACAACCATTGTGCACAAGTTGACATTGACATCTTTACAACCTTCTGATGGATTTTAATGATAATTGGCTCAAACACTAGAATTGTTAGTGACGTTAAGCTGATTTTTTTACATCGGTTACAGCACCATACTTTGGGATTTTTCTTCTTTACGGTATAGAAAAAACGAAGGGTCTGGGATGGGTGAACAGTTGGATGGTTTACAATAACAATATTATACACAGTGAATTCTGTTGTGACTATGATCACTGAACTCCCTACAGGCCTGGCCAGGGGTTTACTTTTCACGAGATTCATGTGTACTGTTCATTAACATTGGCATCCTGGGTTCAAAATGACACAGCAAATTGTACATTTTGTACACACTTGACAAAAACAATTGTTATAATTGATAGTTAAAAGCCAGAGGTGCAGCTTCCTGTTGTGATTTCTACATTCATATAAACTGATAAAAATTGCTATGCATTTAGTATGTTGATCAATACCATCAGAAAGAGGCAGTTACGGTTTCTGGGACATGTGTGGAGAAGAGATGGAATTGATAAGTTGGTAACATCTGGGATGATCGAAGGAAAGAGAGCTAGAGGAAGACAAAGAATGGCATATCTAAATAACCTAAGAATGGCCTAAAGTGATTTAAAAAACAACGCAGATTTCATGCGCACTGCAGAGGATCGTCATTTGTAGAGACAGATGACCGGCAATGTGCTCAAGAGTGTTAGCCACAATGGATGATGACGGCGATCCGCCAGCCGGATATGATGTGCCAACACACAAAACAACGTGTAACCTTAAAGAAGTTTAGTTTCAGTGATTTTTTTATTTTATTCCATTCACAGCGCCCACAGTGAACATAATTAAAAAATGGCAAACATGTGGAAAGGTCAACTTAATAATTATGTTTTTTTAACTATGCAATTTTTGTATTTAAAAACTGTGGTTCCTTTGATAAGTCATACTGTACAAAACATAAATGGTATCTGCTTGATGTTAAAGAAGTTTAGATTCAGTGATAAGTGATATTTCACATTATTATATTCTAGGCACCCCTCAGTGAACAAAATTCAAGAATACCAAGTTAGCGATTTTCACTCGTCAGGTGAGATGAACGAGAATTTTTGATCACGTGATCAAATCTCTTTCCCGTTCTCTCGTCACAACAATTCAGAACAATGATGGTGTCTGCCTTTAACATTAGAAGATGTAAACGGTTAGGAATAATTGTGCTTTGACTTTTATCAATTTGCGACAAAAATAAAATATGTTGTAGAAATTGCGATTTGATCTTTTTTTATTCGCGGGTGTAAATCGTTGACATTGCACTTTCTTACTGGTAAAAATTGGACAAAAATTACGACCTTGGTGATGAAAAATTACTTTGATGACAATTATTGTAAACTTTAAAAATTATTATGAATAATTTATAACTCCCTTATTTGTGGGCCGATGTTGTCAATCGTGGTATCAATTTTATTGTAATAGAGATATAGGAACTTCAGAGTTATTTTTCCTGATGCGAAATAATTACTTTGTATTATGTAGCACCAAGAAAAATGTTTGGTATATAAAAATGTTAACCTCTTTGATCTACCGCTACTGTCTATTCATGTAGAATTGTGAGTCATTGACCAATCACAGGCTCTCTACTTGGTCGACAGTCAAGGTATTACGCTTCTGTTATGCAAAAAATGTAACACCTTTTTGAGTAGGCCTAATAGCTAAAATCTAAAAGTAAAAAAATATAATTGTGAGGAATTTGAAAGTCACATTGCTGAAATCAGCTTGAAAGAAAGAACATTGGTCTTTATTTCAGAAAAACCGATTGAAAACCAACTGTTTTACGAATAAATTTGATTTTAAAAATTGCATTTGTTTAGTTTAACTTTTTTTAGCAACTTTTTTATTTATCGGCTGATTTTCTTGATTTTTATATCATTTTTCAATGATACGAACACCCTGATGTACTTGTTTGATTCAAAAAACACAAATTTCGTTTTTTGATTGAAGTCCAGCCTTACTAATTAATTCATGAGTGTTGAGACAGTGATGCAACGATTACATACAAAACCTTGTGGTCCAGGCCACAGGGCTTTTGGTGTTACACAACCACTCATCACTTTCGGTCAACCATGTTCTTTGAGGTTACACAACATACACTGCCTTGATGATGGGTATGGCTGTACATAGCATACACAAAAAGTGAAGGCTCTCAAACAATATGCAGCATCGGTACTACCGAGATCTCATTCATGATGACGAGATGTGACATAAGAGGCTAGATCCAGGCTTTTTTTCTTGTATCTCGTCTGTCTGAACAAGTTCGTTAAGACTCCAATAGTAGACATGAACCCTACTCAATGTGTAACCAGTGGATTTTCATGACATATCTTGTGCAACCTTTATGATTTGTCTTGCTCAACAGTTCATCGGGGTTTCTCCTCGTCCTATCGAAGATGGGCATTAAAAAATTCGGAGGATCCCTTTGGTTTTTGGCATCAATTACTTTGTCCTAAAAAATTTATAAGCACCTAACGGGCTGCTTGTGTTGTCCAATATATTATATGTGCATTTTCCACCAGGGAGGAGATAAATCATAAAGCGTTGTGGGCCTGTTTTCAATGCTGTGAATTACAATATAAATGCTCTCTATTCTTATACTATTTGAAACAACCCAAAAATATTTGCTAAGCTACGCTACTGAATGCAACTTTGTTATGATCATTCTTTGCACGGGAAAGAGAATAAACACACTGTTACTGTAAACATTTTAAATCTGAGTCATATTTTATTGCAAAAGTTGAAAAGATCAAAGGAATTCGGCATTGTGAGAAAACTGTTTGGTCTATCACTATCGCTATTCAAAATCTGTGACGTCACTTAAAAATATAAGCCTGCATGCAAAAAATCACATCACTTTGGAGAAATTTGCGATATTTTGTGTGCACAGGACTTGGAACGGACTATATATCCTACAATGCAATGACAACAATTTCAACCCAAATATTAGACAGAAAATGGAGACTATTCAGACATAACATACTTAGAGGGACAACAATATTCCATCAAACAAAAGCATAATGTCATTTTTTACAAAAGACAAATATCAAGGCAGATGAACAACAAACATCCCCACAGTAATAAACAGAGATCTCAAGTGCCTCGGGGACCATCAAGAGTTAAGATTTTACAGACCTACAATCCCTTGCACTTGCAGATGATTGAGACCAATGGCAGAAATTTGTCAGAGAAGCCTTAGAGGCATCCTAATCAATTGATTAGCAGACAGACGGCAGCAATAAGTCAAGTAAGTCAATTAATCATACAACTTACATACCTGGTTGACAATTTTTATCATTTGCCCTGTCGCTGCTATTTGAAGCAACCTTTGAACTTTTACATTCTGTGCCAAGGACACGGGTGTTTGACCTTTCCTATTAGACAGGGATGCATCAGCTCCATTCTCCAATAAAGTTTTCACAATCTCCTCTGTGTAAAGTGAACGAAGTATTTTTAGATTACATAAGTATCTGAATGATATTGGTCTGGATTCAAATAAAATTATAGACATAGGAATCATATGAAATAATTTAAAGAATGGGAACGAGCTACATCTACAAATATACAAGTCTGAAAACTGAACGGAATTATGGGTTTGTTTTATCCTTCTTGTATTTAGTAAATCTAGGCTGTTTTGAGAGTATTTCTATCACAATAACAAGACAATTAAAATTAGGGTTATCAAGCTTCTATATACAGTACACACATATCTTTTATCAATTTTTAAAAAACAGGTAAACATTTTTTTTTTAAACTTGCAAGTGTTCAAATTCTATTTTCAATATTTCAAAATGATCATTAAATCAAAGATATAACAAAATGTTTTGATAAAGAATGAATCGTATCTCTTAGCTAGAATTAATAGAATATCTTTTTAAAATAACGATGAATTATCATTTTACTCCAGAACCATCACAGATTGGAACAAGTTACCGCTGGAAGTTACATCTGCACCCACTTTAGATTTATTTACAGAGCTTCTAGATCATTGCTGAATTTTCACCTTAATGTAATTGTTCATGTCAAAATCTTCATGAGTGAAGGTGGACATTAAAGGAAGATTCAGATTCAGATTGTAAATAGTACAACAGACCACAGCAAAAAACAATGGTAATTTCTTAATAGTTTGTGGTGCATCTTAAAATGTTTTCAATATTGCACAAGCAGGAAGGTTGTTCCAAAGAAGAATGTAAATGAGTGGAGATGCCTGTCAACATTAGGAGAAATGTTATTATAAGTTTGATAATTCGATTGTCTAGTTTGTATTTCACTTGATTTCATTTAGTACCAACCCACTGATATCTCTATAAACTATACGACCATTTGATCCTTTGAACAGAGTTGTTATTATATTCCTAGCCATTACTTCATGACTGGTGACCATACCAACTATTTCATACGAGCATCCGTTTTACCACTATTGAATGAGTAGTCCTTTTTACCCCATCAAAACAAATATCAATCTAGGCGATATCAAATCATTACCAAAACAAAAATTTGCCTTTAATGCATAACAAAGGGCTTGACAAACAAATAAAAAACAATCATACTACAAATATGAGAACCATGTTTCCACAATTTCTTTTCAAAAATTTAAAGCAAGATATTATGAATTATGATCCTTAAAATCAAGGAAATGCATTTTAACTTGGAAACCACTTGTAAGTAAATTAAACATGTGTTCATGTAAAATATCTTCTTCTAACATTGATTAGATTATTATAGATCGATTGATTGATTATTGATTATTCAACGACGAATTGAATAAAAAATAAAGCTCTTCTTGACATCTTCTGATCATCACATCAATACAAGACTGGCTCTGAAAATGATTTCCGCTGTTAACGTCTATAAAGTGGTTGATGTCAATATTCAATTTAATCTCATTTGACTAATTTTAAAAAACAACATGATTAGAAGTGGTAGGTTTGAGTGACTTCAAAAAAATATTTAAAAAATAATTCCTCTAAAACTGCAGGAAAGCACTTGAGGTGGATATTCGAGTGGAATGCCATACTTACCAAATCCCCATTTAGCTGCCAAGTGTAGGGCTGTGTCTTTTATTTCATTGGCAGCGTTTACTTGTAGTTTTTTCACATTGCCGTCATAGAAAACCAAGGCCTTCACACACTGGCTTGGGGAAAGTTTAAAAATTAATTATTAAGAGAGAAAAGAAAAAAAAAACTCAACAAAAAAAAACATTGTTTTAAAATGTAATCTGACAATTATTTTTTTCATATTTTGTCCTTTCCATAGAATTATTATGTTTTTTTTGTTTGTTGCTTTAGGTCTCTTTCAACACAATTGAGGTTATATGAGAGACCGCTGAAACAAAAAAACAAGCAATCTAACAAAAATAGTACAAATGTAAATCAAAATCATAACCTAAAGATATAAGCTAAATTATAAATAACCAAGAACAAACAGGCAGAAGATTTACAGAAAGAAAAATATCCCCTGTCACAAATACAATCACAAACCAAAGAAGCAGGATAGGCTAGTAAAGAGAAGAAGAAACGACATCACTATCGGATCGTACACCCATGCGAACATCATAGGTATATGATTCAAGGGTGATGCTCCCATCCAACCACCCGCGAATTATTATGTGCGCATGCATGCATGCTTGTGTGTGTGTGTGTGTGTGTGTGTGTGTGTGTGTGTGTGTGTGTGTGTGTGTGTGTGTGTTTGTGTGTGCACGCGCATGTGGGTGAAAGAAATGAGAATTTTATTGTTGAAATTCACATGCAATAGAAGGTAAAGGAAAACAACCCTTGAAATTCTATGGTCACAATAATTTAAAAAAAAAATCCCAGTTTTTCTGCTTTCACTTTAAAATGCTACAACAAAGATTATATTGCAGACGTGGTGTGTACACAACCTGGAATCAGACTTTCATTTTAGCAGAGGATATAATCCCAAATATTTCAATAGAAGTAAATATTTTGTATTGTGTGACCTTCATTGTTGTGAAGCAGACGGAAAAAGGACCTGAGCACATTATTCAAAACTTTATTTACATGCATATATGCATATATATATATTCACATTTTTTAAAGTTAGAAAAAAAAAGCCTCCATGGTTGACACCTTTGAGTGTTTCCTTCTTTCATAAATGATACATTATATCATTGTCTCGGACCACTTAACCACTATGTCATAGCCCAGCTAGACTTACGTCATCATGACCATTAGCACAGGCCAGGTGTAGCGGGGTATTTCCTTCATTGTCCGTGGCCATCACATCAGCATTGAAGTGGAGAAGAAGTAACTGGAAAAGAAATCACAGGGCAAAGATTTTATTTAACTCTTCACAGATGGAGTTTGATTTTACCCTAATTCTTCAAAACTAGCATCTTATCTTACCCCTTTTCACACCGACACCGAGATGTAAAAATAGTGAAGTCTCATCGTCAATCACACTAAATTTAGCATAAATGAAAGTAGGTGACCAGGAGTCAATGGACCAGAGCTGCCAACCCCATCTGATTAGAAAGTGTACAATGGGACCTCAAAATGGGGGAGATTTCATAAAAATGGGTACAATCCTGAAATCGACGGAAACTAACCATTGTGAAAGTAAGAGGAGGGTATACTTACATAAAGTCACACAGCACAAGCTCAATTGCAGCAACAATGATGTTCCCAAGACTATAATCCAATCATTTCAGAATTCTACCTCCCAGCATGAAGATCATAATTTGCTAAAAAATATATGAACATCCACTTGGTCACCAAGGTTTCTCAATAAGCTAGTAATAATATGAATTACAACCTAAGAAAACTGAAGTGACTCTGTACACTGAAAATGGGTACAATCTTGGGGGAAATGCGTACAAGCGTACAATCGCTGAAAATGCGTACAATTCCGCATTTTTTGCAGTAGGTTGGCAGCTCTGAATGGACCAATCTAAAGAAGTGAGATTAGGACATTACGGACTAATGCATTAATAATGGGCATTTGGTGTCAAACATCACCAGCATCTTCCTTTACATGAATGGAATTTTCCACAATCATTACAGGGCAATGAGGTTAAAAAGATTTTCAATTTTGATTGGTTGAAAATCTCATCTTATTTTTCTGTCACCTCGTGAATTTTCACTGGCTGTGATGACCCGTTTTGCTACACAAAGACAAAGAGGTTGACATGGTGTGTTGATGAACAAAGCACTGGTTTACAACTCATATTTCGATTGCAAGTCCAACAATTAGACAGTTGTTTTTTTTATTACCTCCGACTTCAACTAATTTATTTTGTTAAATTAAAACAAAACTTCAACACGAGTTTTATACCTAAGGTGCCTTAAATAAATATAAACTTTAATAGCTAAATCACTCACAGTTTTTCTCCTCTCTTTTTACAAAATGATTACAAAAATCGTAACTTCAAAACATTTTTTTAAAATTCAAACATTGATCTTATCAGCTTTTTTTGTTTTCATCGCATAAGCACAACATTCGGCTTTCAGAATGTATAGTTTGTATTACAAGCAATCATTAGAAAATGCAGTGAACAGAAATGTGTATGATTGATGCATAATAAGCAGACTCGTAGCAACAGAAAAATTAGGAATCAAACCAAAGACAAGTGTGCAAACATTTACTCTAGAATGGCACCCAATCTCTTAGACACACAAGCTAGCCATGGCTGTGAATTTTATTTTTATTGAAGGAAAAAGATCATGGATTTGGTCTTTAAAAAATTCCAGTAATTATAAATACACATAAAACAAATATCAATCAAATGGCAAGTAAATAAATGTCTATATGGTAATGATTATGGTGATGACAACAAAGGTTGATGTTGATGGTGATGATGCTTTAATAATAATAAAAAGTTTATAGAGCGCCAATCTCCACCCAACGTATGGTGCTTTACAAAGCAGGTCGCAGGTTCGAACCCCACCACCGCCGCGAAAAATTTTTATTCTCTATTGTCTTCTGGCACTTTTCTATTCACTTCATATCTTGTTGTTACCAACATAAGTGCCTGCTCCACTCACTTTTCTGAATTAAAAATTCACCCCATACACCGGAGCATACTCAATGTCTCAATCGTTTCTATGTTATATGTTTGTGTTGAGAATATTGGCTATTAAGCTTAACTGCTGGTCAAAATTATTCGCGATGGTGGTGTACGAACGAATCGGCGGTCTCAAGAAGTGGGTGAGAGAGGGATCTAGTAATGACTTTGAGTTTGAAACGAATATTTTTGTGTTCGTTGATAGCTCACACGGTAGAGCCACGCTCTCACCTGCCAGGCGGAGTTGTCGTACCAATAAGGTCGCAGGTTCGAACCCCACCACCGCCGCGAAAAATTTTTATTCTCTATTGTCTTCTGGCACTTTTCTATTCACTTCATATCTTGTTGTTACCAACATAAGTGCCTGCTCCACTCACTTTTCTGAATTAAAAATTCACCCCATACACCGGAGCATACTCAATGTCTCAATCGTTTCTATGTTATATGTTTGTGTTGAGAATATTGGCTATTAAGCTTAACTGCTGGTCAAAATTATTCGCGATGGTGGTGTACGAACGAATCGGCGGTCTCAAGAAGTGGGTGAGAGAGGGATCTAGTAATGACTTTGAGTTTGAAACGAATATTTTTGTGTTCGTTGATAGCTCACACGGTAGAGCCACGCTCTCACCTGCCAGGCGGAGTTGTCGTACCAATAAGGTCGCAGGTTCGAACCCCACCACCGCCGCGAAAAATTTTTATTCTCTATTGTCTTCTGGCACTTTTCTATTCACTTCATATCTTGTTGTTACCAACATAAGTGCCTGCTCCACTCACTTTTCTGAATTAAAAATTCACCCCATACACCGGAGCATACTCAATGTCTCAATCGTTTCTATGTTATATGTTTGTGTTGAGAATATTGGCTATTAAGCTTAACTGCTGGTCAAAATTATTCGCGATGGTGGTGTACGAACGAATCGGCGGTCTCAAGAAGTGGGTGAGAGAGGGATCTAGTAATGACTTTGAGTTTGAAACGAATATTTTTGTGTTCGTTGATAGCTCACACGGTAGAGCCACGCTCTCACCTGCCAGGCGGAGTTGTCGTACCAATAAGGTCGCAGGTTCGAACCCCCCACCGCCGCGAAAAATTTTTATTCTCTATTGTCTTCTGGCACTTTTCTATTCACTTCATATCTTGTTGTTACCAACATAAGTGCCTGCTCCACTCACTTTTCTGAATTAAAAATTCACCCCATACACCGGAGCATACTCAATGTCTCAATCGTTTCTATGTTATATGTTTGTGTTGAGAATATTGGCTATTAAGCTTAACTGCTGTCAAAATTATTCGCGATGGTGGTGTACGAACGAATCGGCGGTCTCAAGAAGTGGGTGAGAGAGGGATCTAGTAATGACTTTGAGTTTGAAACGAATATTTTTGTGTTCGTTGATAGCTCACACGGTAGAGCCACGCTCTCACCTGCCAGGCGGAGTTGTCGTACCAATAAGGTCGCAGGTTCGAACCCCACCACCGCCGCGAAAAATTTTTATTCTCTATTGTCTTCTGGCACTTTTCTATTCACTTCATATCTTGTTGTTACCAACATAAGTGCCTGCTCCACTCACTTTTCTGAATTAAAAATTCACCCCATACACCGGAGCATACTCAATGTCTCAATCGTTTCTATGTTATATGTTTGTGTTGAGAATATTGGCTATTAAGCTTAACTGCTGGTCAAAATTATTCGCGATGGTGGTGTACGAACGAATCGGCGGTCTCAAGAAGTGGGTGAGAGAGGGATCTAGTAATGACTTTGAGTTTGAAACGAATATTTTTGTGTTCGTTGATAGCTCACACGGTAGAGCCACGCTCTCACCTGCCAGGCGGAGTTGTCGTACCAATAAGGTCGCAGGTTCGAACCCCACCACCGCCGCGAAAAATTTTTATTCTCTATTGTCTTCTGGCACTTTTCTATTCACTTCATATCTTGTTGTTACCAACATAAGTGCCTGCTCCACTCACTTTTCTGAATTAAAAATTCACCCCATACACCGGAGCATACTCAATGTCTCAATCGTTTCTATGTTATATGTTTGTGTTGAGAATATTGGCTATTAAGCTTAACTGCTGGTCAAAATTATTCGCGATGGTGGTGTACGAACGAATCGGCGGTCTCAAGAAGTGGGTGAGAGAGGGATCTAGTAATGACTTTGAGTTTGAAACGAATATTTTTGTGTTCGTTGATAGCTCACACGGTAGAGCCACGCTCTCACCTGCCAGGCGGAGTTGTCGTACCAATAAGGTCGCAGGTTCGAACCCCACCACCGCCGCGAAAAATTTTTATTCTCTATTGTCTTCTGGCACTTTTCTATTCACTTCATATCTTGTTGTTACCAACATAAGTGCCTGCTCCACTCACTTTTCTGAATTAAAAATTCACCCCATACACCGGAGCATACTCAATGTCTCAATCGTTTCTATGTTATATGTTTGTGTTGAGAATATTGGCTATTAAGCTTAACTGCTGGTCAAAATTATTCGCGATGGTGGTGTACGAACGAATCGGCGGTCTCAAGAAGTGGGTGAAGAGGGATCTAGTAATGACTTTGAGTTTGAAACGAATATTTTTGTGTTCGTTGATAGCTCACACGGTAGAGCCACGCTCTCACCTGCCAGGCGGAGTTGTCGTACCAATAAGGTCGCAGGTTCGAACCCCACCACCGCCGCGAAAAAATTTTTATTCTCTATTGTCTTCTGGCACTTTTCTATTCACTTCATATCTTGTTGTTACCAACATAAGTGCCTGCTCCACTCACTTTTCTGAATTAAAAATTCACCCCATACACCGGAGCATACTCAATGTCTCAATCGTTTCTATGTTATATGTTTGTGTTGAGAATATTGGCTATTAAGCTTAACTGCTGGTCAAAATTATTCGCGATGGTGGTGTACGAACGAATCGGCGGTCTCAAGAAGTGGGTGAGAGAGGGATCTAGTAATGACTTTGAGTTTGAAACGAATATTTTTGTGTTCGTTGATAGCTCACACGGTAGAGCCACGCTCTCACCTGCCAGGCGGAGTTGTCGTACCAATAAGGTCGCAGGTTCGAACCCCACCACCGCCGCGAAAAATTTTTATTCTCTATTGTCTTCTGGCACTTTTCTATTCACTTCATATCTTGTTGTTACCAACATAAGTGCCTGCTCCACTCACTTTTCTGAATTAAAAATTCACCCCATACACCGGAGCATACTCAATGTCTCAATCGTTTCTATGTTATATGTTTGTGTTGAGAATATTGGCTATTAAGCTTAACTGCTGGTCAAAATTATTCGCGATGGTGGTGTACGAACGAATCGGCGGTCTCAAGAAGTGGTGAGAGAGGGATCTAGTAATGACTTTGAGTTTGAAACGAATATTTTTGTGTTCGTTGATAGCTCACACGGTAGAGCCACGCTCTCACCTGCCAGGCGGAGTTGTCGTACCAATAAGGTCGCAGGTTCGAACCCCACCACCGCCGCGAAAAATTTTTATTCTCTATTGTCTTCTGGCACTTTTCTATTCACTTCATATCTTGTTGTTACCAACATAAGTGCCTGCTCCACTCACTTTTCTGAATTAAAAATTCACCCCATACACCGGAGCATACTCAATGTCTCAATCGTTTCTATGTTATATGTTTGTGTTGAGAATATTGGCTATTAAGCTTAACTGCTGGTCAAAATTATTCGCGATGGTGGTGTACGAACGAATCGGCGGTCTCAAGAAGTGGGTGAGAGAGGGATCTAGTAATGACTTTGAGTTTGAAACGAATATTTTTGTGTTCGTTGATAGCTCACACGGTAGAGCCACGCTCTCACCTGCCAGGCGGAGTTGTCGTACCAATAAGGTCGCAGGTTCGAACCCCACCACCGCCGCGAAAAATTTTTATTCTCTATTGTCTTCTGGCACTTTTCTATTCACTTCATATCTTGTTGTTTACAAAGCATAGGTGACTTGAGAATTTTAAGAAAAAGTTTGTTTTTTTTTCAAATCTAATTAAATACAGACAAAAATCAGGAAACAATGACAGATCAGAACCTACCATGACATTCTGGTAGCCCCTCTGACAGGCCAGATGAAGTGGTGTCAATCCCAGATAATCCGTGGCATCAACCACGGCGTTGCTCTTCACAAGCAAGTCTATCAATATACCCTGGCCATAGTATGCTGCCATGTGGAGGGCTAAGGGAGGGATGGGAAGGTAACAATGTTTGTTACTAATGCAATGTAATTGTTCTTCACCGGTAAGTCTATCAATATACCCTGGCCATAGTATGCTGCCATGTGGAGGGCTAAGGGAGGGATGGGAAGGTAACAATGTTTGTTACTAATGCAATGTAATTGTTCTTCACCGGTAAGTCTATCAATATACCCTGGCCATAGTATGCTGCCATGTGGAGGGCTAAGGGAGGGATGGGAAGGTAACAATGTTTGTTACTAATGCAATGTAATTGTTCTTCACCGGTAAGTCTATCAATATACCCTGGCCATAGTATGCTGCCATGTGGAGGGCTAAGGGAGGGATGGGAAGGTAACAATGTTTGTTACTAATGCAATGTAATTGTTCTTCACCGGTAAGTCTATCAATGTGCAGCTATGCGGTCTAGTGGTATGACACCCGCTTTCGGATCGGAGGGTCCTGGGTTCAAGCCTCGCTCAGCACATAGTTGAGTCCTTGGAAAAGGCTCTTTACTCACATTCTCTCACCATACTCAGGTATAAAATGAGTACCTGCCCATTAACAGCGTTGTCTCTGTCCAAAAAAAAAACTGTAATATCGCCTAACAGGCGTCATGTCCCGTCCTACACGTTAAATGTTGCTGTTGGTCAGGAACCCCTTGCAAAGCGCTTTGAGCACGTTTAGTGGATATTGCACTATATAAAAGCTCTTCTTTTTTTTTTAGAATATACCCTGGCCATAGTAATGGGCTAGGGGAGAGATGAGAAGGGAAGCATGTTTGATATTAATGCACTGTAATTTCCATTGATAAATTGGATCTCAAAGCATTGCTGAGATGTGACATTGCTAGTTGTTTTGAAATACTCAAATCATTAAAAAAAGGAGAAAAAAAAGTATTTTCAGTTGCTTTAGAGTGAAGGGATTAAAACAAATTACTGACAAAATGAAATCTTGCTACAACTATCATAACTAATATGATGAACATTTTGTCATTGAAACATGTCATAATGCAGCTGTCTTCTCAATATGTACAACTGTGATGGATTATCATGACACACGAAGGCTCCTCATTCGACTCGTGCTGTTACTGCATTCTGTTGAAAAAGAGGAAGAAAAAGGCCTGATCAACTCATGTGACTCCATTCCTACCTACCTGTATATCCCCTGTTGTCTCGTGTGTAGGCTGTCACCAAATCAGACTTGGTTCTAAGCACAGACAACATCTTGTCACAGCGGTCACATGAACACAGTGGGTGACATAGCATGAGTTGGATTTCTTCTGAGGCTTTGTAAGGCTTCTCTAGCAATGCCTGGACGGCTTTCTCATTCCCTTCTTGTACAAACTGGGGGGGGGGGGGGGGAAGAGGGCAAAATAAAAAATTTCATATGTAACCCTCTTTGTCGAGCAGGTATTAGGTTGAGATAAACTAGATGTCAAAATAAAGATTAAATAATCAGAGCTGTTAGAATTTAAAAATTGAAATTTTTATTTTAGCTGTTCTACAAAGTGCATTCACTCTCCTAAACAAAAATATTTCATTCAACTAAAGATGGTTGCATATGGCCAGCTGAGGGAATAAATGAAACATTGCGAAGGGCATTGAGCATGGCTAATCTGTTGAAATCCTTGTATAAATGTTCATATTTCTATAGCGTGAAACTGACAATAGCAATTGCTTGCTACCCTTTGGATATTTGTTTGTTTGTTGCTTTAGGTCTCTTCCAACACAATTGAGGTTATATGAGAGACCGCTGAAACAAAAAAAACAAGCAATCTAACAAAAATAGTACAAATGTAAATCAAAATCATAACCTAAAGATATCATAAGCTAAATTATAAATAACCAAGAACAAACAGGCAGAAGATTTACAGAAAAAAAATATCCCCTGTCAAAAATACAATCACAAACCAAAGAAGCAGGATAGGCTAGTAAAGAGAAGAAGAAACGACATCACTATCAGATCGTACACCCATGCGAACATCATAGGTATATGATTCAAGGGTGATGCTCCCATCCAACCACCTGCAACCCCCTTTGGATAGGATGCTAGTCTATCGCAGCGTACTTTCCACCAGATCTAACAGACCCAGCTACTCAACGATTGCTGGGTGGACAGAGAGTTTAGAAAAAAAAATCTGGATTACACCTGAGATTGTTCTTGGGCCCTTCGACTGTGAAGCAAGTGCTCTACCAACTGAGCTATCAGGTCTGTACTTTCTAATACTTGCTGTTACATCTTTAACTCTTTAACAACAAGACTTAATTTAGGTAAATAAATATGAACATTTACCATGGAAACACAATGAGTTTTCAATGTGAGTCACAATTGTGATTCATTCCCTCAGCAAGTCATATGGAATCAAATTTCTGTTTCATAACATAAGTAAATCATCATCGTCATCATTAATATCATCATCACATTATCATCATTCATCAAGAGAGAAAACTCACTTACCTTAAAGAATTCTTCAATGACAGAAGGTTCACTACTTGATGACTGTCTTGAGGTTGTAGGTGAGAGGTCATTTGAATCACTCAGTGTAAAACTATTCCACCTCTCTCTCTGATAAAAAAAATATATAACTAGATTTAAATCCAAAACTATACAATATACTCAACAAATTCACCATTAAAAAAAAATAACAATGTAAATATAAATAAATAAACTTGAACATTTATATAGAGCATTCCCACAGATTCACCATGCTCAATCTGCTTTCAAATGCTTTATTTGTCACTCCATAGAGGGCCATACAGAATCAAATTTCCATATCTTACAGTACAAGCTTCTTGTACTAACAATCACACAAAATCCGTCACTATTAATAGCAGTTGCATATCATTCATACCTGAGTGTGAAAAACTTCTTATCAAAAATAATGTTCAAAGAAGGGTTTTACGGCACTTGCAGCAACACATTTAGGTCATTTCAGCGCCAGTAAAAAGAAGTAAAATAAATAGTCAAAAAAAATTATTTAGGTTTAAAAACAGACGAGAAAAAGTAAGACAAATGGGAATGGTTCAAAAAGGGAACAGCTGTAGATTCCAAAAGCAACTATCATTGTATTTAGTTTAAGATCACCTAAAACTCTCATCAAGACATAAGTCCAGGATCCCATTAATAGACTCCAATGCTTACACTAACAGATGATTATATATTCGAAAAAAAATATAACAGTACATAACAACAGAGAGATGTTTACAAGGATAAAGATATCATCTCCCAAAACTATATCTATACATTTGACTGTTTCCCTCCCAGCCAAGAACTCCGGCCAAGGTCAGGACAAAACTAAGTAATTTCACTCCAAGACAATGACAGAAATCAAGTTGAAAAACAAATATAGGGGGATAGAAGACAGAGCATTGGTGACATCACTATGGGAGGTTTAGGACCCCACACAGAAGAAGAGATAAATGCTTCACCTTATTGGAAAATGGCTGTATTTCATCCTGGATATTGCCAGTCCTAATATGTTCTAGGGCAGCCTCCACTGTTGCCAGGTAGAACCTGTGATGAATTGTCAGTGGTTTCCAGTTAGATAAACTCAAATCATAAGAATTTCAAAACAGGCTTTGATTTTAAAATGCACTTTAAAAGATGACTATTTAAAAATATGACAACAGCATCAAAAGAAGAAGAAAAAAAAAACAATAAAATATAAACAACACCTAATTCATTTTTTGTTCAACTGAAACCATGACAATAAAACCAAAGAATGAATAATGACAGCTTCAGTTTTTAAAAAACAAACAAACAAAAAACAAGTGAAAACACTTCTTTAGTTGAAAGAAATATCTTATTTTGCGAAATGCAAAATAATCTCTGTTCTTAAATGAAACTTAATTGGTGCTGACTATCCTAATATTCCATGCATAGAACACAAACAATATCTAATTACCCAAATTCATCATCGTCAGATGACTTGGCAAAGTGGAAATGTCGCATGTAAACCAAATTGGCATACCTGAAAAACAGAGGGGAAAAAATGCATGGTTATAATAAAAATAAATAAACAACGAAATCAAGGTGCCACAAATAAATATGGAATAACATCTGTTAAATCCTAATCAAAGCAGTAGGTGTTATTGTGGCAATGAGTCTAATGTGGCAATGAGCCAGTCTGTGATTTGATACGTGGGTAGATCAGAGCTGCCAAAGTCCATAAAAAAATTTTAAAAATTTGTTTCCAAATGTGATGAAAATAAATATCAACATTTATCCAAAAAAAAAAATGTTATTGTTATTTGGATGAACTATCACTTGATCCGTATCCACCAATTAGATCCTTATATGGGACAGATCTAATAGAGTTGTGTTATTTTTCTGACTCTCTTCTTCCTTTTCTCCATACAAAATGACAGTCAAAGTATTACGATCGTTGTTACATATCCTCTCTGTCCACCCAGGAGTGATTGGGTAACTGGGTCAATTAGATATGGTAAAGCCTGTCACCCTATCCAAAGGGTGGCAAACAATTCTAAGTCTCAGTCAATGGAGATAAAGTCCTATTTCACAGACCTCATGACACATGACTTTGTAGGACTTTTTAAATTCATACTATTTATCTCACAAACTCTATAAAAACCATTCTCTGTGTGGTATGACACTCGCTTTCAGATCGGAGGGTCCTGAGTTTGAGCCTCAGTTGGCTCATAGTTTAGCCCTTGGAAAAGGCTCTTTACACACATTCTCTCACCGTACTCAGGTGAAAAGAAAAGATGTGCTTGAAAGGGTTCCTATTCATGTATGTGTCATTGTCATTCATTGATAAGTATTGATAAGTTTTAGTACAGTCTTAGAAACTTTGTAAATCTTTGTAAATTCTGGACTAAATCGTTGATGATTAAAATGGGTAATTGAAGGAAATTTAAAACTATTTGGCAGGTCTGAAGTGAAATCATCAACGACAACTTACCAGTTTGGAATGTCTGATTTGATGACGAGGAAGATGAGGATAGGGAGGAGGTCGTCAGAGGACATCATGGTGGAACCACAGTCTGTAATGATGGTGGTGATGATGATAATGGTGGTGGTGATGATGATGGTGGTGGTGGTGGTGATGATGATGATGATGATGATGATGATGATGATGATGATGATGATGAAGATGGCGATATTGATGATAGTGGTGGTGGTGATGATGATGATGATGATGATGATAGTGGTGGTGGCGATGATGATGACGATGATAATGATGGATGATGATGATTAAGTGGTGTATTATGTTTTTATTGTCTTTTTTGTTGCCTGAAATGTTCCATGTTTGGAAGTGTTTTCTTTTATGATGCTGTTATATTCATTTTTGTTCATTATTTATAACTAGTTACCATTTTCCTCCATAGAAGTTCTTCTTGGTGGTTTGGAGAGAACGGTGACTATTCTCTTGATACAAAACAACCTTCCCATTGGAGTGCTGTACCGGTTCAGAACACTGAGCTCTTTCTTGGCAGGAGGAATGTTTTGACTGGGGATGGGGAGGGGAGGAGGGGATAATTTGGGTCAAAAACAAAATGCAAAATATAATGAAAGGGAAAGGGAAATAACTGAATTGCATTCATTGTATCAGATCTGGAATGTTTGTATCAGCTCAAATTTTGACAGATTGCCTCAGATTCCCATTTTCAAAGGATTTGATTTTTGACATGAAAGGGATTGGCAAGTCTTTTACAAGTGGAATTATTATCTACGGCAAATAAGTACAAGTGGCTCAATAAATGAAAACCATTTTTTCGTCTTAATGAATTTTTGTATAGTGCAATATCCACTAATAGCACTTTAACCCTTTCCTTGCCAACCACAGGAAAATCATCACATTCATTACAATACACCCAACATTATTCTCATTTTGATTTGTGTTGTATATCACAAGCCTTTTCTTTTTTAATGTTTGTTATAGTTATGAACAATTCAACACTGCGTTGTAGAGCTCATTTTACTGATAAAAAATAATGTAGATATAGCATGAACTTAGTTTTTGGAAAAACTCCTGAAAGTGGCCAGTAAGAGGAGAGTTATGTGCTTCTCAGGAGGTCCCGAGCTAAAAGCTACACTGAACTGTGGGACAAAACATGCTTCCTCTAAGGTGCCATTAAAATTTCTTTTCAAACAAAAGTGTGTAATGTGTTCAGCGCTGGAGGGCTGCTTTTCACAGAGCTCTTAAAATTATTTCATTTTACGGCTGTTTTAAGTGTTATTTCTATACAGGACGAATTTTATTTCATATTCAGAGGATTTCGTATGACTTTGTGCTGCTTTTGACGAAAATTCGTGGATTTTAAACAATTAATTTAGCAATACTTTAAAGTTTTATCAAATTTTTGCAAGGATTTTATCATCTATTAAGACCATTTTTGTTTACGTTTTACGATTTTAAGGAAAATAAACAGTGAGCTATTTTAATCTTATTACAACGGTCGACGATGAACACCGAAAATGACAACACCTAATTATTGTTATAACTATTCACCCCAACACCTATGTACAATACGACACACAATTAATAATACACCGAATTTAGAAATAGTGAACCTTTTGAGATCTATTAAATTATACAAGGCATACAGAAAAATAACAAAAAGAGGAAATAAAGGTGGAATGAAACAAAAACAAAAACAAATAGAAGCCAAAGAAAACATCAAAAACAACTCAGTCAAATTAAAATGCAATAATTTAAATTCTACTAATAACAATCTAAAAATTCTAACAGTGAACTGTCGCAGCATTGTACACAAAAGAGCTGAATTCTGTGCACTCATTGACAAACACGAACCAGACATTGTCTGTGGACAAGAGTCGTGGCTAAATGACAATATTAAGTCATGTGAAATCTTCCCCAAAGAATACGAGGTATTCCGAAATGACAGAAAACTACCTAGAGAAGAAGCAGAAGATGAAGGAAGTGAAAATGAAGATGATGAGACCAGGCGACCGGGAGGTGGAGTATTCATACTCGTTGATAGAAATCTCACAGGCTGTGAGCAAACAAAGTTCAAAACTGACTGTGAGATGATTTGGGTAAGCGTTAAAATCCAAGGCCATAAAAACATCCTTGTTGGATCGTTCTACATGCCCCATCGAAACGAAACTGACATCGTAGAACTGCAAAAATCGCTTGAAATAATCAACTCAGAAAAACTCCAAATCAAATGATTCTAACAGGAGACTTTAACTGTCCTGATATAAACTGGGACGGTTCAAAAACGTTATCTGTCTGCCCACAACGTGCAATACAACAAAGCCTCATCGACATTACAGCAGGAGCGTACCTCACACAAATTCACGAAGAATGCACACGCAGTGACAATATTTTAGATCTTGTTTTCGTATCCAATCCATCACTGATCCATTCAACAACATCACAACCAGAAATATCAGATCATGCCTGCGTTGTTACTGAAACTACACTAAACCCCAATTATATGAACCAACCCCCCAAAACACGATACCTTTTCAAAAAGGCCAACTGGGCCGCACTACGAAAACGAATCAAGGGACTGTCATCAGAGACCACAGAACAACACAAAAGCAGTATGGATGTAAATGAAATGTGGAGCCATTTTCACTCCTGCCTACTCAGTGCAATCAAGGAGTCAATTCCCCAAAAAGTACATAAAAATACAAGAACGCCGCCGTGGATGAACAGGAAAATACGAGCACTACTAAGACGCAAAGCAAAAGCATTCAAGCGGGCTAAACTGAGCGGAACCTGGGAAACATACAAATCGTTGCAGCATCAAAGTAGGCGTGAAATAAGGCAAGCAGAATGGACGCACATTAACAATGTTATAGAAAAAGGACTTGAAACAAACAATACTAAGCCATTTTGGAACTACATAAAAAGCAAGAAAAACGATTCCATTAGTGTAGCCCCATTGAAAGAAAATGAAACCCTGTACATTGAGGGGAAGGATAAAGCATCGATCCTCTTGGATCAATTTTAATCTGTCTTTACCCCCCATGATCCACACGATACAACCACCCCACTGACATCACAAAGGTGTGACCAATCTCTTACTAATATCAACATAAACATCTCAGGAGTTGAAAAGTTGCTGAAAAACGTCGACCCATCTAAAGCGTCAGGTCCAGATAACATCCCCAACACAGTACTAAAGGAGTGTGCTGAGAGTTTGGCCCCCTCATTATGCATAATTTTCCAAAAATCAGTTGACACCGGGATGCTCCCTAATGACTGGCTGAAGGCAAACATCGCACCTGTATTTAAAAAAGGCAACAAAAATAAAGCAGAGAACTACCGTCCAATCTCACTGACGTCTGTAATATCCAAACTATTAGAGCATATAATCTGTAAACATGATGAACCACTTTGAGAGCAATGACATCCAAACTGACCTGAACCGAGGGTTTCGCAAAGGATACTCATGTGAAAGCCAACTCCTAATAACTGTAAACAACCTGTTGAGACTCCAGAATGCCAACACTCAGGCAGACATCGGCATCCTCGACTTTTCCAAAGCATTTGATACTGTGCCCCACCAAAAACTCCTGCAGAAACTAGAAAATTACGGAATTTGTGGCTCTGTACACACATGGCTTTGTAATTTCCTCACAAAACGTACCATGAAAGTAGTCCTAGACGGCACGTCATTGGATGAATGTCCAGTCATATCAGGAGTACCACAGGGAACGGTGCTAGGACCCATACTATTTCTTTGTTTCATCAATGATCGATGACTGTCTAATATACCGACCAATAAAATCTGCAAATGATCAAAAATTGCTACAAGAGGACTTGAATAGTCTCGAACAGTGGGCTAATGATTGGGGAATGAAATTTAATGCAAACAAATGCTACATCCTCAGCACAGCTAAAAAGTACAATGAGACCTACAAGTTAAATAACACCGTCCTGAAACAAGTCGACGATAACCCATACCTTGGCATCATCTTCTCAAAAGACTTGAAATGGGGGAAACACATTAACAAAATAACCCAAAAGGCAAACTGCACCCTCGCGTTTCTCCGCCGAAATCTTAGCCACGCCCCAACGTCATGCAAACAAAGCGCCTACCTCGCACTTGTGAGATCACAATTGGAATACGGAGCAGTTGCTTGGGACCCCTACCTGAAAGAGGATATTCAAAAACTTGAGAGAGTCCAGAGACAAGGCGCCCGGTTCATAACGGGGAACTATAAGAGCAGAACCCCAGGATGCATGACAAAAATGTTAGAAGAAAGAAATCTCATCAGCCTCCAACAAAGAAGAAAAGAAACCCGTCTGTCATTCATGTTCAAGATTATAACAGATCAAATACCATCAATAAAGGCAGACTCCTTTTCACGCCACAACCAAACAAAAGAAAAATCAGAGCACTCACTTTTGCCAACCACATAACCGAAAACCCCATTGAGAGATACGCCACAAACAATTCGAACTGCTTCAAAATCCCACAGACAAGAACACAAAACTACAGAAATTCTTTCTTCATTAGAACTATCTTGTAGTGGAATGGGCTGGATGAACTGGTCATCATGGCACCACACCTAAACCATTTCAAGGCCCGACTGACATGGGCCCTCGTCCAATGAGGACGCCGCTGAAATATAACCAGACCATTGGTTTCTTCAGCGCCAACCATACAGATACAGACATTGCAAATACCAGCCAGGTACTCATTTTACACTTGAGTATGCTGAGAATTATGAGTAGCGAGACAATTCCAGAGAATCTTAGCACCACCCACATTGGGATTCAACTTACATAAAAATTTTCCTGATCCCCAAGTCGGACAATTGTAGATCTATAACGTTTCGGGTGATTTTGTTGATTTCTGAGTCTTGAGATGACATGGCCGCTGTGATGACACGGAACAAACGTTTGTGAACTGCATTCATCAGGTAGGTCTGGATGGTGGAAATACAAACAGGTTCTGTATAATAGAATACATTCAAATAGGAACAAAGATCTGAACAAGTTTGTATGAAAGGTGCCAGACAAAGTAAGAAAGAAAAATGGAAGAAAAAAAACATCTCAAAAAATCAGTCTACCTCTACCTCTGGCAGCTTTCATACACACTTGTTCAGATCTTTATCTTACACTGGTGCCTGCTCCTTAATTTCTGAAAGTGGAACAAAGGCAAATCACTGCTCACATCGGCTACAGACAAAAATAAAAACAATCCAAGCACCTGCAGTCTGTGTTAGCAGTCATCGACTTGACTGACAATAAAAACTTGAAAGAAACACAACATGACCATCCTATTAAATCCATTACCCCAGCCCCTATTCCTTCTGTTCAAATTATTGTTTTTATGGAAAAAAAAATTAATTAATGTTTGTTTGTTTTTTAATCCCAACAATAAACAATTTATTCAATTTAATTTATTTTTTTAATCTTTTAGCGTGGCAGGGTGCAAGGTCCAAATATCCCAATACGTCTGCTTGACTCAAGGCTAATTGTGAAACCAAGTAGAGTGGATGCTTCCTCAACCCTAATCCACCATCAGTAATTGGATAGCTGGGTCTATTATATCTCGTTAAAATGCTGTTTGATGGACTACCATCCTATCAAAATGGTAGCCAGAAATCAGGATAAATTCCTTAAGGCTCTAAAAGACGACTTTAATTCACTTCTTTGGCAAGCTTGCATTAATACCTGCAGAAATTCATCCCTTTTTTATGGAAGATGCCAGATAGTTGTTTTTTTTACTGAAATATGAGTTGTCAAATTGTTTATGAATGTCTGTCAGAGCTGCCAACCCCATCTGATGAGAATGTGTACAATGGGACCTCAAAATGGGGGAGATTTCATAAAAATGGGTACAATCCTGAAATCGATGGAAACTAACCATTGTGAAAGTAAGAGGAAGGTATAATTACATAAAGTCACACCGCACAAGCTCAATTGCAGCAACAATGAGGTTCCCAAGACTATAATCAAATCCTTTCAGAATTCTACCTCCCAGCATGAAGATCATAATTGGTCAAAAAATATATGAATATCCACTTGGTCACCAAGGTTTCTCAATAGGCTAGTAATAATATGAATTACAACTAAAGAAAACTGAAGTGACTCTGCACACTGAAAATGGGTACAATGTTGGGGGAAATGTGTACAAGCGTACAATCACTGAAAATGCGTACAATTCCGTATTTTTTGCAGTAGGTTGGCAGCTCTGGTCTGTAATTTCGGTAACAAAATCTATCATAGCAGTTGATGAATTCCATGTCAGACCGTATGCATGGTGATATCATGAATGTCAATTCTAATTTCACGGTTTTCCTATTGTTGCTTATATTCTGAAGTATATAGCAATAGTCAATGGAATGGAAGCTTAACTTTAATTAAGGAAGACAGATGACTCCATATTAATTGTAAATTAAATAACAACAATAATAATAATAATAACAATAATAATAATAATAATAATAATAAATAATAATAATAATAATAATAATAATAATAATAATAATAATAATAATAATAATAATAATAATAAAAATAATAATAATAAAAATAATAATAATAACAATAACCTCTACAGCAAGCTTGAGACTATCCATGTAGTTTGGATTGTGACGGGCTGATTTCCTCTGGAAAATATGATGAGATACAGATGATGATGATGTTAAGGATGAGGAGGAGGATAAAGAACATCAAGAATAAATGATTCCTCAGAAACATGTCAAAAATTGTATGGTATTCTGCGAAACTTTTATGAGAACAAACATTGTCACCTAATCAGAACATCTAGTCACAGAAAGCATAGATATTTACGAATTATATTTACATGATAAAATGGCATAATAACAGTCAAGATGGCTAATCAGTTATTTTAACCTGTTAAAAAAGCCTTGTATTAAAAACATTAAAATGAGTTATAAAAATGTGCTATAAATAATAGCATTGAAAAATAGAATTATCAACGTCACTCTCTTGTCTCAGTTATCTTTAGTGTCTTATTCAGTGTGTTTAGTTGACAAATAGGAAACCTGAATCGGTATTATTTGTGACCTAAAAGGGAGCTTCTATATTATATATTCATTGTTTGAAGTAGCAGCATTTGCATCATAAAACTATTTCAGTATATTAGTATAAAAACAACTTTTCAATCCGTGACTTTTGATTTTTCCGTTTAATATCAGAACTACATAATCTCACTTTTCACCCCCTTTTTACCCTGATTTATAATTTTAAGAAACTTAAACCAGTAACAGTGTCTTACCACAACAGAGTCTTTCAGGAGAAGCTGCATTGCCTTGGCAAAATGTGCACTTGCTGCATCCTGAAAATTGGAGAGGTTAGGAATGAGAATGGATTAAACTTTATATAAAATTCAATATAGGATTAAAGCATGTTTTGGGGGTTATAAATAGAAATACAAGTTTTTATTTAATTTGCAACTATATTTATTATGCATTAGATAGAGTCTGTTGATGCAGAAGAAGAGAATTGCAGTAGTCTAAATAATAATAGGGTAATTGTTCCCCAAGACGTCGATATAAAAAATGGAAAATCACCAAAATATTCGAGAAAAGATAAAAATGGAAAGTATTCAGAATAAAACAAAACAACTTAAATAGTTCAAATTCAAAGGCTTTCACCTTTTGTTAGTATTTTGTTTTTTCAATTCTAGACTTCAGGCAGCTTCTTATGGCTTTCTAAATCAGCACCACCATGCAAATTCCCTATTGACAGTAACTGTAATAGATATGAAACACCATGCAAATTCCCTATTGACAGTAACTGTAATAGATATGAAACACCATGCAAATTCCCTATTGACAGTAACTATAATAGATATGAAACACCATGCAAATTCCCTATTGACAGTAACTGTAATAGATATGAAACACCATGCAAATTCCCTATTGACAGTAACTGTAATAGATATGAAACACCATGCAAATTCCCTATTGACAGTAACTGTAATCGATATGAAACACCATGCAAATTCCCTATTGACAGTAACTGTAATAGATATGAAACACCATGCAAATTCCCTATTGATAGTTACTGTAATAGATATGAAACACCATGCAAATTCCCTATTGACAGTAACTGTAATAGATATGAAACACCATGCAAATTCCCTATTGATAGTTACTGTAATATATATGAAACACCATGCAAATTCCCTATTGACAGTAACTGTAATAGATATGAAACACCATGCAAATTCCCTATTGACAGTAACTGTAATCGATATGAAACACCATGCAAATTCCCTATTGACAGTAACTGTAATAGATATGAAACACCATGCAAATTCCCTATTGACAGTAACTGTAATAGATATAAAACACCATGCAAATTCCCTATTGACAGTAACTGTAATCGATATGAAACACCATGCAAATTCCCTATTGACAGTAACTGTAATAGATATGAAACACCATGCAAATTCCCTATTGACAGTAACTGTAATAGATATGAAACACCATGCAAATTCCCTATTGATAGTAACTGTAATAGATATGAAACACCATGCAAATTCCCTATTGACAGTAACTGTAATAGATATGAAACACCATGCAAATTCCCTATTGACAGTAACTGTAATAGATATGAAACACCATGCAAATTCCCTATTGACAGTAACTGTAATCGATATGAAACAACATGCAAATTCCCTAATGACAGTAACTGTAATAGATATGAAATACAAGGTAAACTCACCACAATACTCCGGAGGTTTTCTCCTTCTAGCCTTTCATACACCTTGGAGTAAGTCTGGAGAAGCCTGTCCAGTGTGTCCCTTGTCTTCTGACCACCTGAGAACATTTTATTATTATTGTTACTATCATTATCAGTATCATCATTATTATTATTATTATTATTATTATTATTATTATTATTATTATTATTATTATTATTATTATTATTATTATTATTATTATTATTATTATTATTACTACCATTATCATTTTCAATATTATTAATATTTTAATATTATTACTACTATAATTATTATCATTATTACAGTCCAAGACGGTTTATTGGGACAGCCTGGTTCCCGAAAAATCACCACAATTAAGCAGCGACCCTGAAATTGAGCAATTTTTCAGACTTACCATAGTCCACTCTGCATTTATTACAACAATGTTTATCAGTGACATTTCACGTCTTAATGAAAAACAAACGACACCTTAATCTACCTCTAACAATGAGAGACAAATCTAACAGCACAAAACAATTAACAAATATGCAACTCGTAACGGTTACATAAGTAAGCAACGAATTAAGAATGCATTGTCTACCCAGTCATCTCATTGAACAAACAAAGCCATCACTCATTACCAAATTACTGTCGCATCATTGCCCAGTTTACCAGCGAACCTAGAATTGTGGTCATTGACCTATGATCATGAACATGGCAATTGCAGTCGATAACACTGACAAGGGACACAGGTAAATTCTAGAATGATGAACGGTTCAACCACACACCCAATTGGTTGTCGTGATAGAATTATTATTACTGTTAATATTGTTCTCATTATTGTTAATATTGTTATCATTACTGTTACTATTATTATCATTATTGTTATAATTATTATTATTATTATTATTTTTATTATTATTATTATTATTTTTATTATTATTATTATTGTCATCCTAATTAATATCATTATCATGAACGAAATCATTATATTGATCCAAACCCATACCAGAATGAGACCACAACAGATCCATGCATTGCTGGTAACTTGTGGGAGATGATGTTTTATTTGAGGTGATGTCCACTGTCTTGGCTAAGGAAACAAAAAATAACAATCAATAATTGAAATCAATAATTGAGAGAAGGGGTGGACAGGCAGGGGGATATCGGCCCTATGCGCTGATCAAGCACCAAGAGGATAAATAAGTAAGATAGATAAACAGATAGATAGATAGAATTATTGATAGATAGATAGATAGATAGATAGATAGATAGATAGATAGATAGATAGATAGATAGATAGATAGATAGATAGATAGATAGATAGATAGATAGATAGATAGACAGATAGATAGATAGATAGCGAGATAGATTTATTTACACTATCTTTCAAAAAAAAAAACACTAGCAGTAACTAACATATCTACATTAACAAGAAGAAGAAGAAGAAGAAGAAGAAGAAGAAGAAGAAGAAGAAGAAGAAGAAGAAGAAGAAGAAGAAGAAGAAGAAGAAGAAGAAGAAGAAGAAGAAGAAGAAGAAGAAGAAGAAGAAGAAGAAAAAATAAATTTAAAAAAAGAAGAAGAAGAAAAAAAAACAAAAAAACAAAGAGGAAGAAGAAGAAAAAGAGACATCGTACATGTTTGTTTATTTTTCCTATTATCCAAATGAGAAGTGATTATAATTTTTAAATCGAAGCACATTGTCGAACATGAAATTCAAAAGGAATCAGAAACTCTTGTAAGACACAGGTATCAGAAAGATAAATACAAACGAAAAGCATCACTAATGTACAACCAAACACCAAAGTCTAATAGCATACATTAACCACACATAAAAATACCAAAAACTGGGGAATGTCAATTATGCAAAAATGGTAACGTGAAAAGATACTAAAAGATAAAAAGAAAAGAAGTGTAGAACATGAGTGAGTCACGCTCCAATAATTTTGTCTCTTCAAGTGGTACAACGATACTTCCAACATAATACTCTCTCTCTCTCTCTCTCTCTCTCTCTCTCTCTCTCTCTCTCTCTCTCTCTCTCTCTCTCTCTCTCTCTCTCTCACTCTCTCTCTCTCTCTCACTCATGAAAAAAACACACTATCTACACATACTCCTCCCAAATGAACACATACACACATGCTCTTGGAGAAATGGTCTTAACAAAGTCAACCAGTCACAAAAGTAACACCAATGATGTAGATGTTGAAGGTAGCAGATGAAGAGAGATAGAAAGGAAATGGGAGAGAATTGGTATAGATAATGTAAGGAAAAGCTATGTAAGTAGTCCTTCAGAACCCACAAGACCTTTGGTGCCGGTGTTTATCCTGCTTCCTGTAGCACCGAATGGGCATTTATAATTGCTTAATACCCTATGGACAGGGCGCTACTCTATTGTAAATTACAGCACTCTCTGTCAGATCTAATAGACCCAGTCATCCAATCAATGCTAAACAGACCTTAAACCACCAACACGTCTCACTAGAACAATTCATGAAAAGAGTTTCATAGCACCATCTAGCAGTGCATTATACTGGAAATTCTCTTTCTTTCCTACAAAATAATGCAGACTGGAACAAATTTCCTGAAGACATCATAGCATCAGCTCCAAACTCAGAAACCTTAACTTTCCCACTTTAGTTAATGACTTCATTCAGCAAAGACATCTTTTCAGCTCCTTTTCAAACACATTTTTGTTCTAGTGTGTCCAAAAACGAGGTCTTATTCACAATGAAGGTTGACATTATACAATAAATGCAGATAGACTGAGGTAAAAAGAGAGAATGACTTTTGATTTTAAAGTCCTCGTATCATTTCAGTAAACTTTGCCAAAAATATATAGAGCTTCCAGTTTGAATGTTTTTAAAACTTGAGCTTTTTTATATACTTAACGTGTTCAAAAGGCTTTACATGGAGTCCCTAGCCAACAGCAACACTTAACATGTAGGACGAGACATGACACCTGTTAGGTTACAGAGACAACACTGTTAAAGGTCAGGTACTAATTTGACACCTGAGTACAGTGAGAGGATGTGAGTAAAGAGGCTTTTCCAAGGACTTAACTATACGCTGCTCAGAGCAGGACTCAAACCCAGAACCTTCCAATCCAAAGGCAAGTGTCATACCACGAGACCACATTACAAACATTTTTAAAAAACACTTAGCTAATGACCTACCTCTCTCTTTGTTCAGATATCCATCCAGACACAAAACTTTGTAACTCCCACCAGCATCCGTATGAAATGTCTCAGAAAATAAGATGGCAACCTGGAGGTAAGCAATAAAAATATGATGAGAACCAAATTCCCTCATTGTCCAATCACCATTTACAAATGGTGTTTCAAATTCATGAAGACAAGTGGTTTAACCCTCACTTCACTGCCAGGACTTCAGTCCCAAAAGCTCAGTAGGTAGAGCACCTGCAAAGGGATAGAGATCGATCTAGGGTGAAGTTGAGATTTTTCTCAGACCCCTTTGCCCACCCTGCAGGGATTGGGTAGCTGGGTCTGTTAGATCTGGAGAAAAATTGCTCAGAAGGACTACTTTTATTTTTCACAACCTGGATGAAATAGGTTCTACATCGACTGCTGTGCTATCCCTAGTTATAGCTCTCTTTCTGGAAATGCACAATCACTAACACTAACACCCAAGTCATTGAAGTCTTCCCTTGAATTGTACACTAAAAGACTAATTTCCCTATGAGACAAAATGAAGCAGAGAATTGGCACACACACACACACACACACACAAACATACACAATTTCTTTTTACTTGTGACCATTACTCTCCATAGAGCATAGGACATCGACCACAGCACGCCAATGTCCTCTATCCTGGACTGTCTTTCGAGGTGGTTGTCGTTACTGTCTTCTTTGAATCTGTATCAAGGTTCAGTCTCCAGGTATTTCTTGGTCTCCCTCTTTTGCGTTTTCCTTGGGGGTACTATTACTATTTCAGTGTCTGCCTGGTTGTGTTACAGGCTGGATTCCTCAGGATAAGCACACACATTACACCTAGTTGATCTCTGCATCGTGTCAGTAATTGCTCCTGACAGCTTTGGATTCTCCCTGTCCACCCATAAAGCATTAGTGACCGGATAACGAGGTCAATTATCAGATTTGGAAATTACTCAACAATTAAGAAGCATTTCTTTACTAGGTAAAAAGCAATTGATTCATTTAAAGTTACAGAAAACGGAATACTCATCTCAATGCGCCATATAACTGATTATATATTTCTATCTTATTGTAAAATTAGTTGAACTTGTTTCTGACTTTTACTGTCTGCTAAGTAAATGTTTGAATCACAAAAATGCTTAATTTGTAATTTATATTTTTATTAGAAACTCTTATATTCTACCTTAAACCTAAATGGTAATTCACTCAGAGTAAAGATTGTGATTGCACCATAAAGATGATGATGAGGATGATAGTGATGACAATAATGATTCAAAATTCTACAATTAAAATGTTTCTGTCCTTTAAATGATAGTCTTCACTAGAAACAATAATTTCGAAACACAACTGAATCTCACCTCCAACAGAAATTCAAATCCGTTTCCTGTTGATATCTTTCCCCCATGAATTTGAGCCATCTGCACAAGAGCAAGGTGATAAATAGTTAGTTTGGATAATCTCACAAGGAACATAAAGATGACTGCCTTTGCCAAGAACAAAACTTAGAATGAGAACTTCAAATAATAATATGAATAATAATTAAATTAAATTGAGCATTTATATAGCGCAATATCCACTTAACGTGCTCAATGCGCTTTACAAGGGGTCCCTGGTCAACAGCAACATTTAACATGTAGGACGAGACATGACGCCTGTTAGGCGATATTACAATTTTTCGGACAAAGACAACGCTGTTAACGGCCAGGTACTCATTTTACACCTGAGTACGGTGAGAGAATGTGAGTAAAGAGCCTTTTCCAAGGACTCAACTATGCGCCGAGCGAGGCTCGAACCCAGGACCTTCCGATCCGAAAGCGAGTGTCATACCGCTAGACCACATAGCCGCACATACTAATAATGATAGTAATAATAATAATAATAATAATAATAATAATAATAATAATAATAATAATAATAATAATAATAATAATAACAATAATAATAATAAAGATGATGATGATGATGATGATAACAACAACAATAAGAAATGAAGAAGAAGAAGAAGAAGAAGAAGAAGAAGAAGAAGAAGAAGAAGAAGAAGAAGAAGAAGAAGAAGAAGAAGAAGAAAAAGAAGAAGAAGAATAATAATAATAGTCCTTAGAAAAAGCTCTTAACTCACCTTCTCTCACCATACTCAGGTGTAAATGAGTACCTGGCCATTAACCCCCTCCTTACCAAGTATAGGAAAATCATCACATTTGTTACGATACAGACAATATATATCTCATTCAGATTTCTTTTGTACATCACAAATTTTAAAGAAAATGAACACTATAGTTGATCTTGTTTTTCTAAGGGAATTATGTATCGTAAGAACTTACTGATGTTGTGTTTGAATGATAACAAATCTATTTTTGTGTTAGTTGGATGTGAAGTTTTTGGGGAAAATCCTGAAAATGGCTGACTGATACGGTAAGGAGAGTTAACAGCATTGTCTCTGCCCGAAAAAAAATTGTAATATTGCCATACAGGCATCATGTTTCGTCCAACACGTTAAGTGTTGCTGTTGGCTAGGGAGCCCTTGTTTGTTTGTGTTTGTTTTTAAGGTTTCATGGCACTTGCGACTATTTATGTCATTTCAGTGCCAGTAAAAAAGAAGACAATAGGAGAGTCAAAAAAGTTATAGATTTATAATTGAAAGCATACAAGAAAAAGTAAGACAACAGGGAATTGGTTCAAATAGGGAAAAGTTGTACATTCCAGAGCTCACCATCAATGTACTTAGTTTGAGATCACCTAAAAGTCTCATCCAGACACAAGCACAGATCCTCACTAAGAGGAACACACTCAAATGTTTACAAACCATTATATATTTCAAACAAAACATGTAACAGACCATAAAAGAGAAATAATTTACAAAGAAAAAAAGATCATCTCCCAAATCTATAGCTATACATTTGACTGTTTCCCTCCCAGTCAAGGACTCCGGAAAGGGCTGGGACAAAACTAAGCTAAGGAGGGATAGAAGACACAGCAAGTGGCCTCCTGTCCACCCTTGCAAAGCTCTTTGAGCACATTTAGTGGATATTGCCCAATATAACGCTCTAGTTTTTAACAATTAATAACAATAATAATAATAATGATAATAATAATAATAATAATAATAATAATAATAATAATAATGATGATAATAATAATAATAATAATAATAATAATGATAATAATAATAATAATATAATAATAATAATAATAATAATAATAATAATAATAATAATAATAATAATAATAATATTAATGATAATAATAACAAAAAGAACATTAATGTGAAACAAAATTATTAATATCATTATTATTCGATTTATGTTAATCAGCTTTAATATTATTATTATTAATAATATTAATTATCATTACTATTAGTACTATTTTTATTATTCTCATTATAATTATTATTAATATCATCATCATCTTCATCATTACTATTATTATTATCATTAAATATCATTTTCATTAAAAATATTATTTTCATTATTTATTATCATCATCATCATTATTGTAAACATATTATATAATATTATTATATTAAATCAAAGATTGGACTCACCTTTCCAGATGCTGTGATATACTCTTCAATCTCTCCCTCTTCGCTGTCACGAGGAAGTAAAACATGGTCCATGGCATCTGATTTAGACAGCTTGAATTCTGATGCAGCTGCAAATCTTGGCACACAAAGCTGAGGAGAAAATGGAAAGCAATCTTTAGCCTTTAAAAAAAAAAGGGTTCTTTTTTAAAAAAGCATTTACACATCACATTATCCTCTATGGAAGTTCAAGGTGCTTTAAAATCAGCTCCTGTATATACACAGATCTGGTTACACATTGATCTAGAGTTGAAGCTAGACCTGGAGCTGAAGCTAGATATTCGTGGTAAACTACTTATCAAGTGACCCACAGGGATAACCAAAGAATGACCAAGAGGCCTATCCATGAATTAAACAGGCACCGCTACCAGTCATAGAAAGGTCGCCACCCGTCACAGCCAACCTCTATAAAACAGATAAGGCACAAATAATAATAAGTTTAGAAACAGACCACGAAGGGATGAAAAAATTAACTTACCCACCATAGCCTAACTTTAATTAATTAAAAATGTCCTATCATTCTTTTGTTTAATTATGTGTTAAAGTGTAATTGTGTGAGGCTATTCTACTCATTTATATTAAAGTATTTCTGATTTAACAGGGATTAATACTTATCTTCTGAACCTAATTTATCCCTAAGCTATATATATAATGTGCCACAATCTACCACCACTCTACTACCTATTTCTTTAAGCTTAAATTTATTACTATCTGTCGAGTTGTCAGGAAGTTTAACACAATTATAACAGGGTAAAAGAGGCACCATCGACTTGCCACTTCTCCTACATAGACGCGACACTAAATAATAATCAAACATTAAAATGATGACCATTCTGATAGACAGAATGGAATTCTAAAAATATTAACATACTGTGCCTTTGTATTTGACAATCTTCTCCAGAACTTGGGGATAGGTGGACATGATTCCTGTGAAGAAAGGATTCTCATATACATCTTCATCGTATTTCACAGATGCCATGATGAAACAGGAAATTGGTGAATTCTTTCAGTAAAGCATCATCCCTTGAATTGAATGGAAATGAAAAGCACTCTTTCAAATTTTTGTATTGCAATTAAAAAGTGGCAGTTGTTTAAAAAACGTCAAAGTTTATTTAACCAATTTTTAAAATTACATTTTACAATGCCCAATTGTATATAAGACTAATTGGACTTTGATATTTTAATGAGGCAACAAATCACAAATCAGGTCTCCAACTCTAATTATATACATGATTTAAAATATAATTGTAATAATGATGATAATGACACCAACATCAGCAGGATAACGAAACTAGTGATATAACACAAGGCTATCTCTAATTGCAGTAGTACTGCAAATAGTAGACGTCATTCGTTTTTGTTACTTGCAATTGTGGATATTGTTAAGTTCTGGTCTGTTATTTGCAGAAGTACTGTAAATGCTCTGTTCAGGTTCATTCAGTATTTGCAGAAGTAGCCTACAACAAATGTTTTGTTATTTTACGCCTAGAGCTTTATTGTAAAGATGATTGGGTGCGATATAAATAAACTTCATTATTTTTAGTAGTAGTAGTAGTAGTAGTAGTAGAAGTAGTAATAGTAGTAGTAGTAGTAGCAATAGTCATAGTAGTAGCAGTAGTAGTAGTAGTAGTAGTAGTAGTAGTAGTAGTAGTAGTAGTAGTAGTAGTAGTAGTAGCAGTAGTTTGCGTTTCTGTTCCTTTTCATTATATTTGCAGTAGTATTTGCAAACTGATAAGTTTGTTGTTTCATATTTGCAGTAGTGGTTCATTGTGCCTTTGTCTTATCGTTTGCAATTTAATAGTAATAGTTCAACATCGATAATTGCTGTAGTACTTCAATTAGAGTGTTCATAATAAAAAAATTTAAAAATGTATTGAGTGTGATGCATGATGATGAGGGTGATGTCTTTGTAGTATTTGTGATTGAGGTTGCTGTAATGAGGATGTAATGGTAGTGGTGGTGATGATGTGATGGTTGTGGTTGTAGTGGTGGTATTGATGATGACGATAAGGATTATGATGACAATGTAATGGTGGTGGTAGTTACCATAGTTATGGTAACGATGTGGAGGTAGCTGTGGTGGTGGTAACAATAATGATGATACAGTGGTAGTGGTTGTTATAGTATTGATAATGATGTGGTGGTAGCTGTGGTAGTGGTAAATGATGATGATATAGTGGTTGTGGTTGTAGTAGTAGTGGTAGCGATGATGACGATGTACAGGTGGTGGTGGTGGTTGCTGTGGTAGTGGTAGTAATGATGATGTCGTGGTGAAATAGCAGTAGTTGTAGTTTATTGATGGTAACTTCTATTATTTGCAAGAGCACTGAGATATGAGTCATGAACAACGCAGAGAGAGAGAGAGAGAGAGAGAGAGAGAGAGAGAGAGAGAGAGAGAGAGAGAGAGATAGAGAGAGAGAGAGAGAGAGAGAGTTTCTGGAACCCTTATAAAATATATGTAACTAACTGTAAATAAAACAATAAATGGGGACAGAACTATTCCTTACAGTAATCTAGAAGAAAAGTTCTGATAGATTTCAAGATGTGAACGAATGAGCGTTGGAGAAGTGGGGAAATTTTCATGGATTAGATTGGAGTAACAAAAATAAAACAAAACATGATCTAGTCAAGTTTCAGACTTGAAGGAACAATTGAAATGTTTAAACTCTTAATTCTCAGTCACACAAAATGTTACAATCATCCCTCCTTTTCTTTCCTGCTCAAACTAACACACTCTCACTCTCCTTCAACTTCACACTTCAAGCCATTCGACAACCCCGCATTGTGAACAGAAAACACAGTGTCGTGTTCAGTGAGCAGAAAGCACTGATTTTCAGGTCAAGAGAGTGCTGCTACTACGCCTAGTAATTTTACCGTAAAAATCAATATTTGAAGTCGAAGTGCTTATTCGCAGTAGTACTGCAAATAGTGATTTCACAGTGAAATCACTATTTGCACTAGTAGAAGCGCTCTCCCATCTCTGAAAATTAGTCTTTGTCCCTTCACTGTATTTTCTGTTCAAAATGACGTGTTCTCAAATGGCTTGAAGTTGAATGAGAATGTGTTAGTTTGAGAAAAAAAGAAAAGGAGGGATGATTAAAATATTTTGTGTGACTTAGAATTAAGATTTTGAAGTTTCAACTTTTCCTTTAAGTCTGAAACTTGACAAGATCGTGTTTTGTTTTGTTTTTGTTACCCCAATCCAATCCGTGAAAATTTCCCCGTCCCCACCTCTCCAACTTGATCATTCATTCACATCTTGACATCTATCAGCTTATCGTCAGATTACTTTAATGAGAATAATTCCATCCCCGTTTATTGTATGATTTACAGTTATTAAATATATTTTATAAAGTTCCAGGAATCTCAATCTCTCTCTCGCACACACACACACTCTAACCAGTGCTCATGACTCATATCTCAGTGCTCCTGCAAATAATAGAAGTTGCCATCAATAAACTACCTCTACTACTACAGCCACCACCACATCATCATTACTACTACTACCACAGCAACCTCCACATTGTTATCAAAACAATAGCAACCATCACCACCTTTACATCACCATCCTCCTCCTCATCATCATCGCTACCACCGCCACTACAACAATCAAAACCATCACATCTTCATCATTACTACCACTACCACAGCTACCACATCATTATCAAAACTAGAGCAACCACCACCACCATTATATCATCATCATTATCCTTTTAGTCATCATCACTACCTCTACTACATCATCAACACCACCACTACAATCACAACCACCACATCAATACCACCATCACTACACAACAACAGACACATGAACATCGTCAACGAAACGCAAAATAATAATAATAATAATAATAATAATACTAATAATAATGTAGTTTATTTATAATTTGAAATGAATGATATCTACAAGTTGCAGTACTACTGCGAATAATGAATACGAACGCTATCTACTATTCCCAATACTACTGCGAATAGAGGAAATCATTATTCGCAGTATTTTATACTCAGAGATTCAGTTGAACTTAAAAAAACCAAAGGTCTGCTGTCGGCGTCAGCTAACAAGAAATGGAGAACAACGATAGAATGGAGACTACCTCAGTCCTCATCCTACCATGTGTTAGGGGTGAGGCAAGGTCAGTGTCATTTAATATTAGATAATAGTGCATGCGGCCCCTAGATACGGAGAGAAAATTATAAACTGATGACGGGGGAAGGTAGTGGTGGGGAACCCACAAATGACCAGGTGTTGGGCACAGGGGAGACAAGATCAAAGAGAAAAAGCAGAGGGCACTTGGATGGTTTGTTTTTTAAAACTATCCTACTTTTCTTCCTTTTTACCAGCACTTATATGAGCTAAATGTGTTTTAAGCGCATTAAAACCCTTTATAAACAAAGGCAAAGGTTTTGTATTCGTCATTGTACTGCATTGTACTCAACAGTAGGTACCCCCCCCCCCCCCCCCCCCCCCCCAAGAAAAGTAAAAGGATTTTTTGGAACTACATAAGAGAAAATTGAAGAACAAAAAAGAAAATGAGAAAATTCAAATAATTTTTGTGTTGGGCCGCTGATAACTTACAATATCTCTCTCTCTCTCTGTCTCTCTCTCTCTGTGTGTGGGGGGTTGGGCATGATATTTTTACAAGGCCCCTAAAAAGGCCCCAACAACAACAAAAACAAACAATTTTTTTTTTAAATGGCCTCCTCAACATGATATAACATAATAATAACATTTTTTTTTTTCGTGGGGTGGGGAGGGGAAGTGTGATTATTACCTAAAAAAGAACCCCGCCACCCACCCAAAATAAAAAGCAAGAACAGCAACAAAAGGTTGTTATTATCCCCAGACAGGCAAGCAATAAATAAAAAATAGAAGGAAAAAAACTCGCCTCTTCAGCATAAAGAAACAGTTCCATAAACGTAAACGAAAATACGGTTTTACCCTGGGGAAATAAAATTTTGATCTCCCTAGCCAAAAGAAAACGGGCCATTTTGGCTAGAGCTAGAGGCTAGAGAGACCAAAATCTTGGACTTTTGAGTGATGGGTCTCAGAAAAAGTTCCATAGATTTTTTGTTTATGGATAGATTTTAATGATTTATGTCTTATTTTCTTCAGGAGAAATTACTCTATCATTTGGTGTAGTTTATCAATGACAATTTAGTATATCTTTTGATTGTGGATAAAATAGGGTATAATTTACCTTTGGATAATTAAAAGATTAGAGCTTAGTAAATCAAAATTTCATGATGACACGTTTACTTAACATCTTAACTCCAAAAATGGCCTGTTTTGGCTAGGGAGACCAAGATTTTCGTTTATGGAACTGTTTCTTTATGTTAAAGAGGCGAGTTTTTTCTTCTATTATTCATTGCTTGCCTGTATGTTTTTGTTGTTGTTCTTTCATTTTTTAAATGCTTAAAACCGCGGGGCCAGATATGGTGGGAGAATTATGTAAAAACGGAAAAAATCATGACGCTATTTTAATACGAAATGGAAATCAAAGATATGTACAAGAAACAAGAACAAAACCTTGAGATAATTACTGTAAGTTTGTTTTTTATTAGATAACAATGCATGCTGAGCCCTCTTTGGACACGGAGAGAAAATAATAGGTGGCGTTGTTATACACCTCCGTTGGAGGTGTACAAAAACGCACCGTTTTTATACACCTCTATTGGAGGTGTACAAAACGCACCGTTTTTATGCACCTCCGTTGGCGGTGATGGTAAATTAATGAAAATGTTGCTGCATACGTCCATGAGGTTTAAATAGTTTTAGATTGTAGTTTAGCACGCTGCTTAGTGATTACCGATGTACAATGATAATAAATTAAAGAATAATAACAATAATTTAAAAAATCTAAAGTAAAAAGACACATGGCACACAAATACTGATCTCAAATAAATAAATAATTTTAGAAAATTAAAATCGAAGTTTTTTAAAAACATGATAAAAAGTTTTGGAAAAAAAAAAAAAGCAAACAAAAACAAAGTAAATAAATTTTTAAAATGTCAACAATGGGAATCGAACCCGGTACTTTCAAGGTTGGAGTCTGACAGCTTGTCCACTGCGCTACGGAGCCACCTAAAACATTATTTTACCTTCAATGCAACTTCTATTTTCTGGTTTTATATTTCGATTTTTTAAATTATTATTATTTTTATAGAAATTTATATTTAAAAAATAAATTGTGTGGGCGACAGGCCGATAACTTGCATCTCTTTTCTGACATTTGTTGGCGTGATTATACCCCCCCCCCCCCCCCCCCCCCCCCCAACCAAAAAAAAAAAAGAAAAGAAAAAAAATTTTTAAGCAAAAACAGCAACAAAGACAAACAGGCAAGCAATAAATAAATAGAAGTAAAAACTCGCCTCTTCAACATAAAGAAATAGTTCTATAAATACAGTTTTACGCCGGGAGACCAAAATCTTGGTCTCCCTAGACACTTCCCCATAAAATTAAATTCAGGGTTAAGTTGTATACCGCCACCGCATCCATGAAATTCGTTCCAGCAAAATCCTTACTCAAATCTTAGCGGCCATTTTAGACCAGTTTTGAAATCCAAATGGTGGTTACTACCGGAAATGCAACAATTCTCAGGTCACAAAGTCCGTCAGTAAATAACAAAGGCAAATAGAAGACCATTTTTCAGCCTTTAATTTTAACTTTAAAATTACATAACTTTTCTTTTAATTAATTATCTGATTTTCACAATTTTTGTATCATTAGAATCGTGTTGAAAAGCATTTAAAAACGATATAGGTTTCATTGAGCTCAATCCAATTTGAATTTTTTACCAAAGTACCTACTTATACTTATATATTTAAATTTAAGTCTTTTTCAACACAAACTTGATACTTGTTATTGTTACCTACCGAGGCCAGGGTAATATTTCTATCTTCAATGTAATTGAAAGATTGACTGGACAATGACACTGACAAAGCACACTATTGTCACTGTCACCATTGCATGAATGAATGGACGATTCATCAATATCAATTGTCAAGAATAAACAAATGAATGAGAATGGTCCAAGTCCAACTCCAAGTGGAATTTTCCTTCTGTCTTAAGTTTGACAGCAATATCACAAATTCATAAAGTTTGACTCTGTAAAACTTGAATCTGCTGTTGCTAGATGCATTCGTGGATCTGTTTGGTCCATGCTAAAAGTTATGTCGCCAATGTAATCATATTCATATTCCCAGAGCATCGTATTCCCAGAGATTCAGAAGTTGAGTTAGTCCAAGATTGGACGCTAAGCGAAGACGATGTTTACAATCGACAAAGGAAGTTAACTGCTCACATGACCAAGTACAAGATAAATTTCGCACAATTTGCCGAAGTTTTTATTTATTTATTTCGGTAAGTTCTCGCTAAACGGTTCCTTCCCTTTTGATGTCTGAAAACATCTATCTAAAACATCTGAGTTTAATAATCCTAATTGTATTACATTATCGCAATTAAATAACCAATGCAAAATAAAGTCTTTACAACAATTTTTGATTAAGCATACGGTTAAGAGTTTTATGAAATTAAATGTACATGGAGATTTACAAGTCTGATAACACGTTCAAGTTCAGTTATCAGACCTACAAAAATGTATTCACGTAGCCAATGAGAATATAAATGATAAGGTCTTGTAACAAGACTGTTTTTTTTATTTGTGTAATATTTACATAACATGAAAAACGATAAGTATAATTACGTAGATCGTATGATTAACACATATTTTCATGAACCACCATGTTTAATCAAACAATTTTTAAATAAATTCATTTGACTAACACCAAGGATTGAATTTGAATAAATAAAACATTCTAAATTAGGTGTTTAGTAAAGAAGCGGCAACTATAACTAACCCGATAAAAAAAAAAAAGAAGCATAAGCATGGGTTTGCATGGTATCTAATAATGATTGAGATGCGTACAATTCAACTTGTACAAATAAGTAGGTGTAAATAGATGAGGTAAAAATAATTCAACAGATCTAGAAATTATCGTATTATTCTTTTATACGTTTAATAGTTTATCTAGTAATTTGTTATTAATCACCATTGTAATTCTATTAATCATTATATAACTATTGTTATTTTTTATGTTTTTGTTTGTTTTTGTTTTTGTATTTTTGGGGGGAGGAGGGGTTGCTGTTGGGTTTTTTTTAAGTTTTAGCATTTTGTTTTTGATTTTTGATTGATTGATTTATTTATTTATTTATTTATTTATTTATTTATTTATTTATTTATTTATTTATTTATTTATTCATTTATGTATGTATGTATTTAGGTTTTGCTTGTTTGTTGTTGGTGCATTTTCCTCAACCACTTTTTGTCATTGGCCAGAGACTGGCGCCCACAGAAGTTTGGATTTTGGTTGAGGGCGCGGGGGGGGGGGGGTAGGTTGTCTATGAATTGTGACTGAAGCGGGTGATGTACCTAAAGATACGATAACCTTTAATATAAAAGAAAAAGATATAGTGAGTAGGAAAGTGCCAAAAGAGAAAAACAAATTTCGCGGCGATGAGTCTCGAACCCACGACCTTACTGGTACGACAACTACGCCTGGTCGTGAGAGGGTAGCTCTACAATTACACTCGAAGCCATCCAGCACTCCAAAAGAAAGTGGTATCAAGCATGGTGTATATCTTCGACTGTGCGCTACCCTCTCGCGGCCAGGCGGAGTTGTTGAAAGAGTAAGGTCGTGGGTTCAAGCCCCCATCGCCGCGTAGTTTTTATTCTCTGTTGTCTTCTGGCACTTTTCTACTCACTTCATCATAATTTCTTGCTATTATCAACATAAGTGCCTGCTCCACTCACTTTTCTAACCTTTATTATCTAACTTTGGGTTGTCCAGTGGTATAGAGATCAGTAACCCGTCTTCGGCTCGGAAGGTAACTGGTTCGAATCCCGATGAAAACGTTAACATTTGTTGACAAGACATTTAACTTAAACGTGTCATGTAGTCCAATTAGTGGTCAACAAATCTTTTATTCCCCAAGAGCATATTTGATCAGGGGCAACGATTCTTTTTCGCCTCAATTTTTGTCAAATAATACAGTTATTTACCTTACACGGGTTTAGCTCACTAACATGATGCACTGTATTAAGAAAAAGGATCTGGAATGATCTCGGTTTTTATAGTGTTAAAATTCCTGTTGCTATTGAATTGATGCTATGCGTTTAGTGAATAAAAGGACAGCATCCACGAGCCAGATATAATGTAACAGCACACAAACAAGAAAAGACAAAAGAAAACAACAAAAACAACTGAAATAAAACAACAACAAAAAAACAACAACAAAGAGGGAAAGAAAGAAAACTTAAAAGTAGGCAAAAACAAAAATACTCTCGACCATTTGGTCGATGCCTTTACACGGTGATTATCCTTAATTGTTTTACTTTTTTAAAAAAATCACAAAACACACACACGCACACACACACACACACACACACACACACACACACACACAAAGAAGTAGAAGAAGAAGAAGAAGAAGAAGAAGATGATGATGATGATGATGATGATGATGATGACTGAGAGAGAAGAGAAGAAGAAGAAGAAGAAGAAGAAGAAGAAGAAGAAGAAGAAGAAGAAGAAGAAGAAGAAGAAGAAGAAGAAGAAGTAATATTTTCAGCACTAACCGTTCAACTCATTTGAATAATCCTATCTGTGGTAAAATATTTAATGTTTGGGGGGGGGGGGGAGGATTGTATTTTAGTTATGAATAGAATGTTTTCCCGTGTTTTACACGGGATTATCACCACCGGGCCAAATGATTTTCACAGCTTACATGTCAAATCATTATCACCGGAATATTTTGAAAAAAGACTTGTACTTCCCTTTCACCGTCAAATCTTTTCACAAAGTTCTTTCCACCAGATCTAATAGACCCAGATACCAAATCTCGACTTCACTCGAGATCAATTCAATTCCCTTTGCTTGAGAAGCGAGTGTTCTAGCAACTAAGTTATTGGAAATTCACCGTATAATGACAAATCATTTTTTTTTTAAATTTTGACTTAAGAACTGTCACTCCAAATATCTATCCGTAAAGATGAATATTTGAAGAAACTTTTCAATCCAAAATGAGAACTGATGTTTTGTCTTTGTGTGGAAGATGGTTGCCTGTGTAAGTCATAACAACTGTGTGACGTCGACACACAGATAATCGTTGACACGAGAACTAAAAAAACAATGGTGTTAATTGACACACATCAAATTCAAATAAGTCACTGGTGTCATATAATCTGTTGAACCGTTTTTATTTATTTATTTATTTATTATTATTATTATTATTATTATTATTATTATTATTATTATTATTATTATTATTATTATTATTATTATTATTATTATTTATTTGAATTCTAAAGGCTTGCCTGAATGTTTTGTTGTTTGGGGGTTTTTTTCAACTTAAATGGTAATTTCTTTCATCCTCTATTTGTTTATAACTGCTGACCGAAATATTAACACAAAGCGAGCTGGTACAGCAATACGACTCTGGCTTCAGTGAAAGGGGAAAGGGTAAACCCCGATGTGTCTGACATCCGAACCCAATTATGGAGCCAGTTTAACATGGCTGTGATGGACAATACTTTGCGTAATTTTTAAAAGATTTTCATCATACAACGAGCCCACAATAAATTGGGTAATCAGACCTTCAGATAAGCGCACGCCGGTAGACGCATTTAAAACAGAAATGACGACTCGCTAACTCCCTTATTCAGGGCGAAAATTTCAAACTATGGATCTGTAGACAAAACGATGTAAATAATTAAATAAATAAATAAATATCGATCAGCATGAGGGCGGCAAGTCTTGTCAGAGTGACCCCACGGGTGTCATATACTGTCCAGATGTAAGTAGCCTCACGACACCCGAAGATGTGCAACAGTTTTGAACTTATTACGTTTTCCCAAGCAGCCAGTGACGTTTCTAAATGGTACGCGTAAAACAAAAGCGATCGTTTACAGATCGCAATTTCCACAAAGTGTGTTCAATGCGCTTTACAAGAGGTTCCCTCGACGGTAACAGGGAATTATATGCAAGGCGAACCATTTAATCTGTAAAGTGCTATCATTACATTAGAACTCGCGGACATCAGGTCCAGATATAACAGGGACCCGGTTATAACAGAATTGTTTTCTAAATCCCCGCTTGATTATTTTTTCTGTTTCTTTGCTTTAAGAAAAAATTACCGACTATACTGTCCCCGCGGTTTTTTGCCATTTCAAACGCCAAAATTTGCCCAAATTTGCCATAAAAATAAATGGTAAAATTTGCCACCAAAATAACAAAATTTGCCAAAAATTTGCCGCTAGTTTTACAAAAATCAAACAATTAAAACAACATGTACGGTAAAAAATTAACACAAATAGGGCATTTTGTAGAATATTGATGTCACAACAAGTCAACATGAAGGTATTTACATTTTGAATGGTTTGAAATAATAATATAATAATAATAGCCATAGTAAGTAAGTGAGTAAAAAAAAGACATGTTTATCCGTTATTTAGTGCCAATTTTGGATGATAGCATTGAAAGTCGCCGTCTTTTCACAATTTCCGACTAAAAGGAATACACTCAAATGCTTACAAAACATTATATCAAAATTAAAAAAAAAAAAACATAAAAAAAAAACAATCAAACAAAAAAAAAAACAAAAAAAAAAAAACAACAACCAAAAATAAATAAAAAATAAAAATAAAAAAAAACCAACGAAAAACATAACAGCACATAACAGAGTGATGATTTACAAGGGAAAGAGAAATACCATTTATCATTTCTTAAAATTGATAATTTGACTGTTTCCATCTTAGCTAAGGACTCCAGCAATGACCAAAACAAAACCGAATTATCTCATTTAAAGGCAAAGACAGAAAGTAAATTGGAAATGGAAAACACGGTACAGAGGGGGGGGGGGGGGGGGGGGTAGAAGACATAGCAAGTGACCTCGTCACCCACCATGGGAGGTCAAAAGATTCCATCCAATGGCCAAAATGTAAAATTGCATTTTTGTCAATGTAAAACTGAGCAGGTTAATCGAGAATTATCTTTTTTTCTGATTTTAAGGGGTGAAATAAATGCTGACACTGAAGACAAATTTGTGAAGGGCCAGAGGCATACGTTTACTTTGAGATACATCTCGCGGCCAGAGACAAAGAATAATTTTAAACTCATGACATCCTTCACACATTATTATCTGTAATCATCATTATTATTACAATGATTATAGTTATTTCAATTACCATTATTTTATATTCCATCCAGAATAGCGATACACTGTCAGTATTAGCATCATTATCATCTTCAAATAAGACAAAAACACAAGATATCACACTTCTGACAACAATATTGACATCAAATAGATTTGTTATAGTGATAATTGACGCCTCATTCATATTTTGTTATAATAATAATAATAATAATAATAATAATAATAATAATAATAATAATAATAATAATAATAATAATAATAATAATAATAATGATAATAATAATAATAATAATAATAATAATAATAATGATAATAATAATAATAATAATAATAATAATAATAATAATAATAATATAATAATAATAATAATAATAATAATAATAATAATAAGCACCAAAAGAAAGCTGCGGCTATTCGGACTCGAGTCAGTGAGTCCGTTAGTTATATCTTGTAGTTCTTGTTCGCTTTCAGCCATGAGATCTTTGTCGTCAGCAAAACGCAACTTACACAGTTTCCGTCCACCAATTGATACAGAGGCTTGATGATTTTCAAGAGCTTTGCTCATAATTTTCTCTAGGAACACGTTGAAGAGCATTGGAGAGAGTAAAAGTATAATATATTCAAAACTAATTAATATAATAGTATGTAACGGAGAGATGATGAACAAGGGGTTAAAAAAATATCATCTTAACCCCCCCCCCCCCGCACACACACACACACACACACACACACACACACACATATATACACACAAAACCCCAATAAAATTATTAAAATAACAAACCATACCGCTAAGGATCCCGCCAGAGCAATCTCAATCCAGAACGACGGCAGAGAGCAACATGGAAATGGAAAACAGATATTGGGAATAGAAGTAGAAGACACAGCAAGTGGCCTCTCCGCAAATCGTGGGAGGTCAAAATTTCTGTATTCTGAAAACAAAAACAAACAAACAAAAAAACACAAGTGTTTAAAATTTTGACCAGATAACTCGCCTTTCAGCTATTGATGTATTAAAGGGTAATTCTAATCGATCAATCTTTGAAGGCAGAGTTTTATGGAGAAATTTTTTAACGTTTTCTTTTTTTCAGAGCACGGCCGGAAAGGCCTCACCCAAGATGATTTACTTTAGATATCAACATTTAGGTGAGACTCAACTTGTCAGATATTCTAAAATCTCAAACTTCTTTGAATTAATTTTTTTTTCAGATTCAAGACTTTTAGACAAGTTGACGACCATCTTAATCTCTTGGTGTTTAAAGTAAGAAAAAACAAAAACAACCAGGTCAAATTGACAACAAGTGTTTTGTCATTGTGCAATGGAAAAGTCTAATATATCGTCTTTCATTTTCTATGTAATATCATATGGGCAGACAAAACCTAAGCCTTATGAATAATACACGAGGCGAAATACATTCCACTCACTCGGCGCAGTGTTTAACGGACATAATAAAAATCTCTATATCATCAACTTCTACTTCTTCATCATCATGATCATCTTCATCATCATCATCATTCTGTATAGTAGATGAGGAATTAGACTAACTAAAGGGTCGAAAAATAAATATACAATTTTAAAATAAAACAACAAATTGTTCAGAGGACCTGGTGTTGTAAGAATTGTTGAGAATTGAATTAAGGATCCGTCGCGGAAACTTCCTGCTGGCTCTGACAAGCTGGGACACTATTGTGACACACATACTCCCACAACCGTACGCACGCGTATGTGCGCCCCCCCCCCCCCCCCCCCTCCTCTCCCGGACTCCCTCACACTTCCCAACATACAAACACTCACATTAGAAAATATTAAATATTCATGGAAATACAGATAAATAATTTAAAAAATAAATAGATAAAGACAGAAAGAAAGACAAAAAGAAAGAAGGAAATACGAGCGCGTCACAAACGGAACCAACGTGTCGGGGTAAGACCACAGACTACTAGGAGCAGACCCGACAACAGCCACTTTTTAGTGGCTAATCGCCGCCATCGTATTTAACCCTCTCGTGTTCAGATTCTTTATGGGGGAGTAGATAATGAGTTCCCCACATGGCCATGTCAATCATGTAGACATCCTTTGATGATATAAGCCTACCCTTTGATGTCTGCAGTCGCCTTTTGGTTTTCTACGGTCACTCATGGCTAAACAGCCGTCAACAATGAACTGAACCATCGTTGAAACACTGGAAGACGCTATCGCATAGTTGCGTCACAATCACCACGTTGCTGAATATAATATTATCCAGGCACGGTTC
>NC_088366.1:42053465-42055965 GCF_034508935.2 Berghia stephanieae
AGGACTTGAGGGAAAAGTAGGACAAAGAAGAATTGTTCAAATAGGGAACAGATATATATTTCAAGAGCACACATCAGTGTACTAAGTTTGAGATCACCTAAAAGTCTCACCCAGCCACCAGCACAAGATCCCACAAAGAGAGATACACTCAAATATTTGCAAATCGTATGTTAAAAAAAAAAAAATAACAGTACATAACAGAGAGATGATTAACGAGGAAAAAAAATATACATTCGACTGTTTCCCTCCCAGCCAAGGACTCCGGCCAGGGTCAAAACAAAATAAAGTAATCTAATGCCAAGACAAAGACAGGAGGCAAGTTGGGAAACAGAATAAGGGGGATAGAAAACAGAGCACATGACCTGCCTTCTATGGGAAGACATTAAACCCAACCAGAAAGCAAGGCTGTAGGTCTATGAAGATTATTTCGGTCAGCATTTCCTTGGAAGATAGAGATGGATTGGCCATGTTTGTCGGATGAAGGAGGGAGCAATCCCGAAAACAGCGCTACACACCGCAGGGTAATCACAATAGGGGAAGACTACTGGAGACTTGGAAGAAAATTGGTGGAAAGAGATGGCATCCTTCGGTTGGACCTGGGGTGAGGTTCGGAAGCTGACGGAAGACAGAAGTCACTGGCGCTCCTTACTGTCGACCTTATGTGTTTATGAAACCCCTAGAGGAGTAAGAAGTAGAGTGATGGCGGCTAACGGGCTCTGATCCCCACTTCGTACAATCGCCGGGTAACGATACTTCTGCTTATCCCTTAACTCTCTCCTTACCAGCCATTTTCAGGATTTTCCCCTAAACTTCACACCCAACTAACACAAAAATAGATTTTGTATTACTCAAACAAAATAGCAGTAAGTTCTTGCAATACATAATTTCTTTAGTAAAACATTCTCTACAACACACTTTTCATTTTCTTTAATATGATGTACAAAAGAAATTTGCATAAGACAAACGTTGGTTCTGTGGTAACGAATGTGACGATTTTACCTTAGTTGGTAAAGAAAGGGTTAATCACTCGACGTTCTCCATGCGATATAAAATGCGTTGCTCTCGTGAATGTTAAGTATTTCACTGTCAATCTCGTCAAATGTTTTCTAGGGACGGCCTGATCTAGGCCTATTCTTCACGGTACTATCTCATGATGGTTCGCCCGTTACTAAGCATTAACCAATCAGAATATTTCCCGTTTCGTCCCTTGACTTTTTATTTCCTGTACGAAAAGGCCTGAGATACTCTTAGTACACGTCAAACACATAATTAAGTCAGGCCCAGTTAGTGAGTATTTCTCACAATATTTTGACACACTGATAAAAGAATTGCATCGCAAAACCAGACGACACTGCATTTTTTTCAATCATCTGTGTTAAAATTGTGAGTGATGTTCAGGATACATTCGACTGTTTCCCTCCCAACCAAAGTCTGCGGCCGGGGTGAGGACAAAATTAAGTAATCTCATTCCAAGTCAAAGACAGGCAGCTTTTGGAAAACAGATACAGGGGAATAGAAGACCCAGCAAGGACCTCACTGCCCACAATGGGAGGTCGGGGACCCCACCCAGTAATTAATTAATTAATCAAACAAACAAAAAATACTGAAATACAAATAAATAAAATAAATAATCAAATAAATAAATTCTGCCATCCTAATAATTGGGACCCAATTCTCATACGCCTTCAGTAGTGGTATTATGACACAATACGACGTAATTGCTTTATATTTAGTAACACCCCCCCCCCCCCTCTCCACTTCCTCAACAATTCGCATAATATTGAATGCTTCGTTTTTTGTTGTTTTTTTGGGGGGGGTTTGTTTTTAATGGTTTTACGGCGCTTCCAACACATTTAGGTCATATAAACACCAGTAAAAAGGACGAAAATTGGATAGTAAAGACATTCTAGATGTACACATTGGATGGACTTGAGGAAAAAAAAGTAAGACAAAGGGGAATTGTTCAAATAGGGTACTGATGTTGATTCCAAGAGCACACTATCAGTGTAGTTTGAGATCACCCAAAAGTCTCACCCATACACCAGCACAAGATCCCACTAAGATGAATACACTCAAATATTTACAAATCATATGTTAAAATTTTAAAAAATAAAAGTACACAACAGAGAGGTGATTTACAATTAAAAAACATATCATCTCCCAAAACTATAACTATACATTTGACTGTTTCCCTCCCAGAAGGATTCCGGCCAGGGTCAGGGCAAAACCACGTAATCACGTTCCAAGACAAAGACAGAAAGCAATTGGAAAACAGACACAGGGCGATAGGAGACACGGCAAGTACATCCCTGCCCACTATAGGAGGTCGGGAACCCCACCCAGACAGGGGGATAGGAGACACAGCAAGTACCCCCCCCCCCCCTGCCTGTGAGAGGTCGGGAACCCCACCCAGAAAGGGGGATAGGAGACACAGCAAGTTCCCCACTGTCCACTATGGGAGGTTGGGAACCCCACCCAGACAGGGGGATAGGAGACACAG
>NC_088366.1:42058465-42075965 GCF_034508935.2 Berghia stephanieae
AGTTTGATGTCAGAACGCATGTGGTAAGAAGCATTTTGATGTTATTTGAACTTGTTGTAGCCAAATTGATTATGGATATTGGTGACCGTTATTTTCTCATGAATAACACTGTGAAATTGAATGTAAGCTTCAATTTAATATACGAAAACAGATAAAATGGACGTTTCCCTTTTATCAACAAAACAGGATGAATGAAACACTACAGTCGAATGAGATTGTTAACAACGCCACTACCACATTATCTCATCCCAAGACAAAGACAGAAAGCCTCCCTGTCCACTATGGGAGGTCAGGAACCCCACCCAAACGTTTTTTAAGGGTTTTACAGCGCTTGCGACACATCTAAGTAATATTATCAGCGCCATTAAAAAGGAAGAAATTGGAAAGTCAAAAAATTCTAGAATTATTATTTTAAGCACCCAAGAAATAGTAACAAAAAGAGGAACTGGTTCAAATAGGGATGTAAATTCCAAGAGCATACCATCAATGAGATCACTTATAAGTCTCCATCACATGCACCATCACAGGATCAAACTAAGAGGAATACACGTCTTCTTAAATGATTTCAAGATATGTTCAAAGCAAAAAATATAACTACCATTACATGATAGAGATAGAAGACACAGCACATGGGAGCTCAAAAGACCTCACCCAGGGCCTATTCCATGCTGGTTCCTTGGCCATTCTTTGAAGGATAAAGATGAGGGACAAGCAAGAACCAATGGAGCTTAAGCTCAAATTCAAGTTCAATTTCTTTAAAAGGCCTTGGCCAATATCATCGACATTTTAAGAACAGTAAATGAATAAATAAAGAAAAAGTAAGAGAAAGGGGAATGGTTCAAATAGGGAACAGATGTAGATTCCAAGATCACACTATCAATTTACTTAGTTTGAGATCACCTAAATGTCTCACCCAGACACCAGCACAATAATATACTACTAAGAGTAGCACACTCAAATGCTTACATTATACATTCATAATAACAAAGAAAACAATACATAGCAGAGAGATAATTTACAGGGGAAAAAATAATCTCCCAAAACATTAACTATGCATTTGGCTGTTTCCCTTCCAGCCAAACACTACGGCCAGGGCAAAACGTAGTAATCGCATTCCAAGGCAAAGACAGAAAGCAAATTGGAAAACAGATATAAGGGGATAGAAGACACATTAAGTGCCACCCTGCATTCTATGGGAGGCAAGGAACCCCACCCAGTTCAGGTCAGTAAAAATATAGAAAATGGGGTAGTCAAAAAAGTCTAAAATAATCAAAAGCACATGAGAAGGCAAGGGGGAATGGTTCAACTAAGGAATAGAGAAAGCTTCCAAGAGTATACCATCAGTGTGCTTAGTTTGAGATCACTTGAAAGTCTCATCCAGTCACCAGCACTGATTCCCATCAAGAGGACACACTCAGTTGTTTAAGAAAAAACATAAAAATTACATAACAGAATGATGATTTACAAGGGATAAAATATCAACACCCAAAACCATAAAATCTATATATTTGACTGTTCCCAACTCAGCCAGACGCTAGCAAAGGATTCAACAGAGGAATAAATGAAAATTATATTCGAATCCAAAAAAAAATTTCAACAGTACACATCTGAAGAGATGATTTACAAGGAAAAAAAAATCTCCAAAAATAAATAATAAACTTCTCTCAGATACATAATATATATCTCTCAGTTATGGGCCTCACAAAACCAAATAATGCCATTCCAAGACAAGGATGAAATGCAACAGAGAAAAGGAACACCGATACCTAGAAGACAAAACACACGGTACAATTAACCTCTCCTCGACAGCCTCGAGGAACTTGAAAACAAACAACATAGTGAATTCCTAACAATAATGGCGAGATAATTCTCAAGGAAAAACACAACTTCTCTTACAAAAAGCTAAATTCATCAGACTGTTTCTCTCTCATGCAAGGCTCAAGGAACCAAGTGGTCCCATTCCAGTATAGAGACCAGAGAAAAGACAGATGATTTAGTGGGTTAGAAAATGTAGAAGGCCGTTTGTTAAGTTTGTGTCTTTAATGATTGCGACACATTTAGGTTATTTCAGCGCCAGTACAAAGGAAGAAAATGAGAATGTCAAAAAATTCTAATTCTACAATTGAAAGCACACGAGAAAAAAATAAAGGGGAATGTTTCAAATTGGGAACAGAGAGAGCTTGCCATCAGTATAATTTGAGATCACCTAAAAGTCTCGTCCAGGTATAAGCACAGGACACCGCTGAGGGGAATAGACTCAAATATTTACAAACCATCATATTCAAAACAAAATATATAACAAGAAGTAACTGAGAGATGATTTACAAGGGAAAAAAGATCACCTCCCAAAACTGATACTATACATTTTACTGTTGTCCCTTCCAGCCAAAGACTCCGACAAGGGAAAGGACAAAACCAAGTAATCTAATTCCAAGACAAAGACAGAAGTCAAGTTGGAAAACAGAAAAAGGGGAGATAGAAGACCTCCCTGCCCTCGATGAGAGGACAATAAAACCCATCCAGATATGGATCTATGAAGATTATATCGGCCAACTTTTCCTTTGTGGAGCTCTCCCCAACACCCCCCAATTTGTACATTACTAAACCTGAGACTTCCTGAGTGTGTGTTTCGGTCCTCAAAGAAATCTCAAGGTTTAACTTTTTTTTGGGGACAATTTGAGGGTTAGCTTGTATCAAATACTTCAAATTATAAAAATTTCTGTCAGAAATCTAAAAATTGAGATTTTAAAGGGCATCTATTAATTGTGAAAATTGATGCCCAGTGGAAAAATAGAAATGAAGCTTCAATTTAGAGTAAGAGAATAATCTACTTATTAATCTCTATTAAGAATGAGTACGCACTTATTGTCAATTAAATCACTTCCTGACCCAAGAAACCCATTTTCCTTAGGAAATTCGAACCACAGAAATTATCTATTAATAGCTGTGTATTAATTAATATCCTGCACTTTAAATGGGAAACCAATCCTCGTAAGTTTCCAGGATTGATTACCACACGCACTCGTAACGATACATTTGACTGTTTCTCTCCCAGCCAGGATATCCAGCTGGGCCTAGGGGGGCTAGCACAAAACTAAGTAATCTCGTTACTAAAAAAATATTTTGTTGTTGTTAAATGTTTTACGGCGCTTGTAACACATTTAGGTCATATAAGCGCCAGTAATAAGGAAGAAAATTGGATAGTGAAAATATTCTAGATGTAAAATAAAAAAGGACTTGAGGAAAAAAGTAAGACAATGGGGAGTGGTTCAAATAGGGAACAGATGTAGATTCCATGAGCACACTACTAGTGTACTTAGCTTGAGATCACCTAAATGTCTCACACATACACCAGCACAAGATCCCACTCAGAGGAATACACTCAAATGCTTACATTATACATTCAAAATAAAAAACCTAATAATACATAACAGTGAGATCATTTAAAAGGGAAAAAAATATCATCTCCCAAAACAATAACTATGCATTTGATTGTTTCCCTCCCAGCCAAGCACTACGGCCAGAGCCAGGGCAAAACCAAGTAATCTCATTCCAAGACAAAGACAGAAAGCACATTGGAAAACATAAAGGTGGGATAGAAGACACAGTAAGTGCCACCCTGCCCACTATGGGAGGCCAGGAACCCACCCAGAAGGAAGAAATTGGAATAGACAAGAAAATCTGGATTTACAATTGAAAGCACAAGAGAAAATGTAAGACAAAGGGGACTGGTTGAAATAGGGAACATATATGTAGATTCCTGGAGTAAACTATCAGTGGTCTGTCTCAGTTAGCGACATCCAGACACAAGGACACATCCCACTAAGAGGAATACACTCAAATGTTTACAAATCATAATATATTCAAACCAACAAATATGACAGTACATAACAGAGAGGCGATTTGCGAGGGGGGAGAACATCCCAAAACTAACACCATACATTTGACTTGTCTCCCTCCTCAGCCAAGGACTCCGGTAAGGTCCAGGACAAAATCAAGTAATCCCATTCCAAGACAAGGACAGAGCAAATCAGAAAAAAATATTATAGGAAGATAGAAGACACAACAAGTGACTTCCTGCCCACCATGGGAGGTCAAAAGAACCCACAAAGGTAAAGGAACATGGTTCATAAGACAATATTATGATAAATTTGGAATTCCGTGTCTGCAACACTCTTTGATTGCAGATGGTTGAGAAAAAGGAAGACAAAGCGTATACCTACAATTAGATCACAGCAGCAATCTGCCCCGGTGCCCAACCCAAGGCCATTCAGATCCTCACAAAGTTGGCGGCATTAGATCGATTCAGATAGATCCTAATACTAACACACAATCACTCACAGAGAGATGATAAACATTGGTTGGGGAACGGGGGTGGTGGTCGGCTCAGAAACAGTCTCAAACCAGAGGCAAAACAACGGTCACGGATAGTGAACGCAGAGGCGAAGCGCCAGCTAAACTAGCATAAATCGAAGGTCTACACCTCAAGGATCCCTTTGCCCAGAGATAAGGAGAAAGGCAACAGCCAAACAGAAAACAGACTAGTAAGACGGATGATAGGCATGGCGGCTGTCTCGCAGAAATTTATATTATTATTATTTTTTTTTTTAATGCTTGTTTACATTTCTTTCCATCCATTACTCTATTTCCATTTATCGTTGATGAACTCATAATTATTCATACGCTGTCAAAACGAATTCAAGAGTCTACATAAATCATTTTGATCTTTGACTCCCAGTCGTTTTGTTTTTTGTTTTTAAGGGTTTTACGGCGCTTACAACACATTAAAATCATATCAGCGCAAGGGAAAAGGATGAAAATGGAAAAGTAAAAAGTTCTAGAATTACAATTAAAGCCCTCAAGAAAAGGTAAGACAAAGGGGAATTGGTTCAAATAGGTTTGTTTTTTTTTGTTTTTAAGGGTTTTACGGCGCTTGCAACACATTAAGGTCATATCAGCGCCAGTAAATAGGAAGAAAATGGGACAGTAAAAAGTTATAGAATTACAATTAAAGCACCCAAGAAAAAGTAAGACAAAGGGGAACTGAGAACAAATAGGGATCAGATGTAGATTCCAAGAGCATACCACCAATGTACTTAGTTTGAAATCACCTACAAGTCTCATCCGGACACAAGCACAAAATCCAACAAAGAGGAACACACTCAAATGCTTACATTATACATTCAAAATAAAACTAATAATACATAACAGAGAGATGATTTACAAGGAAAAAAATATCATCTCCCAAAACAATAACTATGCATTTGACTGTTTCCCTCCCAGCTAGGATTCCGGCCAGTGCCAGGACAAAACCTAGTAATCTCATTCCGAGACAGACAGAAAGCATGTTGGATAACAGATATTAGGGGATAGAAGACACAGTATGTACCTCCCTGCCCGCTATGGGAGTGGTTGAAATAGGAAACAGATGTAGATTCCAAGAGCACACTACCAACCTACTTAGTTTGAGATTGCCAAAAGTCTCATCCAAACACAAGCGTACAAAAAAAATATCGTATAACAAAACTATCTCTGCATTTGACTGTTTCCCTCTTAGCAAGGGCATCTTGCATCTTTCAGGACAAAACCAAGTGGTTTCATGCCAAGACAAAGACAGAAAGCAAGTTGGAAAACAGATATAGGGGGATAGAAGACACAGTAAGTACCTCCTTGCCCACTCTGGGAGATCAGAAACTCCACCCAGGACTCGCAGTCAATTAATAGGCAACAAACAAACAAGTAATCAAAACATCAGAATTTTTATATTTATTTTTAAAAGCTCACCAGAAGTTTTCAGAATGAAAAAAAGGTAGGATTTAAGTTAATACACCACGTTAACTTTTTAACGTCGCAGTAAGAGTTTACCCTAACCCGATGAAAGACTCATTTCTCCCATTGTAAATCTGACTGTAACAACAGCCATAAGCGTTTTGACCACCAGTGGAGACATAGCAATGGGGCTCAAGTTTCAATTAAATATTAATATCTGTGGTTTTTATTCAGATATGTATTAGCAAAATTATCTCATTTGATCAGGGGTAAACTCGAAACACGAAGTTAAAGGATTAATGTAAGCTTATATAGATTTCTATAATATAATATATATAATATATGTACACACATAAAAAGCTCTTCAATCTGAAATATCCACCAAAACATGACATTTGTTATTGTTATTGTTATAATCCTCTCCTTTACTATATATAATAATTACGTAATATATCGTTTTGAACATTGACATAAAATAATTCCTCTTTTAATTGTAGTATCTATGTACAGTGAGATTAGATTCAAAATTTCGATTAAGTAACAACAACAAAAACAACAACAATTATGTATGATGATGACGATGATGATGATGATGATGATGACGATGATGATGATGACGATGATGATAGTATACAATAGCAACAACAAAAAAACTTGAGGGATAGAACTAGAAACATTGACGAGGGTAGTAAGTCTTAAGTAACACAAATGAGGGGTGGGAGGGGGGTTAAGGGAAAGGGGAGATGAAAGACTGGTCAACAATGAATGAACAGTGTACATGGTGGTACGAGATTTGTGTGGTCAATGGAAATACTACATGAGTCACGATTTAGTAGTAGTAGTAGTAGTAGTAGTAGTAGTAGTAGTAGTAGTAGTAGTAGTAGTAGTAGTAGTAGTAGTAGTAGTAGTAGTAGTAGATAGTAGTAGTAGTAGTAGTAGAGTAGCAGTAGTAGCAGTATGCAGCAGTAGTAGTAGTAGTAGTAGTAGTAGTAGTAGTAGTAGTAGTAGTATAGTAGTAGTAGTAGGCAGTAGTAGCAGTAGTAGCAGTAGTAGCAGTAGTAGAGTAGCAGCAGTAGTAGTAGTAGTAGTAGTAGTAGTAGTAGTAGTAGTAGTAGTAGTAGTAGTAGTAGTAGTAGTAGTAGTAGTAGTAGTAGTAGTAGTAGTAGTAGTAGTAGTAGTAGTAGTAGAGCAGTAGTAGTGAGTAGTAGTAGAGTAGTATTAGTAGTAGTAGTAGTAAGTAGTAGTAGTATATAAAGTATAGTAGTATGATAGTAGTATAGAGTAGTAGAATTGAAATAGAAGAGAAGAGGAGCAACACAAAAGTAGTTGAAGTAGTAGCTAGATGTGTATAACTTTAAAAATGAAAAATTACACACTAATACGGTTATAATGTTCAATTTTCTCCTCCTTTGATGTTAAAGAGATACTATCAACCTTCTTGCTTGTTTGTTTGTTTGCTTTTAAGGCTTTTACGCACTTGCAACACATTTAGATTATATCAGCGCCAGTAAAAAGAAAGAAAATGGTAAAGTCAAATTCTAGAATTACAATTATGTTGTTTGTTTTGTTTTTAAGGGTTTTACGGCGCTTGCAACACATTTAGGTTATATCAGCGCCAGTGAAAAGGAAGAAAATGGGATAGTAAAAAGTTCTAGAATTACAATTAAAGTACCCAAGAAAAAATAAGACATAGGGGAACTGGGAACAAATAGGGATCAGATGTAGATTCCAAGAGCATACCACCAATGTACTTAGTTTGAGATCACCTATAAGTCTCATCCGGACACAAGCACAAAAACCAACAAAGAGGAACACACTCAAATGCTTACATTATACATTCAAAATAAAAATAATAATACATAACAGAGAGATGATTTACAAGGAAAAAAATATCATCTCCCAAAATAATAACTATGCATTTGACTGTTTCCCTCCCAGCTAGGATTCAGGCCAGGGCCAGGACAAAACCAAGTAATCTCATTCCGAGATAAAGACATACGTTGGAAGCATGTTGGAAAACAGATATAAGGGGATAGAAGACACACTATGTACCTCCCTGCCCGCTATGGGAGGTCAGGATCTCCATAGAATTACAATTAAAGCACCTAAGAAAGACAAAGGGGAACTGGGAACAAATAGGGATCAGATGTAGATTCCGAGAGCATACGATCAGTGTACTCAGTTTGAGATCACCTGTAAGTCTCATCCGGACACAAGAACAAGATCCAACAAAGAGAAATACACTCAAATGCTTACATTATACATTCAAAATAACAAATATAACAATACCTAACAGAGAGAAGATGATTTACCAGGAAAAAAATATCATCTCCCAAAACAATAACTATGCATTTGACTGTTTCCCTCCCAGCCAAGGACTCCGGCCAGGGCCAGGGCAAAACCAAGTAATCTCATTCCAAGACAAAGACAGAAAGCAAATTGGAAAGCAGCTCTAAGGGGATAGAAGACAGTTTGGGAGACAATGAAATCAACCTGCTTGATTCAATTGAGTGCCGGTAAAACAAAACAAAACAAAAATTAAAAATAATAATAATAAAAAATAAAAATAAACATAAATAAATAAATAAAATAATAATAATAATAATAATAATAATAATAATAATAATAATAATAATAATAATAATAATAATAATAATAATAATAATAATAATAATAATAATAGCATCTAGCATCTCTTTTGCTCAAATTCATGCAAAAGAAGAGCTAGGGGTAAATTCAAGATTCAGGCAAACATTCTGAGATCTAAAAGCTGTCGAACTGCAGAAGGCATCTTGGTCCAATGTGGACCACGTGATACAACTGCTGTCACCACTGATTGGACGATTGACTCCTGGAATAAACCCTTGCAAATGGAGGTTTCTCAACCTCGTTTGAAGCCTAGACTTCCTGACAATGATATGTGAAATAAAAGTTACCCATTTTGATCGGTCTTACTGACCGTTTGCGATGACGGACCTATTTAAGATCTCTGATAAAGTTAGAAAATTAGTAACTTGATACAGTCTGACCGTTGCAAATCCATTTCATTATAAAACTGCTAGAATGTGCTATGAAACATGGTGAAATGATGAAGAAAAAAGTGGTGTAGACATGTGTTTTGTGTTTAAGAAAAATTCACGGAAATCCATAATTCTATGGAAAATCCTGGTGAAGAAAAAATATGTTTGATAAAATGAATGTCCGGGCCCTAAAATGTTGCTATATCAAGAACTGTTAGTTCTTGGATCACAAGGAAACATCTGAAATGATGGCTGAATTTAAAATGTCAACAGAAGGAGGCGATAACTTTCTACATTTCCTTTTGATCCAACGAAAGGCTTCTGCGATTAAAAATTTAGATATTTTGTTTTCAAAGGATGACGTACCTGTTTCTCCCACTCCACTCCTTGCGCTAAGTAAAATCCGAGTCATAATCAACGACTTACACCCAACAATGGGCTGAGTCATGGTTTTAAAATATCTTAAAACAACCGAGCCTCAACAAATAAAAAGCTTGTTTGTTTTTCTTTAATCTTGGGCAATAAGTGTAGTGAAAACCTGAAAATGAAAAGTCACCACCACCGGAACAGAAATATTGGTCGACTTTAAGCAAGGTGGACTCTATCCATTATCAATGGAACACACCACATTTACATGACAAAGTGAGGTGTTGACTTTAAGCAGAAGTTGACTTTATGCGGATTCCACAGGCGTGTCATGGATAACTCTCATTTTTTATGCAAAGATCATATATGTATGTCGGAATCTTTATCAATACCTCTCATAGGTGGAGAGGTGGCAAACTACACATATATGGTTTTACACATTTCCAACAAAGAAATAGCTCGACAACGTTGTGTGTAATAATGTGTAGACTTCCGAATGTATTTCAAACACGGCTTTGACATAAAAGTACATTTTGAACATCAAAGCGCGATGATTGTACGAAAAGAAAGAAGTGATCTGTTACAATGGCTTAAGCTTCATGCCACAACTATTTGAAATCATAAAGAAATTTGGCTCGTTTGTTTTGGTGGGTTTTTTTTAACACTGTTGTCCAAACAAAGTCTTTCGCATACGTCAAGCATCTCATTTGAAAGAAAATATATGACTACATAAACAATATAATTATTTTGGGGAGCGATAATGCATGAAGGGTAAAACTATAGCATTGTAAAGCGTTCTGGTCATGGTCAATGCGTGGAAATGGTCAATATAAATGATCGTATTTTTTCACACGATGTACTTGTGGACCTTGTTCGGGTTTATAGCAATGTGTGAATTGTTAAAATACAAGAAATTAATTCTCTTAATTACTACTATCATGATTATTTCATAATGGTGGTGCTTGTGTACATTGCTGTATGTATTAATATGTCACAGCTTAATTCCATGTACAATCTCTTGAAACTCTAAACCGACTATCATCACAGTTTGGGAAGGAACAACGATTTAAAAAAAAAAAAGGAATATCAATGGTGCAGGGAGGAAAGTGGATACACAGAATTGGCTGCCATAAGTTTGCGGTCCGTGTTGCACCTCTTGTGTATCTGTTCATCGGACAAAAGTATTGAACAAAATGGAAACAAACAGCTTTAAAAAAAAAACTTAACAAAGAACGTCTCGGATTGAAATCCTTCGGCCAATAGGCTGAGCCAGAGACGTTTATTGTTGATCGTGTTCATTTTTGAAGCTGTAATACATTTGTTTAATTCAATACTCGATATCAAGTCGATAGCTACATGCAGCTTCGTATTAACCTATCCTTGCCAATATCTTTCCTACACCCAGTTCTGTACAGTGGCATCAATCAAACTTGGGATCAACTCCGCATAAAATATTAATTTACAAAGAATCACAAGACTTATTCAATATGAATGGCCTTCTTGGTGAAAATATCATATTATTCTTTCAAAATAACACAGCGGAAATAAATATTGAGACAATGGGGTAACTCTCTCTCTCTTTCTCTCTCTCTCTCTCTCTCTCTCTCTCTCTCTCGCATACGCACACACACACACTCACATACACACCCAAACACATACTCATACCTACACGTACACACCGATCAACCAGATCAAAGAAGCTCTTAGCAAACCATTTCAATAAAAGCTGCTATTACAACAACACTTTTACGGAACAATGAAGTGAGAGCAGCCATACTTACAATCAAATGTATTAACAATAACTATCAACAAGTCCCATTAATATGTATCAATAATAATATTACAGCGATAATGAATCATAACATTTTATACTATGTAATATAATAATACACAATCCGACACAGTATGTGTCAATTAAATATTATGTGTACCAATTTTTTTTTTCACAAGTCGCCAGTGTCCAACCATCTATCTCGCAGTTACTGCGTATTGTCGTTTTGCTTTACGGACAACGCTCCCTGAAAACTCCAGTTTGTTGACACTGTATGGGTCAGGCGATTCTTTAAAATAAAATACGAGCCCTTGCAAGACTGGGAATTTTCGAACACCTTGTTACCGAAATATGAGATGAACTGCACTCGTGTAAAACGTTGATCTTACACTGCGTGTCTATTTAATACATCAACTAGACAATAAAGAAAGCGGGGGAAAAATTCCGTTCATTAGGGGTTTTCCATCAGCTCACTGTTGACAAATAGATTGCTCTCCCATCATACTCCAACCCATCTGACATTAATTTGTGCTAGAATGGTCTTGACGTAATTCTAGGAAGAGCAGGAAAGTGTGTCACAATCATTTCATGGCCAGAACCACTAAAAGCCGTAATGATGATATATCAGATATATCAGGATCTGTGGTCCGGCCAAGAGGATCACTAGAATTTGTGATGGAAATCAAGGCGGAGTAAATAGATACGCAACAGACTTAATATTTCTTATGAGATCCACCGTTGACTGGGGACTTCCGACCTTCTCTGTGTTGCTGCTTCCCCTCGGACTCTGATTTGAGATTTTTGTAAGAGTCTCCCCCAGCAGATAGCGACGAAGACCAGCGACGTTTGCGATCACCCCGACGATCCGTGGACGAGGAAGAGGATGGAGAGGAAACACCGCTTTCATTGCCAATATTTTCTTCTTTGATTGATGATAAGGATTTCTCATCAGATGTATTACTGTTGTTATTGTTGTTACTTCCTTTACTTCGACGATGAGAAGACGAAGACGATGATGAGGAGGAGGAGGGGGAGGAGGATTGATGGTGACCGCTACTTTCTCTTTCTTTCTTCACTGGGACGATGTTAGAGCTAGGAGGGGGCAGCTCTGATTGAGACAAGCGTCTTTTAGTGGTGGATGATGATGTAGAGGACACTGACGAAGAAGAAGATTGTTTTTTAGAGGATGTTGAAGACGATACTGGGGTGGATGATGATGACGGGGATGGGGAGGCAGTATTGGGTGAAGCGACCGGGGAATTTGAGGGCGAACGAGATGAAGAACGATACAACGATGAGGCCAAAGGCTTTTGATCTTCAGCTACTCCAGTTTCGGATTTGACTTGTCCTACAGATGGCGAGGATGGAGATCCCGCTAATGGTGGTGACGGTTTTGGAGAAAATGATAATGGTGATGATGTGGTTGTCGTTGTCGTGGGAATGGCGGGTGTGGAGGAGGATGCTGACGTTGGGGAAGGTACAGATGTTGGGTTGTGGTGGTGCTGGTGGTAGTGGGTGGTGATGGCAGTGGAGGAAAGCGATGGCGATGCGGACGAGAAGTGGGATGAAGGAGGAGACGAGACACCTTTACCGCTGCTGTTGTTGTAATTAGACGCACCAGAATGAGTTGTAGGATTTGATAATGTGGTGGATGGGGAAGATTCCAGACCAGTATGGTGGTTGTGGTGGTGGTCGTGATGGTGCTGTTGATGGTGGTGAGTAGTGCTTGCCATCTTGCTGGCAGTCATACCGTGGTGATATTTGTAATCTTCATCTCCAGGTCCACCTTCACCATTGCCTTTTCCCTCCTGGTTTTTTATTATCGCCCCTGACGGCGGAGCGTTTGTCGTGACCGCTGTCGTCACCGACTGTTGGTGCTGGCTAATTTCCGCCGCCTTCAAGGTCACGTCCTTGTGGGTCAAAGAGATGCACACATCCCCGACAGAAAGTCTCTGGCAATCCAGTCCGTAACGAGTTAGTGTGCGGGAGACAGAACACGAGGACCAGCCCTGGCCAAACACAAAAAACGGATGTTCCAGGGCCGCTTCCACTGTCACCTGAAGGATGAGAAATACATAGCATTAGGGATATATCTGTAAAAACCATTGAACAACAATAAATATAGATAGTGAGCGCTTGGCTAAGAAACTCACAACATTGCCATCCGGGATTATAAGGGACCAACTCACAAAACAATGTGCAACGATGACCTTTTATAGTCAGTTTAATACAGTTTAGTGAGAATTACTCTGTCCCCGCAGTTTTTCGCGGCCGCAAATTTCACCCTTGACCGCAAAAAGCAGCAAATTTTTATTTGGCCGCAAAAAGCCGCAATTTTCGCCGTTTTTAGGCTAAATTGACAATTTTTTGTTTAAAAAAACAAACAAAAGCTATGAAAAATTGTGAAAAGACGGCGACTTTCAATGCTAGCATCCAAAATTGGCACTTAGTTTTCATGATATGATTATGATTTTTCATGATTTTTTCCAGTTTTTTTCATTCAAAAACCCATTAGGCCTATATTGAAATATAAAGCAATAATAAAAATGCTCAAAATTGGATAGTAAGTAGAGAATACAAATTTGATGTGCCTCCATTGGAAAATAGATTTTGTTTCTCTTTCCTTGTGAATAGTTATTTTTTTCCTCTCCTTAATTAGTTTTTCAAATTTTGAATTTTTTATGCGATTGTTCACTTTGATTTCCCAAATTTTAAGAAGCTAAATAGTTAATAAAATATTTTGATTACTTCCTTCTTTTCTTTACTTACTACTTACTCTGGCTATTATTTTTATTATTATTATTATTATTATTATTATTATTATTATTATTATTATTATTATTATTATTATTATTATTATTATTATATGTTATTTTATTATTATTATTATTATTATTATTATTATTATTATTATTATTATTATTATTATTATTATTATTATTGTTATTATTATTATTGTTATTATTAATATTATATTATTTCAAACCATTCAAAATGTAAATAAATTCATGTTGACATGTTGTGACATCAATATTCTACAAAATGCCCTATTTGTGTCAATTTTTTTACCGTACATGTTGTTTTAATTGTTTGATTTTTGTAAAACTAGCGGCAAATTTTTGGCAAATTTTACCATTTTTATGGCAAATTTTGGCGTTTGAAATGGCAAAAAACCGCGGGGACAGTTTACTCATAAACATGGATGGCAAAAAATAAAAAAAAAAAAACAATAACAAAGACCTAAGTGACGTCGACTTCATTCTATCTCTAAAAGCTTTTCTTAAAAAAAGAACAAAATACTTAAACGTGCTCAAAACCTTACTTAATTAAGCCAAAAAAAAATAAATAAATAAATAAAAAAAAAAAAAAAAAAAATAAACCCCCCCCCCCCCCCCCCCCCCCCAAAAAAAAAAAAAAAAAAAAAACCCACAAAAACAAACAAGTAAAACAATATTTCATGTGAAAATCTGAACAGAAAGAAAAATACTTCTCTGAAAGTTTAACCACCTTAGACTATCCTGAGTGAACTATTATTCTCTAACTGCACGCCGTGTCATTTGCAATGAAGAATAATATATATATATATATATATATATATATATATATATATATATATATATATATATATATATATATATATATATATTATATATATATATATATATATCAATACAAAATCGTTATATAATGTGTCCCACCTCTTTTGATTTATTTCTAGGGGCGAGGGGATATCTTTTTTTAATTCTCGAAGAGAAAACCAGTCATAAATCACCCCATAACCTATCATCGATGCTCTGTTGTTTTAGTTTTGTTTCATTTGAGATGACAGAGAACTGACAGTACATGGAGTATATCGGACACAAGACGTAGTGAGACATTTTTAACTTGTCTATAGGTCACTTAGTGGTTACCACCACGACTAAATTCATTATCGACATCGTCACCATTATCACCACCACCACTACCATCATCATCATCAGCAGCAGCCGCACACATGAAAAAAAAAAGCTGTCTACCTGATGTCGAGACAAGGCTCCGAACTCACAACCTCTGCCATTTAAGTAAGTGTATTACTACCACATATCACCACAGACAAACCCATATTCTTGCTAGCATATTTGCTGCTGCTGAAGATGATACTAACGTTCTTCCGATACAAGCTGTTCCCATCAACATCCACCCCCCATCCCCTTTTCCTTTTTATTTTCTATCCATCTTTCCATCCTATTTAGGGAACGTCCTTGGCATTGGCATTCTTCCAAGAGAACACAACACACCTTCCATAATCATTCATGACAAGAATGGCCCTCGTGTGACACATGACACGAGTCTATCAAGCCAGCCTGCTGCTACTTACTATCGTCAGTAAATGCTACACCACTACACATCATGAATAAAACATACACACCTCTACTTATCACCAACCACTGTGTTATGGTAAAAGGACGTCGTTGAGTCATTGCATTCATCATTGCCAATCATTAAGCCAAACAAAACAAACAACCTCCCCCCCCCCCCCGCAATATATAATAATATAATAAATAATAATAATATAATAAAATAATAATAATAATAATAATAATAATAATAATAATAATAATAATAATAATAATAATAATAATAATAATAAATAATAATAATAATAATAATAATAATAATAATAATAATAATAATAATAATAATAATAATAATAATAATAATAATAATAATAACTATCATCATCAATTATGGTTAAAATCAAATCTCGAATGTTGCCGTTTTGCTCCTTTGATGAGTAGACGCAACCCTTACACCCACGAATATGGCATCACAATCATAACACGACAAGGGAGCGATCACCAAAAGAAAGTGACAAGTGAGTTGTCGTTAGTAGTGCTCAATGTAACAATAAATTATCTCATTCGTTGTAAGATTGAAAACACTCGCTACTCTGCGAAGCTGCTTAAAGCTGGAGACGGAAAAAGGAAGAGAACAAAAATTAATTTAAAAAAAAAAAAAGCTTTCAAAAAGAAAAAGAAGACAAGAGTAAAACACCAAATACGAAACCTTTCGGGCTCAAAACCCTTCTTCAGGCAACAAAAACAAGCATGTTATATTGTTTTTGTTATAGGCTAAAGACGGGTTTGGACCCCGCGACGCTCCGTTCGGTGTTTGGTATTCAACTCTTTTTGAAAGTAGTTATATTCATTTTTGTTCATTACTTGTTGCAATGTGACGTCATGTTTTAGTCGATACCAAGCAGCAACTCCTTATAGATGTAAATGGTGCCAGGCCATGAGTTAACCAAGGCTACGGCACACCTACTTGATAGTCATTACGAATATGTTACATCTTACTCAAAGTGACCGGTAGGTGACTTGTGTTGCAATTTGCAAATTGTTTTGTTTTTAATTAATTTTTTAATGTGTGTAAGCATGTTAAACTAGAAACCTGATAGGATATTTCATTATACAAATGTTATTGAGTCGTTCGTTTATTTATATTTTATTACCTCTGCTATTTATTTAATTAGTCACCTCTCTCTCTCTCTCTCTCTCTCTCTCTCTCTCTCTCTCTCTCTCTCTCTCTCTCTCTCTCTCTCTCTCTTTACTATCTCCACATAGTCTTCTATATATTTCATTCAAATTTACTATATAATACAACCAAGTATTCTACCTTTCTATTCTCTATCTTACAAAATAACGTTCTACTTCCCTATCCATCACCGTTATGTTTATTCACCTAACAACGCCATTTTCACATCTCCAATTCGTCCGTCGTGTTTTGTTGACAAAGGAGAGACCAGAAACGTTCGTACTATCTGTCTTCGCTGATTAAATTGAAGCTTCCATTCCATTTCCTATGGTTATTTATTCTCTATCTTGGTCAACAAAGTATGAGCTTTGTTTGTATTAATGCGCGTTGTCCTCTAACCTAGCCCCACCTCTATAACTGTCTCGAACCATGACCTTCGTTGACTCACAGACTGACACATCCCTTTAAAATCACGTCACAATACAAGGCGACGATCAACAAAACAAAGTGAAAACTAGTTTCGTTAGAAGTGTTCTTCTTCATTGTGGAGATGTGGGTCCAGGAAAAGCTAAGGGCTTGTCTTGGACGGTGGGTCGATCTTAGTCTGACATTTCACCATCAGCTGTTCCAGCATGATTGTATCTGGGCTGGCATCACCTTCAGGATCATTAAGGTACTCAAGCTCTTGCACGGCAATGTGACGATCCTCCTCAAGAGAAGAAACTCCATTGATAAAACCCGAACTAGTGAATACACTCTGTGTTCATTTTCTTTTCGTGGTCGCCGCTGTCATATTGTGAGGGTTTTTTTGTGTGTGTTTGTTTGGGGGTTTTTTGGTCAGTATCAGTCAATGTGATTACGAGAGCTATATATGCTTGAATCTTTTTTATAATAATATAGCAATATACTTAAACTAGGAATTGCGATGTTAACGTCTCCCTTTAATACAGTTGTTAGAACACAAATCGTTAATGGTTTTTCATTTAAAAACAACAATCATGGAATAGTTTAAATAATAATAGATTAAAAATCATCCGAATTTAGCAGATATCACGTGATC
>NC_088366.1:42080965-42085965 GCF_034508935.2 Berghia stephanieae
GTTATTGTTATTATTATTATTATTACTATCATTATTATTACTACTATTATTGTTGTTATTATCACCATTAGTATCTCTGTTGTTGTGTTCATGCTGTTGCTGATGTTGCTGGGGGTGGGAATAAAACGAATGGTTGTAAGTCGAAGAGTTTGTTGACGATGATGAAGAAGATGGTGGTAGATGGTGTGGATGGTGATGCGAAAGATATTGGTGGTTGTTATTGTTGGTGTCACTATGAGAATAGCTAGCTAGGTTATTCCCCCCGTCGCCTCCTATAAGGTTTCCAGGTTTGACAACATTTGGGCTATCCTTTCCATTATTTCCATTGTTTCCTTGGCCACCGCTACCGTACCTTGCCCTCTTACTGGAAGGGGACGACGACTCGTCCGGTGGTGAGGCTAAGGACTGAGAGTGCCTGATGGTGCCGCCGCCACTGCTCTCTAAATCCCCGGGTCGAATTTCAGAGTCAGAGGGACGTGTTAGGATACGGTGTTTGAGGCTGCCCTCTTTGCCGCTCAGAGAAGGTTTGAAGAAATGATCTCCGCCACGTCCTGCTGTAGGGGATGGATGCGGATGAGAGGAAAGAAGTTGAGGGGAGTCTCTTCCTCCGCCAAACTCCTTAACCACAGAATCAAATGAGACCTTGGGGACGTGGCTACTACTTCCTCCAGTTGTATACGAAGATGGCGATGATAGCAACGGTGTCGACGAGGAAGAGTATATCCCGGAAGTTTTTATTCCGCTCCCGCCCATCTCAGATCCGTCTCCGACCAGTGACGAAGAACTTCCATAAGCTCCCCGTGCGCTGATATAATGGGGGTCGGATTTAAGAACTCCGGAGGTCAACTTACCGCTACCACTGTCGACGCTGTGTTGTTGTAGACCGTGGTGGTGGTGTTGGTGGTGGTGGAGGTGGGGATTAGGATGGTGTTCCATGGAAGCAACCGCGGACCGGTGTGGGTGGGTGGAGATGGAGGATGCGGCAGCCGCAGCAGCAGGGGAAAGGCCTGGGCTGGACGAGCTGCTTCCTGAAAGACGACGGTGTGAAGCCGAGGAAGGGGAGGGGAGAGAAGGGGCCGAATTTGATCCTCCACTACCACCGGCACCTCCTAAAGGGTTCGCAGACTGAGGCGAGATGCTACGCATTTGTTGTTGATGTGTTGGCGGGGGTGGCCCAGTCACGTGACCAGGACTCAGAAGAGACAGTGAGCGTTGTTGCTGTTGCTGCTGCTGCTGCTGTTGTTGTTGAGATGGCGGTAGTGGTGGTGGTAAATGACCACCTCGGGTTGATCTGAGGAAATTATTTGTAGAGTATGTTAAGAAACAAAAATTATAGTAGATAAAAAGCTAAAGGTGCGAATGTGAAACATTTCTTTTAAGAGCCTCTCTCCTAACACATAGATTAAGAAGTCAAGCAAAAAGACAAGATGATGATGGAGGAGGAGGAAGAGGTGATGAAGAAGATGATGATGATGATGATGGTGAGACGGTGGCGGAGGAAGAGGAAGAGGAGGAGAGACAAACATGTTTGGACAAGAGAACAGTCATAGAAATCCGACTCGATTCCATTAAGTTTTCACTCGAGTCCAGTCAGTTCAGTGTTAAAATTACAAGTGGAAGGAAATACATTCCAAAGAATTCTCGAGTTTAAGACCTTTTGATAATTTTTATCAGTTGATATATGTCTGGTCATAATGAATATTAAAATACGTATTGTCAAAATACGTCGGTTCAGTCTATTAAAACATTAACTTTCCTCTTTGTTTCTATAAAAATACGAATCCTAGACTAAGCGTTATGTCTACATGTCGCTGTGTTACGTACTGGTGACAGTCAAGCAGCCCTCGACCAGCTATATATGTGATTATTGTGATATTTCATTGCATTTCTAATTGATTGGAATATAATTGATACTCGGGTTGTCCTTATTTTACTCTGAGTCCTGTGACATACATTTTTTTTTGCCTGGAGTTTTACTGTTATCAAGAAAACATCGAATCCATTTCATAAATTTAAAAATTCCCATCATTTTATGAAGCCATTTCATGTTTTACACACCACAAGCTTGAAATTTAACAATGATCTCCAGATTTACGCCCATTGAGTTTCTATTTTTGGTCACCACTATTAAAGACATCTCAAGTACCAACAATGACCACGGAAATAAACCACAATCTTTCTACTCTATTATCAGTTCGTGAAAAGATCCCAAGGATTGTCTGTCTTCTGATTTGATTAGTTGCCTTTATTAATGAAGGGATATTTATAGACAATAATAACCAAAAACAAAAAACAAAAAAACAAGACCGACGGTCGACTTTAAGAGATCAACATAAAAGAAAAACAAAACGAGGAATACGGACTGTGAAGAAAAACCCATAACACCCGGAAACAAGTCAAAAAGGGGCAAATTAAATTATCAAAAATAATATGACTTCAATAAACACAAAACCCTTCAACCTGATCTATTAAATACACAGTCGGCCAGAAAAAAAAAGTCTCATTGTGGGAGACCTTATTCTAGACTCTGATGCAGAGAGATGAAGTTATAGTTATAATCTCCAATCCCACTCCCCCAGGCTACAAGACTCACTCTATGGCAAGAAGTCACGGTAGAGGCTGTCGCATATTTATTGCACATTTAAAGTTCTCATACTCTAAAAATCAAACCATTGAATGGATTTAAAACATGTGAAGGCTACCACTGTTTAGTTCTTCTAAAATCTCAATTAACAACTGTATCTATTTATACCGCTCTCCATCGAACAAAAAGATCAAAGTGACAGAATTCGTCGCAGAATTGCAAGACCTTATAAACAACAGCACTCATCACAGCTACGAAAAAACAAAACAAAACAAAGCCCAGTTACATTTGGGGACTTCAACGTTATATTTTGACAGCGCCAACGGTTAATGACGTAAAAACGAACTCTCCACAAATAGTTTTGAACAACACGTCAACACTCCCACTCCCACACACACAAAAGGAAACATTGGTGCCATTACGCGTCTTCTTGCAAAAGAGTTTGTGCATTCCAGTGATGCGCATTCATTTCTATGTCTTATTTTACTTCTAAAACTATCATAAATAATCAAAATTCGCTTGGTTTGTTCGAATCAAGGTGAGAATCGATCACCTCTCTGGCTGGCACCCCCCCCCCCCCCCCCCCCCCGATAATCCAGAGTACTACGTGAAACAACAATCCATCTTGATTCAGTTAGGCCTGTAAAGTGAACACGTACAAATTGACGTCATTCAAACAGTTGCAGCGATTTTTTTATTATATATATAATTTTTTGGCCAATAATAATTATATCAACAAGAGACATCTGGCCAATATTCTGTTGTCGCACTCTGACAAAAGATCATTACTCATTTTGGCCAGAAATATTTTACTTCAGATATCCAGCAATGAAGATCGACTCTCGATTGGTCAAAAGCCTATTACCCGAATTTCATTTTGAGATAAAGCGGTGTTGTAGACGTTTTGGAAGACGCAGGATTAAGAAAGTTTAATAAGTCATCGATGATTCACCAGTTAGTTATCTGGAAAAACGCGTAGTCTAGTTACAATTTTGGCCCGAAAATTCGTCCTGCAATTATCGATCGATTTAAATGACTCTAATCTTGGCAATAACTCTCAAACCTGAGACCTCGCTTCGAGAGTTTTTTGCCAAGTTGAGAGTCATTGACATCGATCGATATCTGAAGAACGAGTTTTCTGGCCAAATTTTTAATTACGTGTCTTTCCAGGCTATAGCGGTTAACTGTTTAAAGTGAAAAATAAAAATTAGCCAAAATTATTTTTAAAAGGCGTTTGGTCCGTGTACTACAGAACGGGCCCAGTCAAAATGGGAGGGTAACAAGTGCAGCTCTTGATTAATTTATTGATTTATTTCTATATCAATAATTCATTCACGCTGTGCTGGCAGCAGTTTACATATCATTATTATTAGCTCAATGTGTATAAAACGAGCTCGTGCCAAAGGTCGTTTTCCTACCGATTCAACATCACGGAAACTACTTAAAAAAACAAAACATGGAAAGATTGAAAATTGATGCGGTACGTTTAGCAAAAATACTCAGAACACCCTCCAGCCGGATATTGCGTACCAATACACAAACATTTGTGTAACCTTGAATTGTAATAGCCTGATTCATAGAATTTAGTGAGAACTACTCATAAAATGACTGGCTAAAACAATATCAGAGAGCTGAGTGATGCCAATTTCGTTCCTTCTACACGAACTTTGAACTAAATTGAGAATTAGTTTGACCCGAGAGCCGAAAGTCTATGACCTCGTGGTCAATAGGTTACCAGTTTCGGTTAAAAATCATACTATAACACCTAATTCTATTGAATGAGAACAAAACAAAACAAAACGAAATGGTAAAATTGAATGAAACAGATCACCATCAATTATTAGATTGCACATTAAATCATCAACTGATCAGATATGTTTTCTGACACGCATTTTAAAACAAGAAATGCGGTATTACCAGTCTATAAAACGGTTCTTACACTTGCTTTTTGGAGTTCCGGACGGGTTCCAAAACGCAAGATCTCCGTGTTAGAAATCCTTTATTCTAACCCTCAATAGATTCTGATTTCGGAGTAAAAGCCATTTTCAAAAATTCTTAAACGATAGACGAGTCTAGACTCTACCTGCTTTAAAAAAATACAATGTCGATTAAATTAAACGCTTGGTAATCTGACGTCACAAATTATTACTGTAAACTTGATATCATTATCTATTTGTTTATTTTTGGGAGGGGGTGATCTCAAACTAAAGCAAGAAAGTTTACATTCAATTTAACTACGACTGTATCTTTAAAGAACGGAGAACAGACCCTGTTTCACCAATTTAAAAAATGGTACAAACCTGTCAGTAAGTTGTCCACCCCTCAAGGCATGACTACCCATACTCGCCAAAATGGCAGAATAAGATTCAACACGGGGGTACTGTCTGCCTGGCTGGGTCACGCTCAGCAGGGAACC
>NC_088366.1:42090965-42093465 GCF_034508935.2 Berghia stephanieae
CACCATCATCATCATCATTACTATCAATCATCATCATCGTCGTCTACATCATCATTATGGCATCACTATTCAAATCACCATTATAATTACAATCCATGGTATTATCAATTACTGTTTAAATTGCAGGAGACGAACGTATCTTTACAAGTAGGTCAGAGTTGACATGTTTTGAGATCAGCTCTAAAATTAGACTATGGCCTGCTTAGGCCCCGTGTCCACCAAAACAGAACCGAACCGACTAAAAGTCGTCAGTCTTTCGAGAGAAAAAAAAATAGTACACCATTATTTTCCTATACCTTAGTACTATATGAAAAGCAACCTGTACCCACTGGCAAGGTTATGAAACGATACGTCTTTCGCCCATTTCCGGCAAGACGCTGGGAATAGTTCATGCACTATTTTGGTCGGATCGTGTGATGAATCATCATCCATTTCTTTGGTCTGAGATTTACAAAAAACAAAACAAAAACAAAAAACCAAAAAAAAAAAACAACACAGTTTTGTACTAAAATTTTTTTAAATATCAGAAGTGAACTCAGCACCTCAAAACTAGTGAAACCTACGCTTGTGTGCGTGTTATTAATGGGCTTTTACCATATTTCAATATTTGTTGGTATTTGATTTTGTATTCGGTCAAGAATGACCTTGTGACACATATGTCTTATAATATCCCATCCATCCCTTTCGGGGTTTTTTTTTTTACAATATTATGCACTCGTTCATTCATCTTGTTTTTTCTTTTGCTACTACTACTACTACTACTACTACTACTACTACTACTACTACTACTACTACTACTACTACTACTACTACTACTACTACTATATAATAATAATAATAATAATAATAATAATAATAATAATATCATCATCATCATCATCTAATAATAATAAAATTAATAATAATAATAATAAATTATATAATAATAATAATATATAATAATAATAATAAATAATAATAATAATAAAAAATAAATAATAATAAATAAAAAATAATAAAATAATAATAATAATAATAATAATAATAATAATAATAATAATAATAATAATAATAACAACAACAATCACCACCACCAACACCATCATCATCATCATTATCGTTGTTGTTGCTGTCATTGTCATTACACCATCACTGCTACTATTACGACGATGACGACGACGACTACTACTACTACTACTACTACTACTACTACTACTACTACTACTACTACTACTACTACTACTACTACTACTACTACTACTACGACTACGTGGTGTGAGATTGTATCCAGCAAATCTTGAAAAGTTAGGGGTGGTTGGGGGCGGGGTGGAAGGAGTAGGAAAGGAGGAGGAAGAGTGGGAGAAAGGGAAGGGAGGGAGGGAGGAAGGAGGAGGAAGAGAGGGGGAGGGGGAGGAGGAGGAGGAGAAATATCATTAACGAATCCAAGTTTTGACATTTCCTTCATTTTGTTCTTTTCGTAAGACTTTATCAGTGCCACGACGTGTCCACAGGTTTTCCAAGGAACGGTTGATATGTCTGTAGTATTGGATTAGTTACCTAACTCAATTGGTTTCTTTGTCTTACCATCCAGAGCCACCCTTTTCCCCCCTCCCCCCATGAACTTGCATGCAAGAATATGTTCTAGAAAAGAAAAAAAAAAACCCAACAAAGTCTGAACTACAAATGGACTTTCCAGATAAACAACAAGTCCTCGATAGAAATGTCTTGGGTCATAATGTCGTCCATGGCATTCTCACCAATTAAACAAAGAGGACGTCATTGTCATCGTCGTCGTCGTCGTCATAACAGACAAAAATTTAATATCGTCTTTATTCAAGGCTATCGTCGTCGTCATCGTCATCCAATATCACCACCACCACCACCACCACCACCACGGTCACCACCACGACCACCAAGTTCATCATCAAAATCGAATTCATCATCATTGCCGTCATCATCAGCATCATCATCAAAATCGTCGTCTTCATCATCATCATACTGATGACCAATATTGCAGTCGTCGGCATCCTCCTCCTCGTAACTATTTTCTCCGTTTCTCTACAACCAATAAATGCTCTATCTAAATAAAAGTACATTTCATATTTATTTAATAATTGCTTTCTAATTTTATATACACACATGTAAACACAACCAAACACACACACACATACATACATACACACACATACATACACACACATACACACACAGACACACATACATACATACATACATACATACATACATACATACATACATACATACATACATACATACATACATACATACATACATACATACATACATACATACATACATACATACATACATACATACATACACATACATACATACATACATACATACATACATACATACATACATACATACATACATACACATACATACACACATACATACATACATACATACATACACACATACATACAAACACACACACATACATACATACATACATACATACATACATACATACATACATACATACATACATACATAC
>NC_088366.1:42098465-42120965 GCF_034508935.2 Berghia stephanieae
AGAGAGAGAGAGAGAGAGAGAGAGAGAGAGAGAGAGAGAGAGAGAGAGAAAAGCTCTCACACCCAAGTGTCTCCCGGACGAAAAAATATCCAAACCAGGAGTCTAGGCAAAACCAAGGTGCCCATGATAAGGCGCCCCAATACGGGATAGAGAAATAAAGGCCATAAATGAGCAACAAATGGACGATTATTGGCCGGACTTTGATGAATGATGAGAGCTCTAAACATGTCCAAACTTCTCAACCCCAGAAGAGCTCCGTATCCGTAATACAACTTCGAGGAATTGACAGAAATAAGAATTTTGACAAGCTGAAGGCCATTCGTCGATAATTGAAATTTGTAGCAGAAGGAGGAGGAGGATGAGAAGAAGAAGAAGAAGAAGAAGAAGAAGAAGAAGAAGAAGAAGAAGAAGAGAAGAAGAAGAAGAAGAAGAAGAAGAAGAAGAAGAAGAAGAAGAAGAAGAAGAAGAAGAAGAAGAAGAAGAAGAAGAAGAAGAAGAAGAAGAAGAAGAAGAAGAAGAAGAAGAAGAAGAGGACGACGCGAAAAAAAAAAAAAGAAAATTCTGGCCAAAATAGCTGTTTTGTTAATGTGTTTTGTCAATGTGAAGTCTCGGGTTTAAGGGGTTTTGACAAGTTGAGAGAAATATTAATTAATCGACTTTTGAATTGAGAAATTTTTTTTTCAAAAATTAAATGTTTTGTCAGTGGAGATAACACCGTTATAATTCATGCCTTTCAGAGTTTTGTTTATTTGTTGGGTTGTTGTTTTTTTAGCACAAAGGCCTAGTCCATCAGGACGAAGTGCAATTTAAGGAGTGTGGTGTGTAGTTGGTAATGAGTAGTGGTGTCGTAATGTGTAGTGTAGTCCTGACATGAACAGCATATTGTGGGTTTATTACTGTAAACTCACGGTTGTGTATTGATAGGTTATTGAATATCGAAGTCGGCGTGAGCGTGCTCACCATATGGTGGTATTGGTGGAAGGGGGGGGGGGGGGTAGGTGTGAGGGAAGAATAGGCAAAGGAGGGAGACACGGAGATTAATGAAGACACGGGAAATCAAAAGACGACTTTAAAAAAGGACGCTTGACTTTGATACAACTTATTTAATTTAGTTTGGCCGCACACACACAAAAAATACAATTGACGACGATAACGACGACGACAATGATGATGAGAACAAGGACAAGAAGAAGAAGAAGGAGGAGGAGGAGGAGGAGGAGGAGGAGGAGGAGGAGGAGGAGGAGGAGGAGGAGGAGGAGGACGAGGAGGACGAGGAGGTGGAGGATTAAAAGACAGAGCGGGAGGAGAGGAAGAATAAGACGACGACGACGAGAAGAAGAAGAAGAAGAAGAAGAAGAAGAAGAAGAAGAAGAAGAAGAAGAAGAAGAAGAAGAAGAAGAAGAAGAGGAAGAAGAAGAAGAAGAAGAAGAAGAAGAGAAGAAGAAGGAAGGAAGAAGGAGAGAGGAGGAGGAGGAGGAGGAGAGAGGAGGAGAGGAGGAGGAGAGAAGAGAAGAGAGAAGAAGAAAGAGAAGAAGAAGGAAGAAGAGGAGAAGAAGAAGAGAAGAAGAAGAAGAGAAGAAGAAGAAGAAGAGAAGAGAGAGAAGAAGAAGGAAGGAAGAGAGAAGAAGAAGAGAAGGAGAAGGAGAAGAAAGAGGGGGAGAGAAGAAGAGAAGAAGAGAAGAAGAAGAAGAAGAAGAAGAAGAAGAAGAGAAGAAGAGAAGAAGAAGAAGAAGAAGAAGAAGAAGAAAGAAGAAGAAGAAGAAGAAGAAGAAGAAGAAGAAGAAGAAGAAGAAGAAGAAGAAGAAGAAGAAGAAGAAGAAGAAGAAGAATATACCGAACAAAAAAAAACATATTCAAAAAATAACAAAACAACAACCAAAAATATTCAAAGAAATCGCTTAAAGGCAAAGGGCCAACAAAACAAAATACAAAAGCTGAATACTTCGGGGTTTTCCCAGTTACGCAACGATGACGATATCGCTTTGACCACACCTCTTATAGCGAGATCCTTTAAAACAAATCCGAGAATGATCGAAAATCCTGCTATCCGGACAATGTCGTGTAGATTCAAGTATAACGATATAACAAAATGAAGAATCCTGGTAGGGAAATGTCGCTAAAACTGTTTTCTGTAGTGTGTAGAAAACAAACAACATGCGGGCAGATAAGACCTATCCTTTTATTATCAAATATGCACCGATTCGGAGAATGATAAAAAGGGTTACACACTCAACCGTACAAAGGTTACAACAATGCAATTACTGTGAGGACAAGGGTGTTGTTGTACGAGAATGTAAACAAAAATAAAATATTAACAATAAGGTGCATGGTTCGCGAGGAAAGGCAAAAATATATAAGAAAAGTCTGCTCTCTCTCTCTCTCTCTCTCTCTCTCTCTCTCTCTCTCTCTCTCTCTCTCTCTCTCTCTCTCTCTCTCTCTCTCTCTATGTGTGTGTGTGTGTGTGTGTACAATTTAATCAATTCCATTTCAATGAACCAAACAGCTCAGGGTAAAACAACGTTTTTTTGTGGGGTTTTTTTTTTAATTCGTTTTCCTACCAAGTCATGTCTGTATGGCTTTAAAGATTTGAATTTGGAAGAAAAAATCCAATTTGATCAAATAGCGCAGAAATATTTAAAGACAAATTTGATACAAGGACCAATATTCCACTCATATACCAGACCTTTAGCATTATACCATATGCATTGATCAAAACCAGCAACATCAATAGATGATAATGATCAAAACCTTACAATAATCACATTATAAATAGCACCTGTCGAATATACACATTTATACACACACACAAACACACAAATACAGAGATAGAGATGGGTGATAGAGAGAGAGAGAAAAAGAGGGAGTAAGAGAGAGAGAGAGAGAGAGAGAGAGAGAGAGAGAGAGAGAGAGAGAGAGAGAGAGAGAGAGAGAGAGAGAGAGAGAGAGAGAGAGGGAGAGAGAGTTTCAATAGACACTTTCGTCGATTGACAATTTTCTGATTGCACGCCGTATTTATTCTAGGAATGCAACAGGCCATGAATGCCATGTGCGTTTAAATTTGTTTAATTGTGTGCGTGTGTGTGTGTGTGTGTGTGTGTGTGTGTGTGTCGGGGGGGGGGGGTGTATGCAATGGTGAAATGTGCCTCCAAGAACATGTCACCCCATTGTCGCCAACCATGTGGGTGTGTGCATTTTCGAGACCCGTGTAGTTCAGGTAATATAATATTGCACATGACACATTCTAAAATTACACATCCTGTTTCTGAGTGTGTGACACAGCAAGTAATATGCATTATTATTTCTTGACACATGCAATATTACTATTTATTACCACAGTTATTATATCAACATTAAAACAAATGTAGGTAAGACGTTTGGTTAACCCGTCCAATCGTGTGCCCATCAGTGGCTGTATGTCGTCAAATTGAGAGACTCCGTTTAAATCATTGAAATTGTATATGAGTATGAGAATCCGCGATATTTGAGGGTGGGGGGGGGGGGGGTAAAAACTATTACTAACAGGTACTCATTAATCAATTGATAAAGAGTAATAGTGTAACTGTTGAAAAATTATATGGCGTCAAATATTTTGATCCAGTAAAGCTGAAAAACATTTTTACCAGATTTTGACAAATTCCTATAAGAACACGGACCTCCTAAAAGACATTTTAAAATGTTTTAAATTGTCCGTTATTGGCCTTCCATGCATTTCAAGATATTATCATTCGATTAAAATTGAAGCAATTTAAAAAGATAGAAAGAAAGAAGAGACACCAAAAACTCAAACGAAGTGCACATATTTAAATGTCTGATAACCCAAATATTTATTAGTCTTATTGTTGTGATGAAAAAGCTTAAACCAACGCAAAATATTGTCCACTTACAACAATGTAAAAACGAGCCCATAAATGCGTTCGTTATCAGATCTACAAATATGTTCACGTGGGTAACAAAACATTAAAAGCGACTGTTAACGACGTCATGTTTTCTTGTGTTGTGGATTGTTCATAAATGTTTTTTCCTTTGTGGACATGTGTTTAATACTTCTTTTTTTCTGTTTAGTTTAATTTAACATATGCCCGCACAGGAAAAAGAACTATTATCAACAATCCATAACAATCCATTGGGAATGAGAAGGGGGGGGGGGATAGTTGTTTCATTGGGGTGTGCGATGGATTGTTGACAATAAATGTTTTTTTCCTGTGTGGACATGTGTTAAATACTTCTTTTTCTGTTTAGTTTAACATATGCCCGCACAGGAGGAAAAAAACATTTAATATCAACAATCCATTACACACCCCAATGAAACAACTATAACCCACAGCTACCACCACCCACAAACACATACATACATACGCACATACACTTGTGCACATACATACGTGCGCACCGAAGTAAACATCCGGAAGACATCACTCTGACGACCCTAGACCTAACGGAGTCAACGTTGTCGGTTTAAACACACAAGAAGTATGAGCATTGAAATAAATAGATAGACAGATAGATGGATGGATGGATAGATAGACACATGGAAAGGGATTGGACTGAGAGATGACTATAAATGGTGGAATGAACCGAACAGGTTGTAACCACAAAAACCACATTCTATTTATACGATTTTCTAACAGCGGTTTTGTACACAACTCATAACACAGTATCATCATCATCATCATCATCATCATCATTATTATTATTATTATTATTATTATTATCATTATCATTATTATTATTATTATTATTATTATTATCATTATTATTATTATCATTATTATTATCATTATTATTATTATTATTATTATTTATTATTATTATTATTATTATTATTATTATTATTATTATTATTATTATTATTATATTATTACTATTATCTATATATTATTATTATTATTATTATTATTATTATTATTATTATTATTATATTATTATTATTATTATTATTATCATTATTATTATTATTATTATTGTTATTGTTACCGTTATCATTATTATTATATTATCATCATCATCATCATCATCATCATCATCATCATCATCATCATCATCATCATCATTATTATTATTATTATTATTATATTATTATTATTATTATTATTATTATTATTATTATTATTACGTAGTGTTTTTATGCACCTCCGTTGACGGTGTATCTTAACGGATCGTTTTTATACACCTCCGTTACGCATGTGCATTCTACCCAATTTCATCAGCGATATTGTGTTTCTGTATTTGGACATGGCAAAAGTTATATTGTGACATCTGTAGGATGTCTTTGTTAATAAATTTACATTTTCGAACGTACTGGGTTCGAATCTTATGTGGACATTTTTTTTTTTTTCATTCTTCTTCTTCTTCTTCTTTTTTTTGTTGTTGTTGTTGTTGTTGTTGTTGTTGTTGTTGTTGTTGTTGTTGTTGTTGTGTTGTTTTTGTTGTTGTTGTTGTTGTTGTTGTTGTTGTTTTTCGAAAACTTTTTATCATGTTAAAGAAAAAATTCGATTTTAATTTACTAAAATTATTTATTTATTTGAGATCAGTATTTGTGTGACATGTTTCTTTTTACCTTTGATTGTTTAAACTATTGTTATTATTCTTTAATTTATTATCATTGTATAAACGTACTTCGGTAATCACTAAGCAGCGTGCTAAACTATAATCTAAAACTATTTAAACCTCATGGAGGTATGCAGTAACATTTTCATGAATTTACCATCACCGCCAACGGAGGTGCATAAAAATGGTGCGGTTTTTTTGTACACCTCCAATGGAAGTGCATAAAAACGGTGCGTTTTTGTACACCTCCAACGGAGGTGCATAAAACGCCACCTTATTATTATTATTTATTTATTATTATTATTATATTATTATATTATTATTATTATTATATTATTATATCATATTGTATTATTATTATTGTATCATTTCTATTCTTATTTTTTATTATTATATTTTATCACCACCAATTTATTTTATTATTATTTATTATTATTTTTATAAAATATTATTTATCATCTATTATTATTATTATTGTCATTATTATCATCATCATCATCATCATCATCATGATCTCTATCATCATTATCTTTGCTATTATATAATAATCATCATCATTATTATTATCAATATTATAGTATATGAATTTTTAAAAATACCCAGGCGCTGGCATTCAGCAAACATTTCAACCCGGTAGACAAACAAACAAAATAAATAAATCAATGAAGACTCCGATACATTGATTCATACACCCTAATCTAAAATAAACAATTCATAAAGGATTAATACATGAAATTACGACCTAGGTACGCTGTACTGCATGTCATGAATCATGAAAATACGGCCGTAGTGCGAATATGGCTCTATGTGACGTGAATCATAAAAATACGGCTGTGGTACGTTACTATAATCTGTGAATTACCGTTTTTGTTTGTTTGTTTGTTTGTTGCTTTAGGTCTCTTCCAACACAATTGAGGTTATATGAGAGACCGCTGAAACAAAAAAACAAGCAATCTAACAAAAATAGTACAAATGTAAATCAAAATCATAACCTAAAGATATCATAAGCTAAATTATAAATAACCAAGAACAAACAGGCAGAAGATTTTCAGAAAAAAAAAATATCCCCTGTCAAAAATACAATCACAAACCAAAGAAGCAGGATAGGCTAGTAAAGAGAAGAAGAAACGACATCACTATCGGCTCGTACACCCATGCGAACATCATAGGTATATGATTCAAGGGTGATGCTCCCATCCAACCACCCGCGTGAATTACCGTAGTACGTTCTTAAATGACGTGAATCATAAGAATATAGCTGTGGAACTAATGTTCCATATGATATGACGTTAATCATGAAAATACGATCGTAGTAATGTATTATATGATATGAATCATGGAAATACGACTGTAGAACGTTATTATATGATGTGAATAATGACAATACGATTGTAGAAAGTTACTATATGACGTGAATCATAAAAATACGTCTGTAGTCAGTTACTATATGACGTGTATCATGAAAATACGACAGTAGAACGTTACTATATGACGTGAATCATGAAAAGACGTCTGTAGTAAGATACTAAATGACGTGAATCATGAAAATACGACAGTAGAACGTTACTATATGACGTGAATCATGAAAATATGAGTAGTACGTTGCTCTATGATGTGAATCATGAAAATACGGCTGCAGTACATTACTATATGACGGAAAGTACGAGTGTAGAACGTTATTATATGGCGTGAATCATAAAAATATGGCTGGAGTACGTTACTATATGACGAGAATAATGAAAATACGACTGTAGTACATTGCTGTGAATCATTAAAATACGAATGTGGTAAGTGTTACTCAATGACGAAAAGTACGTAGAATGTTAATAATACGTGAATCATGAAAATACGACTGTAGAACGTCATTATTTGACGTGAATATACGGCTGTAGTACGTTGTTATATTATGATGTGAATCATGAAAATTAAAAACTAAATGGTTTTTTTTTTTTCTGTTTAAAAAAAATCCAAAATGATTATCTTGAGCCTGGAGTGTTCCATACAGTAGTGACTAAAGAACACGAACCACAAAAAGTGTTGGGTATGCTGAATGAGAACTATGAGTATCAATGTAGGAATCGCGTAGTGCTTAATCATACAACAGCATTGAATTAATCATTATTACTTTTTTAATTGCCTGTTAAATTAAATTGAGCTTTTATATAGAGCAATATCCACTAAACGTGCTCAAAGCACTTTACAAGGAGTCCATGGCCAACAGCAATATTTAACATGTAGGACGGGACATGACGCCTATTAGGCGATATTACATTTTTTTTTTTCGGACAGAGACAATGCTGTTAGCGGCCAGGTACTCATTATAAACCCGAGTACGGTGAGAGAATATGAATAAAGAGTCTTCTCCAAGGACTCAACAATGCGCCGAGCGAGGCTTGAACCCAGGACCTTCCGATTCGAAAGCGAGTGTCAAACCACTAGACCACATCGCCGCACAATTGCCTGTTACACAACAATTATTATTAACTATTATTAACTTTTATCTCAGAGCCCACGAATTCTGAGTTAATCCTTGTATCTGTTGTGTAATTTTTTATTTTTCTAAAAACGTACACAACAAAATTGCTCTATGGTTAAAACATGACACACGTTTCTCGATCAGTAGATCCTATGACTTTTACTTCACTACTATTACTAGACGAGGGGGAATGTTGGGGGGGGGGGGGGGGGGGGGGTGAAACAGTTTTTAAATACTTTGCTTTTTTTTTTTTTTTTTTGTCTTTTTACTCCCCACAATATAAAAACTGCTCTTGAATGCGTTGGACAATCTACAATTTAAATATTTAATTAAGGGGTTCGGCTGTAGTCAATCTGAATCAAACTATAATTTCTCCGATTATATATTTACCTTAATAATATAACAACAGATCTAACCGTTTTCACCAAGAGAGCATTCAAAGCGTTGTGGGTCGGACTTCAATGAAGCTATTTTATTATTTGGTGGACATATTATATTATAATTATTATAATAATTATATTATAATTATTTTATTATAATTATTGTTTATTCCTCCTCCTCCTCCTCCTCCTACTACTACTACTACTACTACTACTACTACTACTACTACTACTACTACTACTACTACTACTACTACTACTACTACTACTACTACTACTACTACTACTACTACTACGACTATTATTATTATTATTATTATTATTATTATTATTATTATTATTATTATTATTATTATTGTGCGGCTATGTGGTCTAGTGGTATGACACTCGCTTTCGGATCGGAGGGTCCTGGGTTCGAGCCTCGCGCTCAGCGCATAGTTGAGTCCTTGGAAAAGTCTCTTTACTCACATTCTCTCACCGTACTCAGGTGTAAAATGAGCGTGGTCTTTGTCCGAAAAATTGTAATATCGCCTAACAGGCGTCATGTCCCGTCCTACATGTTAAATGTTGCTATTGACCAGGGACCCCTTGTAAAGCGCTTTGAGCACATTTAGTGGATATTGCGCTATATAAAGCTCAATTTAATTAATCTAATTATTCTTATTCTTATTATCATTATTATTATTATCATTATCATTATTACTATTATTATTATTATCATTATCATTATTACTATTATTATTATTAATATTATTATTATTATTATTATTGTTATTATTACTATGATTATGATTATGATTATAATTATAATTATTATTATTATTATTATTATTATTATTATTATTATTATCATTATTATCATAATCATCACCATTAATATTATTGTTGTTACTGTTATTCGTAATATTATTACCACCATCATCAATATCACTTTCATCTTTAACGTTATCATTATGGTCTTATCATCATTCATTAATTACACCATCATCATATTTACCACAAACACCACATCATCATTATTAATATTATTATAATTATCTTTATCATTATTATTATCATCATCAATATTATCATCATCACTGTTACTATTACAATAATAACAATAATAATAATTAATAATAATAATAATAATAATAATAATAATAATAATAATAATAATAATTATTTATTATTATTATTATATTATTATTATTATAATTATTATTATCTTTATCATTATCATCATCAATATTATTATTATCATCGCTATTACTATTACTATTATTATTATCATCATCATCATCAGCAGCAGCAGCATCGTCTTGATAAAGAGATGGAAAGAGAAAGAGCAATTTTACCTGATGCGATGGCCACGATCCAAGTCAATGGTTAGAATGAATATATTATAAAAATAATCCACTTTAAACCAACCAATTTCACACGATCCTTAAACTCTTAACAAAATCTTCACAACTGCTGGATAATTAAAAATAAGGCAGCGTCGCACCAACTGTAACCATCACCGAAGCACACAAGTCTAGTAGATAGTAGTAAAGACACCACTAACCACTTTACCCGTACACGCCGAGGAATTACTGGTTTTCCATACAAATTCCACAGAAAAATTGAATGATCTTGGTAGAATGAGACAAACGATATCTTGATAATCACAATAAAAGTATACACATTCTCACAGAAACCGATTTTATCTTCCTATGTCTAAACCATTTAAATGATACAAGTGCTAACTTCCAGCCAAAGGTCGTGGCAGATGGAAAGAATTTGCAAGGGGTAAAATTATAGTAACCAACTAATAATAGCCCTAGTCTATGTTACCCCTGCCACCTCCTCCACAACAATAATAATATAACATAGTATTATATATTATAAGTACTATAGGTCTATATATCTAAGTCCTATACTACAATCTATCCGACCGACCGACCGTCACCAAGTTCAAAGTCACGATTGACTAGCCTACTAAAAACGCCTTGCCTTTTTCTTTCATTCTTTCCCTCTTTTTTTTTTTTTTATAAATATTTTTTTTTCTCTCTCCCCCCTCTCTCTCTCTCCTTCTCTCTCTCTCTATCTCAACTCACCTGACCCCTCTCTCGTTCTCGTTCGTTACTGTTATTCTTACTTTGCTTAGGTACTCTGCCCGCCCGCCCGCTATGCCACTGCGTTTCGTTCCACATTCGAAATCCGTCTCGTATAGTCCCGTCGTCTCGTGTCGTGTGTCTGTCTCTCACTCACTCCTGATTACTCCTGAATTTCTCTTTGCGTGAAGTGTACTTAGGTACACTAACAAAAAGAACCATTTACGTCATTAAGCCAGAAAACTTGCATTTCATACGTCGATCAATTAAGGTGACAAATACGAAATTTGTGAAAAACTTTTTTAAAAAAATTAAACAGGAGACATCTTCAGCTTTTCGGGATATTTTTTCCGACAAATTGGAGATTAGCATTATTGACACAATACGAAGGAAAGTTTTCTGACCAAAATATACAAAAGAAATTTTGTCAAAGTACACAAACGTCCGTGTGCGTTACAACACTGTTTCAGCTTTGCCACCGACACCACTTATTATTCATTCTACTCACTCATAGCGCACGCCACCTTGCCCTGCTTTCTCTTGCTTACGTTACTTATAGGGCGTGTGGCACAACATACTACTAACTGTACTACTGGTTACTATAATTCACAAAGCAGATGCATTCCTCGATGACTGGCAACGGCGGCGGTCTCACTCATTCCCTCAATCGCACGCGTGATGGGCACGCTCACTACTCACGATGACGTGACGTAGTATGTATCTAGGAAGGAAGAGATATTCACAGTGAGGAGATATAAATATTCTCTCTCTCTCTCTCTCTCTCTCTCTCTCTCTCTCTCTCTCTCTCTCTCTCTCTCTCTCTCTCTCTCTCCTTTACCATAATATTTCATTCAAAAACGTTATATGATAATATAATAAATCGTAAGAAAGGAACAACTCGTAAACATAATAATCATTATTTAATGAAAAAATATGGAAAACCATGAACAAAATATCAACACCATCAACAACTATTGCTGCTAAGGCCGCAACATAGACTCAAACATGAAGGGGGGGGGGGGGGGTTAAAAATAAAAATAAAAATGACGACCTGTGTAAAAAGATACACAATTACAATATGCAACGATATACACATTGCCAAATAGGTACAACAACACAACAACGTCAACAACAACTACTACTACAACTCCTGCTGCTACTACTATCTACTACTAGAACAACAACAACAAAACAAGAATAATTCACTACAACAACAAATAAAAATGATGGCCAGGGGAGCATTAAAAAAAAACAAACAAACAAAAACGGAGGAGGATGGAGGATATGGAATCTAGGAAGAAATTATTGAAGAAATGAAAGAAAGGTAGATAGGAAAAGAGAGATTATATATATTATATATATATATATATATATATATATATATATATATATATATATATATATATATATATTATATATATATATAGAGAGAGAGAGAGAGAGAGAGAGAGAGAGAGAGAGAGAGAGAGAAACTTGATACTTGATGAAAACAGAACTATTTTCGATGAAATAATGCATAAAGTGCCAGTGTGACGTAACAAGTCAACCTCTTCATTAACGACGTGATTGATTGTATGAATGACCGGGAGATAGATAAGAAAGAGGGGGGAGAGGGGGGGGGGGCGAGAGCGTTTGAAAATAGCCAACCCAGTCTAAAATGGTTGTTTGCTCGTGCGTCACGCTGAGATGAGACAGATTGGAGAATAAACAAACTTGCATTTCATTTGGTTCCCCCCGCCCCCCCCCCCCCCTCTCTCTCTCTCTCTCTCTCTCTCTCTCTCTCTCTCTCCCCCCCCCTCTCTCTCTCTCTCTCTCTCTCTCTCTCTCTCTCTCTCTCTCTCCCTGCCATATAAGGACCATGGAGCCTAATTTTATCCCGGTCTGTTTAGGGTGAAACGGAAAACAATAATTGCTTGTTACCCTTTGGATACGACGCTAGTCTAACGCAAAGCACTTTCCAACATATACTGACAGACCCAGCTACTCAACCACAGATGGGTGGGCAGTAACATAAAATATCGACTTTATTTGGGATCAATCCCTTTGTGAGTGAAGTGAGTGTTCTACCAGTTGAACTATCGGGACCCTGTTGTGTGACGAGTAGCCCCCCCCCCCCCCCCCCAAATAAGAAGTCTTTGACACAAATGTTGCAAAATATCGACAAACTTCAGATATTTGGTTATTGTGTACTAAAATAGATTTGGTACATTATCAAAAATCTGTAATTTATGAATTAATTTGTGAAGCATGTCACAAACAAAACCAAAAAAAAAAAAAAAAAAAAAAATAATAATAATAAATACAGTGTCATGAAATTATGCAAAATTACATTACACATTTCACAGGATACGTTCAGTATTTTTCAAATGTCCCCAGACTTCATTCTAGTTGACTCGGGACTAGATACAGGTTCCGTGTTGACCGTTTTCTGATTTCGCCAGGCCCATTTTGCGAGGGTTTTTTTGGTCAAGTTAAGGAGCGTTTAACCATTCTTTAACTTCCGTATCCTGGGAAAAAAAATCATATTTATTTAATTTGGCCAAATACCGATCAATTTAAATGACCTCATCTTGGCAACAATTTTTTAAAAACCCGTCTTAATAGTGTTTGCGCGCGCGCGTCTGTGTCTCAATACTGCATACCAACCCCCACCCCCCCTCTCTCTCTCTCTCTCTCTCTCTCTCTCTCTCTCTCTCTCTCTCTCTCTCTCTCTCTCGCTATCTCTCTCTCTTTTTTTTTTTAAATTTGTTTATCTCATCAAAACTCAAATCAAATTATTTATTCTTATTCTCCACACTTCATTCGAAAACAAACAATGGCAAACCCACCAAATATAGCATCGATAGCTAAATAAACCCACACAAAAGCAACACAATCCACTCAATGACGACAACAAATTATGACGACAATGACGATGCCGTCCAATACACTACAACGACGAGAACAACGACGAGGACGATGACACCAGCAGCAGCAGCAAAACTACCTACGTCATCGAAATCACAAAATGAAAAGGGAAAAAAAATGAAGCGGGAGATAAAAACAAAACAAAAAACAAAAAATAAAATAAAATAAACCCCGTACTATAGCAGCATCAGAGAGTCGTTGATAACACACAGCATCCCCCTTTTAGCCTCGAGAGCCATCGATTTTTGCCGATATTTTTAGCTTATCAAGACTTAACCGTATTTAGTGTCGAGGTTGAGGTGAGGGCGTCAGAGGGTGGGTGGGTGGGGGTGCAAAGGTGGTGGCGGTTGTTGTGTGTGTGCGTGCGTGTGCGCGCGCGCGCGCGCGTGAATGCGTGTGTGAGAGAGAGGGCCATTGAGGCAGTAGTCTAGAGAGTTGGTCTCTATAGATGTATAATAATATGCACAATTAACCTCAGTGGTCCAAGTGAGGACTGCCTGACCCATACTGACAAAACGCTTACAGAAGGAACGAAATTGACGTCACTCAGCTTTTTGTTATTGTTTTTAGCCAGCCATTTTCATGTGTAGTTCTCACTTAATTGTATCGATCAGGCTATACACATTTAAGGTTACGCATAGTTTTCTGTGTTGGTACTTATATCCGGCTGGCGGATGTTGTGAGTTTTTTTTTTTATTAAATGCATTGCGCCAATTAACATTTTGGTTAGAAAGTTTGTTTAAAAAAACAAACAAAAAAGAATTAAAAAAAAAAAAACCTCAACGATATATTAATGATGACCACAAAATGTCTAAAATGAGACTACTTTGAACGTTGTAATTTTGTATCCTCTTGTTTCACCGTTTAACTAACATTGGGCGAGACGTCATGAGAATTGAACTCTGGCTTCAGAGTTGTGTCCTTGGAAAAGGACATTACAGCACATCAAACCCCATTCGTTTCAGGAGTCTACTATTATGAGAAACTGGTTATAAAAGATGAAATCAAAGGATATGGGCACACGACAAACGTCAGGTAGTTTAAAAATAAGCCGACGTGCTGTGGACTGTAAAAAGTAATTAACAAAAATGAACATAACAACTTAAAAAAAAAAGAACAAAATACCAAACACTGAACATTTCGGGATCAAAACCTTTCTTCAGCCAACAACAACAACAACAACAAACAAAAAAACAATAAAAACATAAATACATTACTTAAAAACAAGATAGACCAGAGAAATTATCTGCGTCTATCTGTTTTTTTTTTTTAATGTTTGCTGAAGAAGGGTTTTTGAGCCCGAAACGTTCCATGTTTTGTATTTTGTTCTTTTTGAAGCTGTCATATTCATTGTTGTTTATTACTTTTGGTAATTTTAAAAAGAAATGTTGGACATAATATGAATAATAATACATTCTGCTGACGCCATCGGAAAATAAACAACACTTAACATTTTGGCCAGAAAACTCCTCCTCCAAAAATATCGATGAATTCAAACGACCCTCACCTTATCAAAAACTCTCAAATCCGGGACTTTCATTGAAAAGTAATTTGAATTATGAAAATGCTTTTAAGAATGTCCATGTTTGTTTATTGTTATTTGGGGGAAGTGCGGTAGAGAAAGCAATATTCATGAGTCACAGGTGCTCAAGAATAGTTCACAAAGTAAACTCATCAGCATTCTTTCCCTTTACCCAGCCTAAAGTCCCACACAGACGACACGAGCTCCTCGACAAAAGGAAAGCACTGAGTTCCAAATGAAATGATATTTTTTAAAAATAAACAACAAACAAACCGGCAACAAACACACAAATCGAGAAAAACCAAGTTTCATGTTTTTGACATAATACAGTTTTGAGACGACGAGTCATGAATATTACATCTCTTAAAGAACATCACTCATACGCAACAGACTAATTTCCCTCACAGAGAGGTCACTCGTCAGGTCAGTCGACTCACGTCAGGTCAGCTCACTGCAGGACAAAAGACAGAGGGCCACAGAGAGAGAGAGAGAGAGAGAGAGAGAGAGAGAGAGAGAGGGGGGGGGAGGGAGGGAGAGAGGGAGACAACAGATCACTGCCATAATCTGAAATAAAAACACATTGTTAAAAGTTTGGCCAGAAAACTCGTCCTTCAAATTATAACGATCGAATAAAACCTCATCTTGTCAAACACTCTCAAACTGGGGTCTTCACAGCTCTATGAAGTCCCAGAGTGTTTGACAAGATGAGGGCCATTTCAATCGATCGATAATTGAAGGACGCGTTTTCTGACCAAACTTTTTTTTAATGTGTTGGGGGGTTTTTAGAGTAGGATAGAAGGCCCTACCAGTAAACTCCTACCTACCATGCGTGCAATGCAGTAACGCTCCACACTGACAAATCACATGTTTTATATTTACACATTTTGACCAGAAATCGTTTATTGGAAATATCGGTCGATTTCAGCTATAGTCTCAAAGCCTGACATTTCTTTTCATGTCTCGAGTTGGAGGCATTTGGGACAAGCTGGGAGTCGTGTTACTCGATCGATTTATTTCTGGTCTAAATGAAAGAAAAACTAGTTGAGTTCCAGTCAGACAGAGTAGGTAGAGTGTGTGGTGGTAAGTAACTCGTAATAACTATGTATTATATAAGTACAGTAAATGGCTTGACAAGGCCCGTGGTGGAGATTACGTCAGTCCGAGTCAGTCGAGATGTGGTCTATAATGAATGAGATGAATTGAAACTCGCCCCCGATGTAAACAGGGCAGGGTACGGCCTGAGGTTAATGGCAGAATTACAAGTGTGTTTTCAATGCCAGGCAACTCTGGCCCGCTTAGTAAATGGATGGGTGTGCGGGCGAGGGGATGGACGGGATGAATGGATGGATGGATAGACGGACGGACGTATGATTGGGTGAGTAGACGAATGGGTTGATGGATGGATGGATGGATGAATCCTAAATTATAAATAATGGATAGGTGAATATTAGAGAGACAAATAGGTTGGTGGATAGCAGGTGGATAGAAAGATGGACAGTAAGAGATAAAGGAGGGCCGCGGCGCAAATGTTCAAGTACATAAGTAAATAATAATATACAATACATTTTTCTGATCGACCGGTTTTGCTGACAATGATAAGATATGTTTATCCATTCTCTTCCACAAAGAGACCCAAGTGCCTCCTTAAAATATCCCTATCTATGACTTCATCAAAGAAAGTCAGGTGGGTCACCTCAGTTCTATATTGACTTAGAATGAGGCCATGCTACGAAACACGATGCATTCTGACCTCACTGTGATGGCGTTTACTACGAATCAAAAACATTATATCACTGAAATGAGTGACTTGGTACAGTCGTGCTCGAGGTCAGAATATGCGGACAATCCTGTCTGATGTTTACAAAGTTTAATCGGTTAATAACTGGCGTAGCCTGGAAAGACATTTAACGATTTGGGCAGAAAACTCGTCCTTCAAATATCGATTGATTTCAATGACACTCATCTTGGTAAAAACTCCCAAACCTGATAACTCACGAGGCGAGGGTCATTTAAATCGATCGCTAACTAAAGGACCAGTTTCCTGGCCAAATGTTTGAAAACGTGTCTCCAGATTACGGCAGTTAATGGGTTAAATAAAGAAAAATAGCAAAAACAATAGCAATTGCTTGCTACCCTTAGGATAGGACGCTTGTCTACCGCAAAGTACTGTCCAATAGATCTAACAGACCAAGCAAAAAAAATTACTACTGGGTGGACAGGGGAATCAGAAAAAATATCGACTTCACCCGGGATCGATCTAGGTCCCTTTGCGCGTGAAGCGAGTGACCCACCAACTGAGCTATCGGGGCCACAATTTGAGAGAAAAGTGAACATAATAAATGAGTTTTGGACCACAGTGAGATCGTCCTTGTCCATAACACAATCTATGAATTAATCGATTAAGATGACTCTTAAGTTGTCTACATTTCGATAATTCCCTATAGTTTCTCACTAAATTATATCAATCAGACATTGCCGTTTAAGTTAAGTAGGTTACACATAGTTTTGTGTGTTGGTACGATCTGTCCCGCTGACGGATGTTGTATTTTACCCAAATCATAGCATCAATACTTTTTTCACAAGACAGCAGGTGAGACACATTATGATGACACGTCGGGGACCACTCAAGACCTGAAGAATGGCATCAACAGAATAATAGTGTGATCACGTTTAGCTTCTCAAGGAGTCCACAACCATACTTCTTCCACTCTTTCGGATGCTATTCTTGCTATGGTTTTTTATTATTATTTTTTTTTTTTTTGGTGGGCTTTTATTTTGATGCCAGATTCAAGCGCTTAGAAAGATGAAGCTTTGGAATGCAAAGCCCTTTTTTACGAATTATCAGAATCATCATAATAATAATAATCATCATCATCATCCTCATCACCATCAAAATCAACCACCAAAACCACCACATCCTCATCATCGTCATCGTCATCATCATCATCATCATCATCATCATCATCATCGTCGTCGTCGTCGTCATCATCATCATCATCATCATCGTCGTCGTCGTCGTCATCATCATCATCATTGACTAAAATAAATAGATAAAAACGACGGATTGTTTGAAAACAATTTTTTTTTTTTTAAACGTGAAGAGTTGAGAGTAATAAAAACAACCTTTTGTCCCCAAATCATAGGAAGGCACAGAAAGAAAGAAAAGAAAAAAACAAACAAAAAAAACAATACGGCAATTTTTTAAGGGCGTAGTAAAATGATGTTTGAGATGGGGTGGCGGTCACACTTAAATGGACGACTTTAAGGCTACCTGAGGGACTTTAACTTTATTTCTAGCTACGAAAATCGAGCGAGTCAGGTTCATTTAATACCCTATTTAAAACAACAACAAGAACAAAAAACAGTGTCGCTGACCACTTTTACGGTTGAAGAACAAAGAAATAATATAGATGCCAGGGAGTCTTGTTTTTTGAGATGATGGTGACGATGATGGTGATAATGATGATGATGATGATGATGATGATGATGATGATGACGACGACAATGATGATGGATGACGACGGAGACGACAATCACGATGATGATTTGGTGGTGGAGCCATCGCTACTTAAGAGAACGTTTTCTGGCCTAGATGAAACTATTGTGTTTGTTTTTTTGTTTTATAACAAATTAGCCTATCATCAACAACCCGCAAAGTTATTCGTTATTCAAAGGACGGTACTTTTCTAGAGTTGTAAGCGCAGGAACATTAGAACTCTGAGGTCAATCCCGTTTTCTGTAGTTCTATAATATTATGGACTATTAGTGCTATGCGTTTAGGTAAAATACTCACGACATCCTCCACTCATATAAAGCATACCAACACACTTAATTATGTGGAACCTTTAACATTAACAGTCTGATTGATAGAATTTAGTGAGAACTAATCCGCCAACTGGCTGTAAAAAAAAAACACCAACAAACAAAAGAAAAACGACAACAAAAATAAAACCAATAACAAAGAGCTGACTGATGTAAACTTCTTTCCTTCTATAGGTGCTGTGCGCTTGGCTAAGAAACTCACAACATTGCCACCTAGATGTATAACGGACCAACACACAAAACTATGAGTAACCTTGAACGTTTATAGTATGTTTAATACATAGTTTATTGAGAATTAAAAAAAAAAAACAACAATAACAAAGACCTGAGTGACGTCGACTTCGTTCTATCTACACAATAATTGATCGTAATCCTTAGAATGGGACATTATATTTTAAAAATAAAAAATTATGCCCTTCCGCCACGACATCATAAGATATCGTCGCCTAGGCATTCCATGAAGATAATTCATCAAGCAAGATGTCTGATGTCAACAGGAATCGCCAATGTTGTCTAAGTGAGCAAATTGGGGGTTGATAATCTTGTTCAAGGAGAAAAAAACGAAAGTGCCTGAATCGGAGCTCGAACCCGGGACCTTCCGGGTAACAATGCAATGCCTTATCCACTCGGCACCCTTCCCCCCCCCCCCCCCCCTTTCCACATTAATTTTGTAAATATGGAAAAGTACTTTTCACCATGTCTACGTAACAGATTTAGTTAGGCGATAACAAACTGCTGGGTTGGCAAAGGGGTCCGAAGAATTGAATTGACCGCACCTGGGATCGACCCTGGTTCCTTTGTAACTAAAGAGGGTTTTGTCCAATGAGCTATAGGGAAACCAATCGAAGAGAAAAATGGGAAGAAAAATATATAGCAAGATGGAAAGAAAATAAGAAGGCGGAAGAGGGGTGAAATGGCTATAAATAGTCAATGACGTCATTTTCATTAAGTAAACGTGCGGGTTATTTCAGGAGGAATGCGATCCGTAATGAATTGCGGAAGTTATTTTAAACGATGTTGTTGATGGTAGTTGCAGAAGGGTGGGGAGGGGGAAGGGAGAGAGAGAGAGAGAGAGAGAGAGAGAGAGAGAGAGAGAGAGAGAGAGAGAGAGAGGGGGGGGGGGGAGGAGGAGAGAAGAGGAATTAATGAATGGAAAGGTGGGTTGGGGGAATGCAACTTGATTGGCTTTGGGGCAGGTATTTTAAGCGAAGTTTTTTTTTTTTTTTTTATTGTATTTTTCTTTTCTGTTTTGTTTTGCTATTGGGCTTTGTGTGATTTTGTGTTTGTTTTGTTTGTGTTTTGCTTCTTTTTTGTTTTATTTTGTTAGTTATTTATGTTAATCATCATTGTAATTAATAGTAAATTCATCTATTTATTTATTGATTTTATTGATTTTTTTGCTTTTGCTTTTGCTTCCGTTTTTTTCTTTCTTTGTGTGTATGTGTGTGTGTGTGTGTGTGAGAGAGAGAGAGAGAGAGAGAGAGAGAGAGAGAGAGAGAGAGAGAGAGAGAGAGAGAGAATTCACCATAGTACGGTAATTGTACTTACCATGGAGGTATTCCTGATCTAGATGTGTAGAAGAGCTTGTATTATCCCTTGATCCAGGACTAGTAAAGGAGGTAGCATCAGAGGTGGTGATATTGCTATACTTATTGATATTTATACAACTATTGTTTGTACAATTACTTTTATTACTATCATTGTTATGGCAAGTGTTAATCGTCGAGGTGACGGTCCCTGAGGTGGTTGTAAGGCTAGCGGTCTTTGCCGACGACGATGGGTGTGTTGGTTTACGTCCTGAACCGACTACGTCTACAGCAGCGACGGAGGAGGACTGAGTACCTGTAGGAATAAATAAATAAATAAAATAAATAAATAAATAATAACGAACGAACGAACGAACGAACGAATGAATGAATGAATGAACGAATGAACGAATGAATGAATGAATGAATGAATGAATGAATGAATGAAAATCATGTTTCATTATTTAACAGAGAGAAATTGATCATGGGTTGTCAAGAGTAGAGTATTGGTGTACTTTTGTGTCGAGTATTATGAAAATCACCAGATCTTGTTTTTAAAAACCCCAAAACTTAAGCCTTTATAACAAGTGTCATCCGCTAAATATGCTCAAAGTACTTTACAAGGGGCCCCTGGCCAACAGCAACACAATATTGAGGACGAGACATGACGCCGGCTATGCAATTTTTACTCCTTTTTTTTTTTTTCCCCTTACGCTATAAACAGCCATGTATTCATCTTAAACCCAAGCACTGTGAGAGATTGCGAGTAGAGAGTCGTTTCCGGTCCGAAGGCGAATGCCATACCAGCGAGACCACATAAGCAGCCAGAGAAAGTCCCGAGTTTAAGAGACCTACGCCCCAAGTTTGAGAGTTTTGTTGTTTGTTTTGTTTGTTTTGTTCTTTTTTTTGCCAAGATGAGAGTCATTTAAATCGATCGATATTGGAAGGACGAGTTTTCTGGCCAAATTTTAAAATATGGGTTTTTCCAGAGTACGGGAGAGCTAAGGTTTCAACCTTGAACTATGAGAGAAGAATGAGCATGACTAAATAAATGTAACGATTTATCCCCCCTTGCTGCTCATCATACCATTCTAGATATCTGTCAATAGTCAATTTCTCTAGGGTCGTCCAAAAATAGAGTATTGTAATCCGATAATATGTAGATAGAATTCAGTCCTTGACAAAGGTTAGTATGATGAATGCCATCAAATTGTGTGACTTGTTATCATTTAATTACTGGGTTTTTTAAATCTTTCATTCAGTTATTTAATTGTTTAACGTTTTGCTTTGTTTTCTGAGGGTTTTTGTTTGTTTGTTTTTTCTGTTGGCTTTATATTTTTTGTTTTTGTGTTTTGTTTTGTTTTTTTGTTTTCTGGAATTTTTTTGATGTTTTTTTTTTTTTGTTTTTTTTTTTTTGTGTACACTTTGTTTTTTGGTTTGTATTGTTAACATTTTAATGACGAGAAATATGTCCTAAAATTCAATTATTATTTTTTTTTTTAATATTGAGCTTGTATATAGGGCAATATCCACTAAATGTGCTCAAAGCGTTTTACAAGGCAGGTAGAAATGTGTGACATAAATAGCATCAAAAGAAAAAAAAATACAATAATGATGATGATGATGATGATAAAAATAAATATAATAATAATAATAATAATAAGAAGAAGAAGAAGAAGAAGAAGAAGAAGAAGAAGAAGAAGAAGAAGAAGAAGAAGAAGAAGAAGAAGAAGAAGAAGAAGAAGAAGAAGAAGAAGAAGAAGAAAGGATTAATTCAATTTTACGACATTCAGAACACTAAACTGATGTGTGTGTGTGTGTGTGTGTGTGTGTGTGTGTGTGTGTGTGCTTATTTACGGTCTGATAACCCAAATTGTTATGGAAATACACTCGAAGCAACGCAAAAATATTGTCCATTACAACATTGTTAAATGAAGCCCAAAGTTGTGTTTGGTTATCCGATCTGCTAATATGTGCACCTTGGTGTGTATCACTCAAAAGTTACATTTCCCCTACTAATATCTATCACTCGCCATGTCGTGCGTACACACGACATGCACTGTCTTCTTGTGTTTTATTGTTAACTGGTTCTATAACACATTTTCACACACCATTGCATTATAACCAGGTTGTGTAGTAGGCCGACAAAGAGGGCATTACTTTAATGTCACCGTATTCTGGGTGTCGAGTTTTATTCTCATCTGATCTCTCCCCACCCTTCAGTTTCAGCCTCGAATTAGCCCTG
>NC_088366.1:42125965-42155965 GCF_034508935.2 Berghia stephanieae
TTTAGGTGCTCACTTAGATCTGTGTCCTCAGACATTTAATCCTTACACAGTCTTAACGAATTTTAGACACAGACATACTATGTCATTAAGTATCTTGCATGTCTCTGGGAATTTTAGACACGGGTTTGTCTTCTGGCATTTCAGACAATCATCATTCCGATTACCCGAATTCCCGATTTTGAATCATTCTCAACCGAAAAGGATTAAGTGTGGAATAATTTACCGACGCTAACGGAGAGAAGAGCCGAAAGAAAAGAAAAAAAGAAAATATCGTTATAAACATGCATAGAAAATCTTCGAGAACACCTAACAACGACGACGATGACGATGGGTCATTACTTTTTGGGGCATAAGTCTGGGCAAGGAAGGGGGGTCGGTTTTGTCTGGGTACATCCTTGCACCCCTAATCAGCCATCAGGCATGTAGAATGCATGGAATGTACGACAGACAGTCAGTTCAGACTATTATATTATAGGCCTCTCAATTCTTAACAAATCTTCATAATAAAGTACAATATAAACCATAACACACATTCCATTCTTCGTCATGATGTTGGTGAAAGCCAAAGTTTATAGCGGTTTCATGACGCTGTCTGAACAAGGTTTTTTGAAAAATATATTATATTATGAAGGGGTTGCCTTTTGCTTGGGGGTCTTTTTCTTCTTGTATGCTTTCGACCTTGTTGGTTGTTTTTGTTTATTTCTTTCTTTTCTTTTCTTTTTTTTTTTAAGCTAGCGTTACCAATGTTTTAATACAACGCTCTTTTGGCTGAACAATATATATAATTTCCTGAAGTCAGCGTATATTCATGATAATATTATAATAATAGGATGACATATGTCTTTTGACGACTGTACAAAAGTTTGAACAAAGACAAAAATTATTGAAAATTGTTGGGACCTTCTTATTTTGAGTTCGTCTCGAAAGAACTAAGGAATAAATCCTTTCATAAGGGTTCATCGCCAAGTACCCAGAAACGGGTTTGAAACAAGGGACCTTATCATTAAGGTCAACGTGAGCCAGAGACGTTACTAATTATCTTTTACCTTGGTAGTTCCTTGAATTGCACCCCCCCCCCCCCCCCCCCCCCCGTCCCCAGACACACACGCCATCGATTGAGTTTTAACCCCCCACCCCGTTCCATGGCCTTCCAAATCACCTGTGCAGTGTAGTATGCCTGGAATGTGCACGAGACATCCCGCCAGCCAGACTCGGTAATAGGCTGACTACCGTACGTTACAACAGATCATGATTACAGACAGGAAGTAAACCCGTGCTAAATATAGACAACACACAATATTTGTGGAGAAATAAAGGCTATTACTAGCAGGCACTAATATATTTTAATTGTTATACAACTGTATTGTGGACATTAGCATAGATCGAGACGAATCTTTTGAGCCATCAACGATAAAATCCATAAAGTCTACAGGTGCGCAAAAATTAATCTGGCAGCAGGGTGGCCAGATGCCTATTCCTAAGACCAAGGTCAAATTAAAGGACCAATCATTATGCCCTAGCAGATTATCCAAATAACCATTTGAGTCAATGGGTGATAAAATTACCCTTAATTTAAAAAAAAAAAGTTACACGTGTATATCAGTCTGTAAAATAAAATGTTTTGTAATTTTTAGGTTTCCCAGTAACTCTATGCTCGTTGGCAAATATTTAACCCGGACTGTGCGGGATAATGTTAATAGCTAACTATGTTCAAAAAATAGAAAAGAGAACAAAAATGAAAATTTGGTAGTTAGCAACGGGAAATAAGCCCGGAAGTGATCAAAGATCGAGACCAGTGACATCGGCTAGTTGGAAGGACTGAAAGGTAGTTCAAGGCACAGCGTCCAAGAGGCAGACATCAACCTATTGTAAATATAGAATCTGTCGTCGTCGATTCTGAAATCCTAAAAGGTTTAGACAATAATGTCCACATAATATTTATACAGGTCTAAATTATACCCTGCCACTAGAATTGTGTCAATGGATAATTCATGTTTTCATTAATTGAATCATTCGTTTATTTATTCACTTCATCTATTCATTCATTCATCATTTATTTATTCATTTACTTATTTATCTTTTAATTTATTTATTTAAGTAATTATGTTTTTATTCATATATTTACCTATACAATAAGCTATTTACTTTTCTGTTTACTTACATATTAATTTCTTTCGCTTTTATTTTATAACGGCAGCAATCAATTACCGGATGGGATAAAATGGGGGTCAGATGTTTCGGACACGAGAGTTTGTGACATTGGATTATTGAGTTCCTGGTAAAAGACAATAATGGCTATTGTCAGTAAGCATTTGAAAACACACACTCACATGCATGTGTTATGTAATATAAAAAGGAAATAATATGGTTTGATAGGGAGGTGGTGGTTTTAATATAATATTGTGCAATGCAACGTACGTTTCGCTAATCGTGGAAATTATTTGTGTACAGAAAGAAGTACATCCGTACTTTCATAGAAGAAAAAAAAGTGAAGCGAGTTAATAATCACTTGGAGAATTATCAACTCTTGTCTATAAATACCATGAGTAAATGATATAATCATTCTTGTCTTCTAGGTTCGCTCTTGAACACACTATACAGTGTACTAGACTGGAGACGAACACAAAATGCATTCTGCTCACGTTAAACAACAGCTGATTATAAATGAGGTTAGAAAGAAAAAAGAAGAAAAAAAACAAAAACAACAACACATAACACAGACAAGAAAAATAAGAAGATAGAGAGAAAAAAGGTAAAAGTTAGACAACGAATAACAATCAACACCAGCATTTTCTTGTCTTGATCCAAGCATTCCTGTCAGAAGGTGGTGGTGTGCAATCGTGTTTGCATGCTTGGGTTATTGATGATGAATGTGTCTGAAATGCTTGGAGTGTATCAAAGAAAACGATTTGGGAAACAGGTACTGGTAAACAATCAAAATCTGAAAAGGTGTTTACCATACATTGCGAGACAAAGCAGAAAAGAAAATATATTTTAAAAAGTCACCCCAAAAGGGAAAAGAAATTAGCTTTTATAATGACCAATATCCACTAAACGTGCTCAAAGCATTCTTCAAGGATTCCATAGTCAACCGCAACATTTAACATGTAGGACGAGACATGACGCCTGATAGGCGATATGAGTTTTTTTGTTTGTTTTGTTTTGTTTTTCAGACAGGACAACGCTGTTAACGACCAGGTACTCATTTTAGACCTGAGTACGGTGAGAAATTGTGAGTAAAGAACCTTTTCCGAGAAAATAAAATTCAGTATTCCTAGACTGGGGATCGAACTTTCCGACCTCCCTGTCATCTCGTGTCATTTTCTTTCCGATTTGTCAGAAACTGTATCGTAGATTTCCGTTGAATTTTACGCTTTTTTTGCGGAAAGACGTAATGGAGAGACTGGGGGTGGGGGGGGGGGGGGGGGGGGTTGAGGAATCCGTTGTGTATGCGTGTTTATCTTGTGTGTGTGTGTGTGTGTGTGTGTGTTTGTGCGAGTGCAGTGTGTGAGTAGTGAGTGTGTCTGAGTGCAGTGTGTGTGTGTGTGTGTGTGTGATTGCATAACCCCTTGAACCATACTGTAAAAAGATCAACAAATAAAAAATAACAAAATTCCCTTTATTCATCCCATAGGGGAAATTTGTCTCTAGGGTCTACTCCAAGGGAAGACTGGAATAACACAGGCGTCAGCCGCGGTGCAGCGCCACAAATTGAGATAGGGCGAGTACAGCGACGGGTGATCGAACTCGGTACCTTTCGGTTTACGAAGCAAATATCTTACCGCTGAGCCACGCTGCCCCCTAATAATATTGAGGATTTTAAAATAGGATTAACTGAACGTGAGCTTCAAACTCCAAAACGTATCAATTTTAAAAAAAATCAAAATCCATACTTTTTTTTTTTTTGAAGCCAGAAGGGAAAAAGGGTGATAATTTCAAAATACTTTTTTCTTTAAAGAATAAAGGCAAAGTGCAGTGCAGCACCATCCCTACACGAACGTTAGCCTTCTACCATAGCCCTCTGGTTTGTTAAACCCATCGTAATGTTAAAGACTATTCCAACCTCCCATAAAACCGAATCCACGTCCCCCATACTACATACAGGCTCACAACTCTACACACACGGAGCCCACCACCAACCAACCGTCACATTGTATCTCCACCAGAGGTCACTCAACCGAAACTACCGTTTTGAAGAGGAATTTCATATTCTCATTTATTATTTAATATTATGTCTGCCTGCCTGAGATCAATCTTAAAGCAGCAGCCATTGTTGTCATACTGTGAGAAGGCGGCGGCGGTGAAGGCAGTGCCGCCATACACTGAAAAAACAACTTTATAAAAAGATATATTTTTTTTTTACATTTTGCCCCCACTCCCCCAACCCCTCCAAAATAACTTCATACATCGTCATCTTCATATAACCCCCCCCCCCCCCCCCCCCCCCTATTTTTTTTTTCGGTCATAAGTTCTTAAGCATGGGGCATTTATGAGAATCGTAAACAACACATCAAAGAAGTCTCGGGATGTTGACAAGTTGAGCGATAATTGAAGTAACATTTTTCTGGCCATAATGTAAAAAGGCGTTTTGGCAGTGTACGGTCGAGTAGCTCAAGGCGGTTCCCCGGTGTAAATAGAAATTAAACAGATGACGTCACAGGACAAGAATTTACGTTTGACACTTGAGGAGGACATTCTTGTACAACCGGCCTCCAATGTAGGAAGGTGGTTTGGGCGGGGGACGGGGGAGGTTGTTTGAGGTTTTCGTTGCATGACGACGTTGCGAGGTTGACATGCCGAAAATAAACCGTAAACAAAAATGCTTAGTTGACATTATATTATTATGACTACATAACGCATAATAATATTATGATTTATGGAACACTATAATGACAATAGAAGCCGTATTGTGTACTGCATTTTATTATGTGCATTATATGTTTGTACCTGTGGGTCTGAATGTGTGTTTATTGTATGTATGTATGTTATGTGTGCTGCTCTATCTATCCATCTATCTATCTATCTGTCTGTCTGTCTGTCTATCTGTCTGTCAGTGACCTGTATCTGTTTCTATCTATCTATCTATCTATCTATCTATCTATCTATCTATCTGTCTGTCTGTCTGTCTGTCTGTCTGTCTGTCTGTCTGTCTATCTATCTATCTATCTATCTATCTGTCTGTCTGTCTGTCTGTCTGTCTGTCTGTCTGTCTGTCTGTCTGTCTGTCTGTCTGTCTGTCTGTCTATCTATCTATCTATCTTTATATCTATCAATCTATCTAGTCTGTCGCTCAGTCGGTCGATCGGTTGGTCGGTCTGTCTTGTCTATCGATCGATCGATCTACTATCTGTCTGTCTGTCTATCTATAAATCAATCAATAGATAATCTATCTATCTATATCTCAATCCCATATCTTTACCACACTATTTTTTCCTCTCCTTGCCTAATTACATTCCTACCTATGTGTCTTCCTCTCCTTACTAAGTTTGATTACACTGTTCATGTAAAGGTGTCTGTTATACGACTGTCCGTGTGTCTGTGTGTTCATGATCGTATAATTGATTCTTAATTGATTAGAGGATTTAGTTGTTCATTTATTTATTGAGGGATTGATTGATTGATTGTGTAATCAATTCTTAATTGATTAGAGGATTGATTGATTCATTCATTCATTGATTGTAAGATTGATGGATTACTTATTTTGATTCATTGATTATAAGATTGAAGATTAAATGATTAATAAATTGCTTTTTATTTTTATTTTATTTTTGATTCATTGATTGTAAGACTGGTGAGTGACTTATTGATTCATTGATAATAATATTGATGATTGATGGATTGCTTATTTTTCATTTGTAGATGTAAGATTGTTGGATTCACTGATTCATATTATATGATAACCGACAGAGAGAAGATTGACTGAGAGATTGATAAACTGATTGAATGATTGATGATGATTTGATTCACTCATTGTATGATTGACATTTCATTGGTTGATGAATTAAACTGATGGTGGGCTAACTGATTGATACATTGATTGTACGTGTGATAGAGATTGTCCGATTGATTGAATGTTGTTCTTATTAATTCATTCATATAGTGATTAATGGCTGATTGATTGTTGTATTGATTCGAACCCGACCACGAAGCAGCGGAACCTTGGAATTTTATATGTGAAGTGGTATCATATTTCAACAAGTGGCGATAGGTCTGTAAACCCCTCGCTGGTGCCACGAATATCAACCAAGTTGAAAATAGCATTATTTTTGTCAATGATAAAATTTAAGTCTTTTAGACACACCCGAGGGCATTTTATTAAGAAGTAAAAATATAATACTTGAGCTTTTATATAACGCAATATCCACTAAACGTGCTCAAAGACCTTTATAAATGCCCCATAGCCAATAGGAATACTAAAAACGTAGGACGAGACATGGCGCCTGTTTGGCCATACTACCTTTTTTTCGGACAGAGACAATGTTGTTAACGGCCAGGCACTCATTTTACAACTGAGTATGGTGAGAGAATGTGAGTAAAGAGCCTTTTCCAAGGACTCAACTATGCGCCGCTCGGGACTCGAATTCAAGACCTTCCGAGTGTCATACCACAAGACTACATAGCCTCACATACCAATACTAGGGAAGACCATTCAATATCATATTATTATAGGGTTAAGCTGTCAGATCAAATAGTTCAATGTCACCCAATCAATGGTATGCACGAAAGGTGTCACCGATGCGATGAGTCGATAAGTTAACAAACGTAATGATATGCACCGCGTCGCAGATAAAACCAACATACTTTCATCGATTCAGTTCTCAATTATGAATGATTATAATGAAATAATTTTGTTTGTGATGGAAATATCATATACAGTGACAGACTGACATGTACCCGATGACATGGGCATACCAATGACAGCAAAACACGACGAGCCAACATTCATGTCACACATTCCTTGTCATTCTCTTACATTTCACACCAACTCAAATACATTCTAACATGGAACCTGTATCATAACATGCGACATCTTAATTGACGTCATCGTTGCCGTTGTTGCCGTCATCCTCCTCCTCCTCCTCATCATCATCATCATCATTATCGCCATCGACACGAGACGAATATTTCGCAGCCGTCGATCTGGTTCTTTTAGTATGCTTTCTTCTTTTTTTTTATGTTGTTGTTGGCTAAAGAAGGGGTGTGAGCTCGAAACGTTTCGTGTTTGTTCTTTGTCAATTTTTGAAACTTTTATATTCATTGATGACTTTTTAAAATAAAACGATGTTTAGCAGTATAGTGTGGTAAATATTCTGATCTTCAAGGAAAAGCACGAGAAATTAGGGAGCAGGCTCAAATTTCTGAAAAACGCGCTTATGAAATAGTGCCAGACAAAAAAAAAAGAGAAGAAAAAAACAAACAAAAAAACAAAACAAAAAACGAAAAAACAAAAGACCCCCCCCCCTCCCCACCCCCAATCAGTCTCCCTCGATTGGGGATCGAACATGCTTTGTCTGGCAATGTTTCATACACACTTTTTTTCAGATCTTTAAAGGAATACATGAAGCATTTTGATGCGCATTGAACATGGCGAGTCGGTGGAAATGCTTTAGATTTTACGATTTCATTTCATTAACATTCAGGTGTCTATGTGTAATGCCATTCAATGCACCGTGCATTCCAGAAGTTTTGCGATCTGTCATTATATATTCCATTGACGAAGGGAACAAAGGAAACCGTCTTTGCCTTCATAAATAACAGCGCCCACCTCTCCAATTATGTCGATTAACTAATAAATAAATTATGTTGGCACCACATTCCACACCCAATACTTTAATAATGGAGTACAAAATTTGTGTGTATGCGTGCGTGTGTGTGTGTGTGTTTCTGTATGTGTGTGTGTGTGTGTGTGTGTGTGTGTGTGTTTCAGTATGTGTGTGTGTGTCTGGGGGGGGGGGGGGGCGTAAACATAATTAATATATGCGTGTAATGACCGAGATTTGTTTATTCTGACACAATCTTTCTGTTGTCCATGTGTAGCCACCCGTTCTTTGAAAACCCCAAGTTCAGAGTTAACGCCCTTTTCATAACAATAGATCTTTTAAGAGCTAAAACGTAAACATTCGTTAGAATAATAATTAGATAGATCTAGTCGTTTAAGTTTTCATGATACTTCGTAACATACTTTAAGCTTAAAATGCCATTTTATTTTGACGCTGGGGTTGGTATTTGTGACAAGAGACTGTAATAAAACAGGTTAATTCAAGTTAAACTAACAGTGGCGACGGCACGGTGTATCGCCTTGTCAAAAATTAAAACAATGTTGAGCGCAGTCAAAAATCCGAAATGATCCAAAACTACAGATCCTAGAGATGTAACGACGAAGAAGGCTCATTGACAACACTATCCGACGTCTCAGGTGTGAAATGAGTACCTAACTATGCTGCAATACGTGAATGATGCTTGGACAAATAAATAAATAAATAAATAAATAAATAAATAAATAAATAAATAAATAAATAAATAAATAAATAAATAAATGAATGAATGAAATAATATAAATAAATAATAAATAATAAATAAATAAATAAATAAATAAATAAATAAATAAATGAATAAATAAATGATAATAAATAAATAAATAAATAAATAAATAAATAAATAAATAAATAAATAAATAAATAAATAAACAACAACAACAACAACAATAATAATAATGATGATGATGATGACGACGACGACGACGATTGTGATGATGATGATGATGATGATGATGATGATGATGATGATGATGATGATGATGATGATGATGATGATGATGATGATGATGATGATGATAAAAATATTAATAATAATAATATTTTCTTTAAAAAACCCGATTCCACTTGAAACAATAATGATTGATCAATATTCAGTTCTACCGTCATCCACCGATGACACATTCTTCCACAGTTCCATCACTCACTCTCTCTCTCTCTCTCTCTCTACCTCTCACTCCACCACCATCATTCATCGTCACTCACTCACCAAATACAACAACCACCCCCACCACTGACCCATCTATCTCCATCCCCCACCCACTACCCGCTCCTTCCATCCATCCATCTCTTTTATTCAACTGTTTACGTCTAATATTGTTTACGTCATAGGGTGTTGATCTTTGCCATTCGACGGAGCTGCGCTACCATCATTACTATATTTGGGCTTATAATTTTGTCAACGTGGTATTTTCAGCCCAAGAGTAAATGCCACAATGTTATTGTTTTCATGAATGAAAACATTACCCCGCCTAGACACGCGTCACAAATATTTTGTTTCGTTGAAACATACGTAAAGGATACTTTTTTTTTTAACTTGTATTATTATTTAAAAGGAAGTGGATTCCCATAAGTATGGATGAATAAATTAGATGGACGAAAGGACGGATACAGATAGACAGACAGTTAGGTAGTCAGTCAGTCAGTCAGTCAGTCAGACAAGACAGGCAGACATTTTTTTGAGTTTAGGGGTTTAACGGTCCTTACGACTCTTTTAGGTCATTTCGGCGCCAGTGAAAAGGAAGATGATAGGTAAAATTTATGGATCTCAAGTTGTTGTTTTTTTTTAAAGTACAATTGGAAAAGTAAGACATAGGGGACTAGTTCAAATAGGGGAACAGAAGATTCCACGAGCAATCCGTCAATGGGCCTATTTTGACAATGAGAAGAAAAATACCAGTTAAGAAAGATTCACTCAAATGTACATAATCAAAACTTTAAAAAATAATAGCAAATACAGCGAGATTGTTGAAAAGGGAAACAAATCATCTTTCAAGAATAGAAAAAAAAAAGGGGGGATCTATGTATACATAATTTCACTGCCTCCCTCTTAGCTGAGGGTACCCGCCAGGATCAAGAAATGCCCTACCGATCTCAATACGACGGCAGAGAATAACCCAGAAAAGGAAAACAGAAATAGATGGATAGAAGACACAGCAAAAGTGACCTCTCCACCCACAATGGAGGTCAGTAGATCCCGCCCAGACAGTCAGATAGATAATTCCAAACAAATAAAACAGACTAAATAAAACACAACCACCCCCCCCCCCACCCCCAGAAAAAATACATAAATTCATGTGTAATCTATCATTGTACATGATCTAGAAGGTTGGCATTCAACCACATATGGTTTGTACATTATAACAAATGACAGACTTTTTGTGGTAGAGAAGAGAGTTTTAAGTACACATTTGTCGGGTAACAGTCTGTGGTACGCAAAGACTGAATAGGTCTTACCCTGGTTTATCAATGGGGCAATCAAACATAAACCGTTTTACTTAATGATTACTATTACGTAACTGTGCACAAGTAACCCCCACCCAACTCACCCCCACCCCCAAAATTGTCAATTTAGTAAATATGTACTGTATATTATATTGATTCCTGGGGCAGAGTGATCTTGAAAAGGTCGCGTGACCTTTATAAATCAATCCTTTATTCGTTAATTTATTTTGGTTTGTTATCGAATTGTATCTTCTTTTTTTTTTTATATATGAGAAAAAGTCAAGGGTCTTATTAGATACTAAAAAATCAAACAATGCTAGACAATGCAGAAAGAAAAGTACAATTTTAAAAACCATCGCCCAAAAAATCAGCCTGCCCCGAGGGGCAAGAATAAAACAACTGAAAATCACACATTACCGACTATTGCAGTGTTTCTAAAACTGAAAAGGTGTAGGATTTTTCAACACATTCATTTTTTTTTTTCTGGGACAACGTGTAAGAAGACACCAATAGTACGCGTCATAGTAACTTTCAAAAGGGTGACAGACTGAAACCTGGAGATTCATCTGGCATCATTGTGCTTAACGAACTTATTCTCTGAATTTTGGCTGATAATAGTAATAATATCGTAGTTTCCTGGCCTCACTTTTAGACACCAAACATTCTCATGAGGTAAAATTCTGGATTTTGGACAATGATGTGATATAGAGATCTTTTTTCTGCTCTCTCTCTCTCTCTCTCTCTCTCTCTCTCTCTCTCTCTCTCTCTCTCTCTCTCTCACACACACACACACACACACACACACACACACTCACTCTCTCTCTTTGTTTCTTATTTTTTTCTCATTCACTCTCTCTCTCCCTCTGTCTCTCTCTCTCTCTCTCTCTCTCTCTCTCTCTCTCTCTCTCTCTCTCTCTCTCTCTGCGTTTCGGAGGAGAACGTATTTTCTTGAGCTCAGTCTCTGACCTCTGGACAAAATTCATGTTCTAAAGCCCAGTTTTCCGAGTTCTAGACAAAAATTAATTTCTAAAGCAAAGTCTCTGAATTTCGGAATTTTGTCTCTGAGTTTTGGACAATATTTAGTCGATTGAGCCCAGTCTCTGAGTACCGGCGAACACTTAGTTTTTAGGGCCCAGCCTTTGACTTCCGGTCAACATTTTTAGCCACATCTCTGCATTACGGACAACATTTATAAGTCTCTGAAGTGTCTTAGTTTTGGAAAACAATGAATACTTAGTCTTATAGCTCAGTCTCTGAATATTGGGCAACATTTAGTTGTTATTTTCCAGTCTCTTAGTTTTGGCCACAATTAATTTATATGATCCAGTTTTTTAGTTTTGGCCAACATTTAGTCTCAACAGCCCAATCTCTAGGTTTCGAACAACGTAATCTAGTCTCTGAAGTCCAGCTCTCTGGAGCCCAGTCTCTTAATTTTGGGCAAAATTTAGTTTCTATGGTCCTGACTCTTATGACTTTTATGTGGAGAGCGGCGTGTACATTTTGAATTTTGGCCATGTAGGATCTTAAACTTGAAAAACATAATTACTTGAGATCTTTTTCCAGGCTTTTGACTAAACTTGCCATAGCACCCCCCCCCCCCCCTTCTCTCTCTCTCTCTCTCTCTCTCTCTCTCTCTCTCTCTCTTATATATATATATATATATATATATATATATATATATATATCATAATACTACATATCTCTATATCACCCACCACACTCTCTCTCTCTCTCTCTCTCTCTCTCTCTCTCTCTCTCTCTCTCTCTCTCTCTCTCTCTCTCTCTCTCTCGCTCAGCGTTTTGGACAACAATACGTTTTTTCTTGAGCTCAATCTCTGACTTCAGGACTAAATTAAGGTTCTACGGAGGAATCTCTGAGTTTTGGATAACATTTAGTTTATAAAAGTCCTATCTCTGAGTTTTAGACGACACTTAGTTTCTAAAGAAAAGTCTCTGAGTATCGGACAACATTTATTTTTTAGAGTTAAGTCTCCACGTTTCGGACATTTAGTCTCCAGTGCCATGTCTCTAACTTTTGGATAGCATAATTTAGTCTTTAGAGCCCGGTCTCAGAATTATGGATCAGATTTAGTTTTTAGAGCCCAGTCTCCGCGTTTCAGACATATCATTTAGTCTATGAGTTTAGGAAACCATTCAGGAGTCTCTGTCTCTTAGTTTTTGGACAACATATAGTCTTTAGAAAATGCAATGACAGAATATGTCCTTCATGGCAACAAATATGTATGGAGACCACCAACATCAATAGTAACAACCCTGAACCAGGATCTCTCTACATATCAGAAATTTCTGGATTGAGATGAGGCCGAATTAATCCCTGAATAACTAAGAAATATTGCAGTGCCCTCCGTACTAAAGTCACAACAAGATCTCGACAGCTTCAAAACTCTGGCCCGGGACCGTGACCAATGGAAACAATTAACAACATGGATGGAGAGAGCAGATATGCTCATCGACTATGACTGAATCACACAATTCTCAGCAAGCGTCAGTCGGACTGCGAGGCTTACTACTATAGTCTTTAGAGCCCCAGTCCCTTAGTTTTGTACATTTCGCCCCTAGAGCCCATTCTCTTAGTTTTTGAAAACATTTAGTTTCCTAGCTCAGTCTCTTGAGTTTTTGACCACATTTGATCTCTCGACAACAAGGTGGCTCTGAGCGCAGTAGATTTTGGACAACATTTAGTTTCAATGGTCTATTCTCTGAGTTTTGGACGACATAATGTGGCTTATTGAGTGGACAGCGTGTACCATTTCTAGCTCAATTTTTAATAACATGTGCTTGTAATCTCCTCCGATCGATCCTGCTTAAGTTAAATTCTAAGTTTCAGCAACAATTTGATAGCACTGACTCGGTTATAAATGGAAGATCACTTTCTGACGACCCAAATGAGGGAAAGTGTCGAATTTTACATATTTTAGCACTAAAGACCATTAATCTGATCCAGTGATAAATAAGCTGTTACATTACTCGTATTCTGATCAGGAGAATGCAGTAATTTAGACGGTGTGACATAATGCTTATTATAAAAAACTGATTAAAATTACTAATAATAATTATTATTATGAAAACTTTATTTTGGGATGCATGAAAATCTGATAACTTTGATATTAGGTGGTGGTAGAATTGTTGTTGTTGTTGTAGTAGTAGTAGTAGTAGTAGTAGTAGTAGTAGTAGTAGTAGTAGTAGTAGTAGTAGTAGTAGTAGTAGTAGTAGTAGTAGTATAGTAGTAGTAGTAGTAGTAGTAGTAGTAGTAGTAGTAGTAGTAGTAGTAGTAGTAGTAGTAGTAGTAGTAGTAGTAGTAGTAGTAGTAGTAGTAGTAGTAGTAGTAGTAGTAGTAGTAGTAGTAGTAGTAGTAGTAGTAGTAGTAGTAGTAGTAGTAGTAGTAGTAGTAGTAGTAGTAGTAGTAGTAGTAGTAGTAGTAGTAGTAGTAGTAGTAGTAGTAGTAGTAGTAGTAGTAGTAGTAGTAGTTAGTAGTAGTAGTATAGTATAGTAGTAGTAGTAGTAGTATAGTAGTAGTAGTAGTAGTAGTAGTAGTAGTAGTAGTAGTAGTAGTAGTAGTAGTAGTAGTAGTAGTAGTAGTAGTAGTAGTAGTAGTAGTAGTAGTAGTAGTAGTAGTATAGTAGTAGTAGTAGTAGTAGTAGTAGTAGTAGTAGTAGTAGTATGTAGTAGTAGTAGTAGTAGTAGTAGTAGTAGTAGTAGTAGTAGTAGTAGTAGTAGTAGTAGTAGTAGTAGTAGTAGTAGTAGTAGTGTAGTAGTAGTAGTAGTAGTAGTAGTAGTAGTAGTAGTAGTAGTAGTGGGTAGTAGTAGTAGTAGTAGTAGTAGTAGTAGTAGTGGTAGTAGTAGTAGTAGTAGTAGTAGTAGTAGTAGTAGTAGTAGTAGTAGTAGTAGTAGTAGTAGTAGTAGTAGTAGTAGTAGTAGTAGTAGTAGTTAGGCATATTTTAGTGAAACATATTATTACTAGATGACTGAAGACATGATTTGAAGCACTTAAAAAAAGATATATTGTATTATGTTATTATTGGATGAGGAGAAGAGTATGGAGGGAGCGGGCACTAGAGCAAGGCCGGTTTACCGTGAACTTACGTGTATTCCGTCAGAAAGAGACACCTTTAATCCAGGGGATCAAACTATTTCACACAAGTACAATCAGTAACAATTGTACGCCAACTAGAAAAATTATGTAATGCGGTCCATGTGTATAAATGCACACCAATCATTAATAGACCAGTATTACCATATCAGTATAATCTTGGCAGTTTATCTACATATATTAATATAATTCCTTTCTAATGGCCACCATCGCTACTAAGTAGGAATCAAATAATGGATTACAGCGATGCTGTATCCGCATGTTTGAACCCGACATCATCAGAGGTGCAACTGGTTAACTGCGATAAAAAAAATGTTTAAAGTTATACGGAAACCTGTTATTTAAAATTCCTATTCCTAGAGTGGAGGCGGAGGGTAAATTTGGCGATTAAATTTACAAATACATACTAGTGCCTTTATTATAATCATGTGTCAGGGACTAATGCTGTCAATGATAATGATGCAGTCGAACCTGTCCTTTGCAGGTTATCAAAGTAACGAAATGAAAGTGGCTATGTAATTATTGCCCATAGCTGATCGCAATGAGAAGTAATAACTATAATGTCCGTTCTTGCACCGTTACAAACTAGAGAAATATAATGCACTTTTTTTTCACTTTTACCACAATTTTTTTAAAAATCAAATATCGTTGAATTAAATCCAGCCCGAACTTGTCAAAAAATTAATTCTTAAACCTGAAACTTCTTGAAGTATGCCTCTCTCTCTCTTTCTCTTTGTGTGTGTGTGTGTGTGTGTGCGCGCGCGTGTGTCTTTTCAACTAATTTACCTGTCTTTGACAAGTTGGTGGGTCATCTTAATTCCAATGATATTAGAGAAGAAAAGATAAATACCTGGTCACTATGAAACATGTGTAACTGGTACAGGCCGACAATCCAGGTAACCACAGTAAAGAACATAAAGTCAGTTCATGACTGTCAATCAGCACGCTAAGACTGCCACAACTATATACGATAAGATACAAGACTTCCTACATCAAATATACACAAGACAAGGCACGCTAGAGAATTCCTCATTCGTGCGTGCGTACGACAGACGACTGACGAATGAATTCAAGTGAGAGTTGAAGACACTGTGTGCAATTTTATAACACAATAAAAACATCTGATTCCCAAGACAACAAAACAGGTGATGAGTGACTGCCACCACCATCGCCACCGCAACCGCTAGTACTTTACCTACTACTACTTACTATTACTTCTACTGCTAATACTATCACCACGGCTACTGGAATAAAACATCTACAGCTATAGATTGCAACGCTCACACAATGCGACGCATTCGGAATGAATTCGTTCTACTAGTTTTACAAATTCGTACGTAGTAGTAATAATATAGTAGTTGCAGTAAATGGAACAAAACGTACATTCATGACAGTGGCTTGTTGCCGCTAGCTTGATGCTTGCTATGCTCTCTGTTGCTGCTATCCAATACAGGCCAGACTCCGTCACCGAAATGATGTACGAGAGAGTGAGGGTATAGTATTTATATATTATTTGAAAGGATAATGTATAAATATATTATATCCAAAATACTCGTACAAAACATTATATAATGGTTAAATTACAATGCCGTATAATCATCGGGTTATAACTGGCATACTACAGGAAAAAAAACACTTGCCGTAATGCGGTTGTAGACTTTAATACGTCAATTAAAGAGGAGTTGTGTATGTCTGTGGTTCCGGGTGGAGAGGGAGGGAGGAGGGGGAGTGTTCGATCCATTATCTGTACACCGACAAAACACCTATTCTTTTACATCATGTATCGATGAAGCAAAATGACTTTCTACTTACCAAACATTTAAAAAATCAACTCTTAACCCTGAGACTTTTTTTTTCAAGGTGTATTAACAGATATTATACTTCTTTGGAGGTCACAGGTTTTCAGAATTTCGACAATATTGATTGAATATATTTTTCTTCTTTTTGGCCTAATTGAAAATGATATATTTTGTCAAACGAGTTCTCTGACAGTAGATTTCAGGGATGTTGCAAAAAGTGTTTAACCATCGAACAACAACTCGACGTCACCAAGAAAACAAACACCTCCACATTGAGAGAACTGGAAAATAACAAATTATGGAATAGCAGCACAACCTCTCGCCTACATGAAAAAGACATGAAAATTTGATTGCACCATGTGACAACAACAAATTAAATTATAATAGGTAGATAATTGAACGAGATATACTTTCTTACGTGCAAATTGGTTAAAAAGACAATTTAGTACCAAGCACCAATTGCATCAGTGCATTGACGGTTCCATTGTCTGGAGATCCCAATTGAGTACTCACTTCACAAGCCAGGTATTGTAAGCAATCAGTCAGTTTGTTTGTTTGGTTTGTTTGTTTTGTTTTTTTTGGGGAGAAAGGGGGGGGGGAGGGTTTCCGGGTTGTTTTCTTTTTGTTTTTGTTGTTTTGTTTTTTTTTGGTATTTTATCCCTCTACTCATCCATCAGTGCTGGGATGGTTAGATCCAGGCGGAAGGTCCTTTGCGATAGCATTAAGTCATATCAAAAGAGTGACAAATAACGCTATAGCAGCCAGTGTAAACTCTCGCTTCATGAGCTTACTGGCATTCTGGGTACTTTTTTAACGTCAGCAACAGGATCAGCTCGGTTTTGAACCATGGACGGTGCCTGTACAACATTTAAACGACGTGGGAAACAAGACTAAAATTTTAACACACATTCACATCCAGCTAGTGCATTTCCAATGTTACACCATGACTTTTTCACTCGCATAGAATCATCACCCAGCAGATCACGAGTTCGATACCTAGTCAGGCAAACCAAATGCATCCCTGGAAGAAGAAGAAATGCCAGTATTTATACAAATGCAATGGTTTCGTCATAGTGACCGGTTGTCCGGGAAAAAGCAGGAAAAACCGGGGAAACACACACACACACACACACACAAACACACACACACAGAGAGGGATATATATATATATATATATATATATATATATATATATATATATATATATATATATATATATATATAGAGAGAGAGAGAGAGAGAGAGAGAGAGAGAGAGAGATGTGATTGAATTTTTAAAATCACGTGAATGAAACACCGGGGCTTAACGTAGCCATCGCAATAGCCAAAATGACGTCAAAATGTCAGTCTTTGGCCACAAAAGAAAACAAATCGTGAGTTGTATTCAATAGTTCAACCAATGAAATAACTTGTTTCCTTGAGCTCTACAAACGACAACTCACTCAACGCTACACAAACCTTAAAAAATGACGTCAAACTGCCAGTCCTTGAGGGTTCTAGCGTATCCATCGTTATGTTATAGCCTGACACTGAAATCCAAAAGGACTGGCATTTTGACGTCATTATTTGGCTTTTGCACCGCCTAGTGAGTTGTCGTTAGTAGTGCTCATGGAAACAAGTTATTCCATTGGTTGAACTATTTAATACAACTCACAATTTGTTTTCTTTTGTGGCAAAAGACTGGTATTTTGACGTCATTTTTTGGTCAGTGTCAGGCCATAACTTTATTTACGAAGGCCATGGTTCTAATGTCAGGCTATATGTTAACGATGGCTACGGTCATAAGCGTCTCGAGTATTCAAGCCAAAAGCGCTTGTTGATACAATAACTGTACTACATACAAATCAGATTGAAGCTACTGGAACATGTTTTGGAAAGAGACATCCAGATATCTACATATTATGGAGTGACATTTTTTTTTTCAAGGACGACGAATCTGAAGATAATCTACATGAGACAAAACAGGTGAGGTGAGATGATGTAACAAGTGCCCATGACAAAACTATGAGAAGGGCATCGATTTAACCAGTTAAATGCCGTAGATACTTTGAAAAAGACACGTATTTTTTAATATTTTTTAATGGCCAGAAAACTCCTCATTCAAAAAAATCGATCGATATTTGAAGGACGAGTTTTCTGGCCAAATTTTTCATACGTTTCTTTCCAAAGTACGGCTATTAATTGTTTAAACAAGGAAAATAAGTAGACAGGACTTTGAGCAGGTTATACACTGTCCGGTCTGAGACGGCCAAAACCCAAGAAATTCACAGACACGTCTCATTGTGGAACACCGAGATTTTCGTATACATATCTCGTAATGTTTGGGGTCCCGATAGCTGAGTTGGTAGAGCACTCGCTTCACTCGCAAAGGGACCAAGATCGATCCTGGGTGCAACGAGATTTTTCTGACCCCCCCCCCCCTGTCCACCCAGCAGTGAATGGGTAGCTGAGTCTGTTAGATTTGGCGGAAAGTAATTTGCGATAGACTAGTGAGTGTCCTATCCAAAGGATAGCAAGCAATTGCTCTTGTCCGTTTCACGCTATAGAAACGGGATAAACTCCGGCTCCATGGGCCCAACGGCTCTGAAGGACTACTTTTTTTCTCATTCTGTTACACAATATTATATTCAAAGGGCATGTCGTGTGATGTCACACCAAGAGATTCACAGACAAGTCTCGTATTGCTACACCAAGATATTTGCAGACATGTCTCGTATTGTTACACCGAAAAGTAGAAAACGGTAGGGGCTGCCTGAAGCCGATGATCGTAAAATACTAACGAAAGAGTGAAAATGGAGAGGCTTCGTATGGGAACAAAACAGACAATGGACGTTTCGGGTACAAAACCTTCGTCAGCACAACAATACACTATCTATTTATCTGTATATTCCACTTTTGTTTTGTTTGTTTGTTTGTTGCTTTAGGTCTCTTCCAACACAATTGAGGTTATATGAGAGACCGCTGAAACAAAAAAACAAGCAATCTAACAAAAATAGTACAAATGTAAATCAAAATCATAACCTAAAGATATCATAAGCTAAATTATAAATAACCAAGAACAAACAGACAGAAGATTTACAGAAAAAAAATATCCCCTGTCAAAAATACAATCACAAACCAAAGAAGCAGGATAGGCTAGTAAAGAGAAGAAGAAACGACATCACTATCGGATCGTACACCCATGCGAACATCATAGGTATATGATTCAAGGGTGATGCTCCCATCCAACCACCCGCATATTCCACTTTACTATCACATCGCCATCCGACCGTTCGTATTTCCTTCGCGAAGATTCGACCGTCGCTCATTCAACAACCCCCCCCCCCCCCCCCACCCCCGCCGTAACTTTTTCACCTCGCCCCCTCCACCCCCCCCCCCTTACTACTACTACTACTACTACTACTACTACTACTACTACTACTATGTCTTTTATCTTCCATTATTTTCTGGAAGGTTCTGTTCCCTAACGCTGACCTTTTCTTATCAATTGGATCACCCCCCCCCCCCCCCCCCCTGGGGCACCCAATCCTCTACCCACGCCATGCTAACATTTCATTCCTACTGCAACCACCATTTAACAGACGATACAAGTTATTTTTCATTATATTTTATTTGTTTTCAACGTTTATTAGTGTATTGTGCTGACGAAGGGTTTGTACCCGAAAAGTCCATTGTCTGTTTTGTTTCCATACGAAGCCTCTCCATTTTCACTCTTTCGTTATTATTGTTACACCGAGATATTTCCAGAAATGTCTCGTGATGATACACCAAGATATTCATTGTATCTGGTACTGTTAAACCAAGTTATTCACAGAAATGTCTCGTGATATTACACCAAGATATTCACAGACAAGTCTCATATTGCTACACCAAGATATTTGCAGGCATGTCTCGTATTGTTACACCAATATATTCATTGCATCTCTTACTATTATACAATGATATTCACAGATATGTCTCACACTGTTCCAAGACGGATAAAGTACATTGTAGGCCTGGTAATCTAAACCTCCCACCTAGCTTTGTGAGAAACGACCGACAGCGTGTACAGGCGACGATATGATAGCTCCGGGTAATCTTGTTTATATTAGGATATTTATATCCATCATCGTGGAGGTAATCATCTTCCATTTTACGACATTCAACAACGATAATCCCTTTCCCCGACATTTTGATGTTTACTATAAACCCCGAAATACCCTAAAATTTCATCATCGTCGTCGTCGTAATCATCCGGGCAAATTCCATGCACCAATCAAAACATGTTTGCCTATTCCCTGCAGGCAAGGTATGTACAAACATGTTTTCATGACAGAAAAATCAAGCCAATTATTTGATTATACGATATGATACTGCCAATAAGAAGGTCAAGGGAGATAGGCGGTATGACGGAGGATGGCGACGGTTCCGCTTTATTATTATTACTACTATTGTGATGAGGTTGCTGCAAACCACCCACGCAAATCGATTTATCTTTGTCTTGTTAGTAATGAACTCTCTCTCTCTCTCTCTCTCTCTCTCTCTCTCTCTCTCTCTCTCTCTCTCTCTCTCTCTCTCTCTCTCTCTCTCTCTCTTATCCCTCCTATTGTTGTTTTGTTGGTGCTGCTGCTGCTGTCGTCGTCGTCGTCGTCGTTTGTTGTTGTTGTGATGGCGGTGGTGGTGGTTGTGGTGGTATTGTCGCATTGTTGCGGGTGGTGGTGAATTTGTTCTTTCTGACGTTAATAGTGGTGTTTTTGTTGTTGTTGTTGGTGGTGGTGGTAGAGATGCTGCTGCTCTTGTTGTTGTCGCTTTTGTTGATGTGGCTACTACATCTATTTTTGTTTTTTTTTTTTATATATGGGCTATACTTTAGAATTTCGTGTCATATTTTTAAGAATCGGGCAAACCCCCAAGTCCCGAGTCAATGACACGAGTCCAGATTCCCTAGGAATAAAGTAAGGCAGTAATCCAGACCAATTTGGTGATCACAAATAAAATATCCGTGCGTTTGACGTCACAACCATGTTTGTTGTTGATTTCATGCCAGCCAGCCAGATGATCATTTCTTGCCTCATCCGATCAAGAATATTTTCAGTGTCGGTGGTTATACCGTTGTTTTTTGCTTTGTTCACTAATTGTGTGTTCATACGTGTGCGTTATGTGGTCTTGTGAGGGTCCAGGGTTCGAGTCCTAGTCTGAGCTGCGCACTGTTGAGTCCTTGGAAAAGATTCTTTAATCACATTCTCTCACCATAATCGGGTAAACATTAGTACCTGATCGTTAGCAGCGTTGTGTCTGTCAAAAAAAATTGTAATATTGCCTTACACAATGTCTCGTCCTCCATGTGAAGCATTACTATAGGCTAGGGGAGCCCTTGTAAAGCATTTTGAGCACGCTTAGTGGATATTATTTCTCTATATAAATGTTTGTTTTGGGTTTTTCGCCTAATGCTCAAGTTGCTTTATTTTTTTGCCAACTAAATCTGCCCGACAAAACTTTTGTTTCTGTCCATTTTGGCCAGAAATCCGTTCCCTCAAACATCGATCAATTGAGATGACCCCCAACTTGTCAAAAATGGATAAACCCGAAACCTCTTCCAAATTGTATCATAAGACTTTCCAAGTCTCGGATTTAAGAGTTTTGGACAGATGTAGGCGGTCATTTTAACCGATCGATAAATTTGAAGGACGAGTCTTCTGACCAAATTCTATAAAACGTGTTTTTGTTTTGTTTTGTCTGGGTTTGTTTTGTTCTTTTCTTCTTTGTGTGTGTGTGTGTGTGTGTGTGTGTGTGTGTGTGAGTGTGTGTGTATGTGTGTGTGTATGTGTGTTGTTGTTTTTTGGGGGGTTTTTTGGTGGGGTGAGGAGGGGGGGGGGGGGGGCATGGTTTGGTTGGGTTTTTTCCCCAGATTACGGTTGCTTTGTGAATGTATAAGGCAGATATGACTCGACAACATACGCCATTTATAAAACCAAATAAGCTACATTCTTTACATAAATTGACCAAGTAAAAATAACATTGCATCATCCATTGTCACCTCGACATAGATTTTCTACAGTTTGATGAAAACAACCGATTACGTCCGATCAATTTAATTGCTTTCAATTGCCTTATACTTTAAACACTATCGGTAGGGGGGGGGGGGGTGTTGGTTACTAAGTTCGCGAGTCCTGGTATTTTGCAATGATAGCAAATCAGACAAAGACACAAGTTATCATCACAAGAGAATTGCTTACTCCTACGCAATTTGGCATATATTACTTTAAAGGGGGAAACGGGGGGGGGGGGGGGGGATGGCACTTATAACTTACTTGTATTCAGGAATGAAACTCACTTAAAAATAATCTCGCTCAATTTGTACCAAAACAAACGCCTACAGACACTCAAAGTAAAACAAAAAAGGAATCTAAGATACTAAGCGTAACGGTTGCTACGGTTATGGTAGCCATATTGGATTTTAAACAACTTGCCTCCTGTCAACAAACCGCCAATTTAAAAACGTAAGCGAATAGGCATATATAATAAATACCAGTGAGGTACACGAGGCCAACTTGACCACAGGATCTTGTTCGTAATAAATTTCAATTTAAAGAAAAGTCACATTCTGATTCTAAATGGACTTTTTCTTTTTGGTTGGGTTTTCTCTTCTATTTTTTTGTAGGTTGTGTGTGTGTAGGTTTGTGTGTGTTCTTGCGCGCGTGTGCGTGCGTGTGTATGAGTGTGTTTTGTTGGGTTCTTTGGGGGGATTTTTTTTTTTTGTTTTTTTTTTTTTGTTTTTTTGTTGCTTTTTTCTTGTTTTGTTTTTTTTCTGGGGGGGGGGGGGGGGGGGGGAGAGAGGGAGACAATTCCCCGCTTTAAGATTTGTTCACAAGTTGAGAGTCAACTGAATCTATTGATATTTGGAGGAGAAAAACATTCTTTAAGAATTCGTTTAATACGTTTTGACTATGCATGGCAGTCGGTGCTTATAATAATTTCCATTTCGCAAGACACCCGTGTTTTTGTTGCAGGAGATAAACGGTGACAAACACTGGAATTTGAGGGGGAGGAGGAGCGTTGTTAGTCAGAACTGGGTGACATAATGGGGGTGTTAGATGAAAAACATACCCTGGCAATTAATAAATATTGGGGCGATATGAATGGAATGCGTTTAACGTTGGTTCAGTCCAAAAGTTAATCTGTAATAATATAGTCCATTTTAAAGACAAGCGGGCTATCCAGCATTATAATAAAAGGTTTTTGACAAAGTTACTTGGACGCCGTGCTTTCATAATATTTCAAAACTCTAAATAAAGAAATCAAGGGGCAGGCACCGGTCTAAGATAAAGAACTGAACAAGTGTGTATGAAAGGCATGAAAGTCGAGGTCGACTGATTTTTTGGGATGTTTTTTATTTCTTGTATTTTTCTTTCTTGCTTTGTCTGGCACCTTTCATACACACTTGTTAACTTCGTTATCTCTCAAACCTCTTTTACTTAAAGAATCATTCATTATTAAATATTAAAAGGGTTTACATGAAACGTGTGCTGATAAAATACTTGGTTTGGACATTTTCTTTTGTAATGACGAGAGAATGTGAGCATTATTGTGATAATGTCCGTATACTAAAATCACTGCCATCTTGAATTTATACAGACACGCCGGAATAGTAGACCCTTCACATTTATGTAAAAGTTTAATTTATGCGTTACTGAGTCAAACCATTGTGACAAATGCTCCCAAAATAGACGACCAGTTGATAGGCATATCGATAAGGAGACTATGGTATAAATTGAAAACACAGTAATTAAAGCAAGTCACAGGTTGAACATTTTGTAAGCGCCATAACTATCTTCCAGTCCAGCCAAATTGTGAGCATTACGACGCCGCATCTTGTCACACCCCCCCCCCCCCCCCCCCACGCAAAAAACCCCCCAAAAAAAACAGGGAGTGATATCCAAAATCTGAGGGGCCTTAATTTCAGCTTGTCAGGATGTATTCAAGATAGCATTCATTTCGCTTTCTGAGTTAATCATTCGCCTATTACAAGACAGGACATTATCTACTGCCAGTCTCTGAAAAAAAAAAATTAAATTACAAATGAAACACGTTTAAAAAAATATAAATATATTGGCCAGAAAACTCGTCCTTCATATCGATCGATTAAAATGGCCCACATCTTGTCAAAAATCCTAAAACCTGGGACTTCGCGCGAGCTCACGCAATCACCGTCAATTGAATAATATAACAAGCATAATATTGTGTCGTGAACGCCATCAACAACGCGTCATTCGATTTCGTCATCATCCAGCATCACCAACATCATCACCACCATCGCCGATGCCGCCACCGTCGTCATCGTCAATAGCCTACTACCTATTATATTTCCAGCCTAATAGTCCCAATAGAAATGTCTTTCCACGGCCACAACGCCAGAACTCACAAGGCCGATCACCTTAAACGCGAGTCCCACACCTTAATATCACATAATCGATATCATATGACAGAAGATGTAAACACGCCAACCGCAAATTAACCCAGGAAAACAATTATCGTTTATCAAGCTTACCGTTATTTAAATAATTATCTAGCTCACTAGATAAAACAAGTCTATTTTTAAAACCATAAAGGGTTTTCCCTCGCCTCGTCGCGCTCGTCAACAAACCTCTCTCAAAAACATGCAAAATTAGTCTGTTGACGGAAAGACGAATGACGAAAGCAGAAGGAAAACCTTTTTACCTCATACTTCCACCGAGTTTAAAATAGAATATATTAGAACTAAATGACGACGTCGAAAACCGGAGTAAAAACCTGATGACGTAGGTTCACATAGAGATAATACAACCTCCTCAAATCTAAATTAAAAACATCAAATATCAAAACATAGAATAATAGATGACATTAAAAATAAGAGAGGCAATTCAATACATGAAAATAATACAGTCGCGTTTAAAGATTCATCTTTTAAAAACGAAAGCGATAGGCAGATAAATGAATATCAAATTTTAAAACGATAACATGTTTTATAAAAAATGGAAAAATATTTAAAAAACGAGCAGTGAGTGAAAACGGGGATGAGGGCGGAGACGACAGAGCTATTTTTACCCAAGAAGGCAAAGAGATTAGTGATAAAAGAGGGAATGAGAATATATTCTCAGAACTTCCAAAACAGGCCCTGCGAACTCGTGCATTACTGCCACACAAGAGATGCTGGCCCTGAGCGGATGCCAGAAATAGCCGCCACGGATCGAATTGGGCCAGAAACAGCGGAGAGACGAGCGGGGTTCTGACGACAGCGAAGACTTGGGTTGTTGTAGTGACGTCATGTCTGACGTCATAAAGTTCGATTTTTTAAAAAGAAGCAAACGTTGAATTGTTTTATTGTATCTTGCTCACTATTCTTTTTAACGCGCTCTCTCTCTCTCTCTCTCTCTCTCTCTCTCTCTCTCTCTCTCTCTCTCTCTCTCTCTCTCTCTCTCATCGTTCTTTCTCTCTCTCTCTCTCTCACACACACACACACACACACACACATTTCTTATGATGTTGACAATGAGAACGGTATAACTGTCACTGCAGGTCAATCTTGCTGCCAATACTGGAATTGTAATAGACTTTGTGATTAAATAAGAGAGAAAAATGAGATGACAGCATAGCAACAGCGTACACAGGAAAATCGAGATAGTTTACGACGAAGATAGAGCACAACATGATGGATCATAAAAGAAAGAGTTCGCCTTTGGCCACATTCAATTAATAAAGAATGGGGGTAAGGAATAGGGGATTGTGGAGCAAAGTTGCTATAAAAAAAAAAGGACAACGGTTTCGGAGATAAGAGGTATAAACGGAAACTGTGCATAGAACTAATCTTCTGTTGAACACTATTTGCATATTTTGTTTTGTCTTATCATTTATTTATTTATCTATTTATTTACTTATTTTTCATGTATTAGTTTTCTAATTATCTATTTGGTTTTGGTTTGTTGTTTTTTTGCTACTTTTTGGGGTTTTTTTTTTTTTTTTTTTTTTTTTTTTTTGTAGTTTGATTTTGTGTTTGTTTTGGGTTATTTTGTTTTGCTCTGTTTATATTTTTTTTTTCTTTTTGTGTTTTTGTTGTTTTGGTTAGTTGCTGTTTTGTTTGTTTTTTTTTCTTGGACGGGGGAGAAAATGGAGGTAGGGGGGGGGGGAGGATTTGTTACTTATTTTTATTGCTCTTGTTTTAACCCGATTTATAAAAGAGAAGTGGAGACACAATGATATCAGGAGCTGATACCGCCATGGACGTTCATAACACACACACACACAACCACACACACACATAAACACACACATATACACACACAACCACACACACACACACACACACACACACAACATATCACATATCGAACCAATATGAAAGTAATAAAACATTATTGCGGTTTAACTGTACACCAAAAATTGAACAAATTAAGAGTGCATTTCGATACCCCGCCCGCAATCCAACAATTACCAACAATTTAGAGTGTTCTTTACGACAAGACACTCAGGGCCACGTGAGCCACTCCAAGACGTGTCCGACACTCCACATTGATTGCTTCCATGTACAGGTAATAGGCATGAGCAGGTTAGAGAGTTCACACCACTTGCATTAACCTTACACAGTTCTGCCCGTACTCTGGAAAAACCCATGTTCAAACATTTGGCCAGAAAACTCGTCCTTCCTATATCGATCGATTTAAATGACCATTATCTTGGCAAAAACTTTCAAACCTGGGACTTCGCGAAATCACAGGTTTGAGAGTATTTGCCATGTTGAGGGTCATATAAATCCATCGATATTGGAAGGACGAGTTTTCTGGCCAAATGTTCAAATAAGTGTTTTTCCAGAGTATGGCAGAGTTCGGGTTCCAATTCACTCTAACCTCAGCCAGCAATAATTTATGCCATAGTCTTTCTGAATTAAACCGCAGACCTGACCGTTTTCACCAAGAAAGCAGCCACAGCAATGCAACTCGGGCTTTATTCAACAAAGTGTCGATTTTCTACATAATTTCCCAATACCTGTCTCTAAGTTTTTGAGTAATTCGTCATTAAAGTCAACTCAGAAAAGAAAAAAAAACAATGAAAAGTTGGATTGATATTGATCGACGTCTACTTATTTGCAGGTGTGCTAACCCAAATTGCAATGGTTTCATCGTACTCTCAAACCAACGCAAAATATTGTCCAGTAGAAAAATGTTTTTTTTAAAGCCCACAATTGCGCTCGGTTATCAGACCTGAGAATATGCTCATGTCTATATTGGTGCATTTTCGTGTGGAACATTTAAAACGTGGACTTGGTAAGAGCCTCTACTCAACTCTGACTAAATACCTTTGTACAGTTAGGCCATAAAACGTTCACTCCGTCGATTGAAATGACGTACTGCCTGCCAATAATTCCTCAAGCCCAAGACAGACTTCAAAGAAGACTGTAAAAATGCTGTCAGAGGTCACGGCGTTTTAAAAATTTTGACTAGTGGAGGGCAATTCAGATGGATGGAAATAGAAAGTAAAATATTTCTGGCTCAAAAGTAAAAACGTGTTTTAGTCAGTATACAGTATTTGGTATAGATGGTATAATTGGTATAGTTGGTATATATGGTATAGTTGGTATATATCTCAGTCCCAACTTCTAAAAGTTACCACCTCAAAATCCACTTTCGGTGAAAAAGCCTTTTCATTCATAGCTCCACGCCTATGGAACGCACTTAGTCCTCGGACAAAGTCCTGTGAAAATTTATCATATTTCAGGAAATGTCTGAAGACTGAGTTGTTCCGCGAGGCTTATTTTTCATAAAATAGATGTTGCTTTGATTTTGTTTTTTGTATGCATGCTTATTATGTATCATGTAGTGTCGTGATTATTAATTTTGTTGTTTTTAAACATTTTTATTTTTATTATGTAAAGCGCCGCAGAGCACGATTAACGTGGATGTTTAGGCGCTATATAAATTCATTATTTATTATTTTACTATTTACTATATATGGTATAGTTGGTATAGATGGTATAGTTGGTACAGTTTATCAAGCTATCTGCTAAATGCTATAGTAACTGCCAAGTTAGATAAACGCCATTTCACCAATAGAAAGCAGCAAAAAGCATAAAGCGGTAGGTATTTTTCAAAACAAGACCCCCAGAATCACAACTTTTTTTATTCAAATAAATGAATAGATTGAAATTAAATTAGCGAACAAAAGAAAGAACAAATGGAATGAAAGCTGCAATAAAGGAATAAATAGAAGACAAACCAATCACGATTGGATGATGGCCCACAACGATAACATGAGATGTCAACTAGAAGAAAAAAAGTATAAAACAACAACCAAACCTACAAATGAACAAATAATTGAATAAACCATGTTTTACTGGGTGAAATAATGCAAGAACAAACCAAGAAAAGAATGAAGGAAGGAAGTAGTAGAGGAATGAATGAATGAAATCCCTGACCACCGACGTAACCAATGACGCACGTACGATGCCAAATTGGACTTGTGCGGAAGCAACGCCATCGATCAGTCCACACATTAATAGAATGTTCTCTCCACCAGCCTCTCACTAACCTCATCCTCTATTCTCTATTCATCCACTGCTCACCCGCCACAATCAGACAGAGATGCCAACCTCATCTTTAAATCAAACATCATTTTTGGTTTGCAGCAGAAAAGAGCCTTAAAAAAAATTAATCAAGTGAATAATTTCACCGTAAACGGAACAATTAGTGCCTCTTTTTTCCTTCTTTGCTCAGGTAAAAGAGAGAGAAAAACCTGGAGGTGCCTACAGTAGTGGATCTTGAACCCGGGTTCTCTCAATTTCTTTGCAATATATTTCTCTCTCTCTCTCTCTCTCTCTCTCTCTCTCTCTCTCTCTCTCTCTCTCTCTCTCTCTCTCTCTCTCTCTCTCTCTCTCTCTCTCTCTCTCCCTTGGAAGATTTTCATCATAGATTTCTTCTGGCTATACTGTATTGTTGTCGGATAGAAATATAAAAATCTAAAGCAATATCTCAGATATGTAGATACACAAAACACATTGCTATTTTTTTCTTAGCCAATTTACTCTTTTTATCCCAAAATATAATACACACAACAGTCTTTTTTTTAATTGTGGAAGCCCGATATAGATGTACTCAATTCCAATTGACTCAAACAAAACAAAACAAAACAAATATATTAATAAATAAATAATTATTAAAAATCATGGACGTTTTGGATCTCCTCTTTACGATCATTCTTAGATTAATTCGTCTTTTAAGAAAAGAAGTGGGAAAAATTGATGTCGCAGACAGATAAAGGCTGAGAAAATTGGTTCTGTGCATAGATTTTCAGAAATCGATTTGATCCATTTATTGGTAAACAAACCTCTACACACACACACACACACACACAAACACACACACACATACACACAAACTCTCTCTCTCTCTCTCACACACACACACACACACATACACATACAATCATCACATAAAAATAAAAGAAGAAAGAAAGATACAAAAAAAGAAGACAAATCAGATACCCTTTTAAAATTTTTGGCATTTTCAGATTTTGTGATCAAAGATATTATATCTGTTAAAAGAGATGCAAAGTTTCGAATCGATTGGCATCTCGGCAAATCCCAATTCGTTGACTCGACAAGATGACGATAGCAGCACCGCAACGGCGACCTTGTGTGTCCGGAATTAGAAACAACGATCGATATAGGACGGCGACGAAGACGGCATCGACGCTTACGATTGCCACGACTAAATCGGGAATTCATTCATTCATTCACAAACGTGACGTAGGGAGAACACTCTTGATGCTACACTCTATTATTGTGTATTGTTGTTATTATCACCATCCGTCCTTCGCTTTGGCAA
>NC_088366.1:42160965-42168465 GCF_034508935.2 Berghia stephanieae
AGTAGTAGTAGTAGTAGTAGTAGCAGTAGCAGTAGCAGTAGTAGCAGCAGCAGCAGCAGCAGTAGTAGTAGTAGTAGTAGTAGTAGTAGTAGTAGTAGTAGTAGTAGTAGTAGTAGTAGGAGGAGGAGGAGGAGGAGGAGGAGAAGGAGAAGAAGAAGAAGAAGAAGAAGAAGAAGAAGAAGAAGAAGAAGAAGAAGAAGAAGAAGAAGATGAAGAAGATGATGATGATGATGATGATGATGGTGATGAAGATAATGATGACGATGACGACGACGATGATGATGATGATGATGATGATGATGATGATGATGATGATGATGATGATGATGATGATCAAAGAAAGAGAGAGATGAGGAAGGAAGGGAGAAAAGAAAGGGAGACAAAGTGTGTGTGTATGTGTGTGTGTGTTTGTGTGTAGAGAGGAGGAAGAAGAGGAGAGGAGGAGAGAGAGAGAGAGAGAGAGAGAGAGAGAGAGAGAGAGAGAGAGAGAGAGAGAGAGAGAGAGAGAGAAAGAGAGAGAGAGAGAGAGAGACGAAATGGGAATGGATTGATGTTGTTATGCGCCTATGTATAGAGGATTGGGCGCAATATAAAATAAACTTCATTATCATCATCATAAACATCATCATCTTCATTATCATAATCATCATGATGAAGAAGAAGAAGGAGGAGGAGGAGGAGGAAGGTGGAGGAGGAGAAGTAAGGAGGAAGACAAAGTAAACCAATGATTTTGCTAAATTTTGAAATTCATTTTTTATGTTATTGTTTTCTCCTCTTCAATATTTGATTATAAAACTCCTCGGATATAAATAGAACACAGCCTGTAATTATTGCATTATGATGACATAAAAAACCACTGTCAGTCGGTGTCCAAGTCAGTTGCAAACGGAAGTCAGATTTAAAGAATGACGTCATTCACTCATATTTTTTAAATTAATCTATTTATTTGTTTTTATTATTATTGTTGATTTTTTTTTTTTTTTTTTTTTTTTTTGTTTTTGTTCCCCCGACTGCCATTAACTTAAAAACTTGAAACAACCCAAGAAGACTACAGCCTCGCAGGAGGTGAGAGGGAATGGACCAAAATGGCAACAATGCCACAGATAATGATGGAAATGGATCACTGGTAAATGTGATGACTGACTGAATTCAAAAACCGATAGAATACACTTTGTCTTTTTCATTTTAAGCCAGATTTTTTGGTTTTCATTTTAACTGGATTTTTTCTTTCACAATCGATAGGTGCAGGGAAAGGGGGGGAGGGGGGGGGGGATGGGGATATATCAGTATCAGAGTAGCTTGTATTATGGCGTTTGATATCAAATGGTAAGGGGGGGGGAGAGAGAGAGAGAGAGAGAGAGAGAGAGAGAGAGAGAGAGAGAGAGAGAGAGAGAGAGAGAGAGAGAGAGAGAGAGAGAGAGAGAGAGCGCCCTGTTTTCGGCATCCTGATTTGTTTCCCCTTTGCTCACTTTGTACACGCACATCTTTTCTCAAGACAGACCCTAAAGTGAAAATGAATATGAGGATGAATAAAGTTAATTTAATTTTTTATTTATTATAAAGTTTACCTTAAACTTACCAAAAAAAGCTTAAACTCCAGATTTCTTTGAAGAATGTTCGATAAGGATAAGTTGAGGGTTATTTGAAATGCATCGATATCTCAAGTTGGGGGCCATTTCATGTCGTCTATATCTCAGGTTCGGGCCATTGTAATTCATCGCTCTTTCAAGCTGGGGCCATTTAAATTCTCAATATCTCAAGTTGGGGCAATTATATCTATATCTCGTTGAGGCCATTTTAATTCGTCGATATCTCAAGTTGGGGGCACTTTAATTCACTTCCTCTCATCGCACTCAGGTGTAAAATTAGTACCTGGTCGCTAACAGTGTTGTCTATATCGTTAAAAAAATAATATCGCATCACATGACTCGTACTATATGTTAAGTGTTGTTGGCTAGGGACTACGTGTAAAGCGCTTTAAGTACATTTAGTGGATATTGCTCTATATCAAAATCTCAAGTTTTAATGTTAAAGTTTTAAAAATGAATCGATATCTGAGATCGGGGGCCATTACAATAGACACTTCGATAACCAAGGCTCTCGGACAGTCGTCATAATGGAAACGATGACATTGATTGGTAAACACAGAAAACTCCACAGGTTTTACTATCCATGGTAGGTGTCGAATTAAATATCCACTGTTCTAACGCGGGATGAATAAACCAACACAGAAATCTATCACGTTTATAATAAGATCGAGAAAATCGAGTGATAACTAGTCACCCATTTGGAGGTGTAAAAACGATAACAATGATCAGAGAAAGGTCATATTCATTCACGTTTTTGTTTATAAACAACCAACTATATTTGTCCCAGCACGTGTGAAGGTGCGTCACATATTCCATGTTTTGATTGGTCAAAAATCTACTGGTTAATTCTATATCGCAAGTTAGGAGCCATTTTAATTTATACATATCTCAGATCGAGGGCTATTTTAATTCATCCTAGTTGCGTCCGTTTTAATTCATCTTAATTAATCTGAATTGGGGCCATTTAAATTTATCTTTATCACAGTTTGAAGAACATTTTAATCCATCTATATCTCATTTTTTTAAAAGAAAGTCCCTGATTTGGGAATTTGCGACTAGTTGAGGGTCAGTCATCTTAAGTCAAGGATATCTTTTTTTTTTTTTTAATATTTGTGGTCGATTTGAAAGAAAAAAAGAGAGCGTATTGTCTGCACAGTGCTGCGTCACTAAATGAATGGCTTTCACAAAGCCATCAACGATATAATTAATCCAAGACGAAAATAGAACTTGAATACGTCTATATCTGTCGCTTGTGAAGAGCAGTATACTATTGTGAAAAGACAAAACGTATATAAAAATTTTGGCCAGAAAAATGTATTCCTAACTTGCCAGAAATTTATTAAACCCGAGAGTTCTTAAGGAGTCTCGAGTTTAAGAACTTTTGTAGAAGTTGAGTTGAGGGTCATTTTAATCGATAACGATATGAAGTGAAAGCTTTCTGACCAAATTCTTTGAAGGCGTTTTGTACATTGGGAAATTATAATGGTCGACTCATGACGTAAATACAGCAGAAATCGTTTGACGGTCGATTTTCCCAGTTCTACCAATTAAGGATACTAAAATTAAAATTCAAAGGAATGCTAAGGTAAGAGCGAAACCGAGGCTGCACTTGATTCGACAAAAATAGGAACAACAATTACAGTTTTTGTTTGTTTGTTTGTTGCTTTAGGTCTCTTCCAACACAATTGAGGTTATATGAGAGACCGCTGAAACAAAAAAAAACAAGCAATCTAACAAAAATAGTACAAATGTAAATCAAAATCATAACCTAAAGATATCATAAGCTAAATTATAAATAACCAAGAACAAACAGGCAGAAGATTTACAGAAAAAAAATATCCCCTGTCAAAAATACAATCACAAACCAAAGAAGCAGGATAGGCTAGTAAAGAGAAGAAGAAACGACATCACTATCGGATCGTACACCCATGCGAACATCATAGGTATATGATTCAAGGGTGATGCTCCCATCCAACCACCCGCACAATTACAGTTTCATAATAGACAGATTATTGAGGTGATTCTCGGTGTCGGTTAAACTGAAAAGATGATGATGATGATGATGATGATGATGATGATGATGATGATGATGATGATGATGATGATGATGATGATGATGATGATGATGAGTGGAAGATAGAGAGAGAGAAGAAGAAAGAAGAAAGAAGAAGAAGAAGAAGAAGAAGAAGAAGAAGAAGAAGAAGAAGAAGAAGAGAAGAAGAAGAAGAAGAAGAAGAAGAAGAAGAAAGAAGAAGAAGAGAAGAAAAAAGAAAAGAAGAAAGAAGAAGAAGAGAAGAAGAAGAAGAAGAAGAAGAAGAAGAAGAAGGAAGAAGAAGAAGAAGAAGAAGAGAAGAAGAAGAAGAAGAAGAAGAAGAAGAAGAAGAAGAAGAAGAAGAAGAAGAGAAGAAGAAGAAGAAGAAAGAAGAAGAAGAAGAAGAAGAAGAAGAGAAGAAGAAGAAGAAGAAGAAGAAGAAGAAGAAGAAGAAGAAGAAAGAGAAGAGAAGAAGAAGAAGAAGAAGAAGAAGAACAAGAAGAAGAAGAAGAAGAACAAGAAGAACAAGAAGAAGAACAAGAAGAACAAGATAATGATTACGATGATGATGACGACGATGATGATGATGATGATGATGATGATGATGATGATGATGATGATGATGATGATGATGATGATGATGGTGATGATTTAGGTGGTGGTGGCGGTGTTTATGAGGACTATTGATTGTCAAATTTAAAAGTATTCACAAAGTAGACTATAAACTGGCGCAGGCAAGGACTCAGCGACGACACGCGAACTACACATGTATTGTTTTTAATGTAATTTGTCCAATTGACTAGAATAATAGCAACAACAAAAAATCTGCTGGATGGTGGCCAGGAAAAATAAAAACAAACAAAGCATAGTAATCAATGACCGCGATTAAAAAAAAAACAAACAAAAAAAAACACGTCAGCGAGGGACCGTCTGCTCTCCCGTTCCACCCTCCTTTTTTTCTCTCTTATGCTGTTCGTATGAACTTTACTTTTAACAGTGCTCATCATGCTCGCTCATTCATCATCATCATCATCATCATCATCATCATCATCATCATTATGATTAAACTCATCATCAACAATGTCATCAATATCAGTTTTATCACGTTTGTCAGTGTCAAACAAATTGGAAAAAAACTCCCACCATCATCATGATCATCACGATTATCATCATCATTATCATCGTTGATGTCGCCATCGTCGTCGTCATTCTACTCATCCTCATCAAACAGACATTAATGTATTTGGCTACAATGACGGAGCCACACCACAATGTACCAAGATACACCAGCTGCCTACAATATTATTATGTTCATCGTGATGATAACATATTCAGAAAAGTGAGTGGAGCAGGCACTTATGTTGGTAACAACAAGATATGAAGTGAGTAGAAAAGTGCCAGAAGACAATAGAGAATAAACATTTTTTTCGCGGCGGTGGTGGGGTTTGAACCTGCGACCTTATTGGTACGACAACTCCGCCTGGCAGGTGAGAGCGTGGCTCTACCGTGTGAGCTATCCACGAACACAAAAATATTCGTTTCAAACTCAAAGTCATTTCTAGATCCCTCTCTCACCCACTTCTTGAGACCGCCGATTCGTTCACCACCATCGCGAAGTAATTTTGACCAGCAGTTAAGCTTAATAGCCAATATTCTCATCACAAACATATAACATAGAAACGATTGAGACATTGAGTATGTTCCGGTGTATGGGGTGAATTTTTAATTCAGAAAAGTGAGTGGAGCAGGCACTTATGTTGGTAACAAAGATATGAAGTGAGTAGAAAAGTGCCAGAAGACAATAGAGAATAAAAAATTTTTTCGCGGCGATGGTGGGGTTTGAACCTGCGACCTTATTGGTACGACAACTCCGCCTGGCAGGTGAGAGCGTGGCTCTACCGTGTGAGCTATCCACGAACACAAAAATATTCGTTTCAAACTCAAAGTCATTTCTAGATCCCTCTCTCACCCACTTCTTGAGACCGCCGATTCGTTCACCACCATCGCGAAGTAATTTTGACCAGCAGTTAAGCTTAATAGCCAATATTCTCATCACAAACATATAACATAGAAACGATTGAGACATTGAGTATGCTCCGGTGTATGGGGTGAATTTGTAATTCAGAAAAGTGAGTGGAGCAGGCACTTATGTTGGTAACAACAAGATATGAAGTGAGTAGAAAAGTGCCAGAAGACAATAGAGAATAAAAAAATTTTTCGCGGCGGTGGTGGGGTTTGAACCTGCGACCTTATTGGTACGACAACTCCGCCTGGCAGGTGAGAGCGTGGCTCTACCGTGTGAGCTATCCACGAACACAAAAATATTCGTTTCAAACTCAAAGTCATTTCTAGATCCCTCTCTCACCCACTTCTTGAGACCGCCGATTCGTTCACCACCATCGCGAAGTAATTTTGACCAGCAGTTAAGCTTAATAGCCAATATTCTCATCACAAACATATTACATAGAAACGATTGAGACATTGAGTATGCTCCGGTGTATGGGGTGAATTTTTAATTCAGAAAAGTGAGTGGAGCAGGCACTTATGTTGGTAACAACAAGATATGAAGTGAGTAGAAAAATCTAGAAATGACTTTGAGTTTGAAACGAATATTTTTGTGTTCGTGGATAGCTCACACGGTAGAGCCACGCTCTCACCTGCCAGGCGGAGTTGTCGTACCAATAAGGTCGCAGGTTCAAACCCCACCACCGCCGCGAAAAAATTTTTATTCTCTATTGTCTTCTGGCACTTTTCTACTCACTTCATATCTTGTTGTTACCAACATAAGTGCCTGCTCCACTCACTTTTCTGAATTAAAAATTCACCCCATACACCGGAGCATACTCAATGTCTCAATCGTTTCTATGTTATATGTTTGTGATGAGAATATTGGCTATTAAGCTTAACTGCTGGTCAAAATTACTTCGCGATGGTGGTGAACGAATCGGCGGTCTCAAGAAGTGGGTGAGAGAGGGATCTAGAAATGACTTTGAGTTTGAAACGAATATTTTTGTGTTCGTGGATAGCTCACACGGTAGAGCCACGCTCTCACCTGCCAGGCGGAGTTGTACCAATAAGGTCGCAGGTTCAAACCCCACCACCGCCGCGAAAAAAATTTTTATTCTCTATTGTCTTCTGGCACTTTTCTACTCACTTCATATCGTGATGATAACACCACGATCCATCCACACTTTTAACCTTCCATCTACCAGCGCAACCAGCCATCCATGCCTTCCGTAAACGAGCACTATCGTAAAGTCCATCCTATTTTCGTTTTGGATAACAACCTAACAAGCGGGCTTCGATTTTACCTTAAACTGGTACGATGCCTGTTTTTCACCAACAGGGATCCCCTTTTTCGACTAAACTGGAAAACAACTTTATGAAAGCTTGCGGCAGACCTTGGTCCGTATTGGTGAGTTGATTTTTAGAAAAGAAAAATTAATATAAAAGTATTGGTTGTTTAAAGGTATAAGTTAAGGTGAAGTTAGATGGATATGTATCATTTTCTATTACGTGTTAAAGGGTTGCAACATTTGAGGAAGAGAAGGTTAGCACGAAATATTATCATATTATAACATGATGCTCTCTTTACGAGCAATAAAAAAAAATGTTTAAAAATTCAGGCTTTTTTTTTTAATGAGCAAAGGACATCCTTGCACCAATACAACAGTAACGGTGATGTGACAAAGAGTCGCTCTCTTTGTAAAAGTGGTTAATCACCCTTCTAATTTGATCATGATCATAAACCTTGCCTGTGATCAAGAAAAGTCGATATCTGGGCATGTTGATCACTAATCAGACTGAACACGACTATACAAGCAAGCTGTTCACTGACTAGCTTGATCTTGACGCTTTCTCGGCCAATATGATTCAATA
>NC_088366.1:42173116-42190616 GCF_034508935.2 Berghia stephanieae
GAAGGAGAGAGAGAGAAAAGAGAAGAGAGGAGGAGAGGAAGAGAGAAAAGGAGAGAGAGAAAAAAAAAAGGGAATGGTTTGGGAATTGTTATCGCCTATGTTTTAGGGGAAATTGGCGCAATATAAAAAAACTTCTTTTTCATCATCATAAACACATATCTTCATTACATAATCATCAGTTTAGAAGAAAAGGGGAGGGGGGGGAAAGGGGGGAAGGAGGAGAAGAAGGAGGAAAAAAAAGAAAACCAATTTTTTGGGCTAAATTTTAAAATTTCATTTTTTTATTTTTTTTTTTCCCTCCTTTTCATATTTGATTATAAAACCCTGGGATATAAAAGAACACAGCCTGTAATTATTCATTATGATGACATAAAAAACCACTGCAGCGGTGTCCAAGTCAGTTGCAAACGGAAGCCCAGATTTAAAGAAGACGTCAATTCACTCTTTTTTTTAAAAATTAAAAATCTATTTATTTTTTTTTTTTATTTTTGGGTGATTTTTTTTTTTTTTTTTTTTTTTTTTTTTTTTTCCCCCCGCCCCCCCTTTAACTTAAAAACTTGAAAAAACCCCAAAAAAGACTACACCCGCAGAGGTGAGGGGGAACCCCCAAAAAAAGGCAAAAATGCCACAATAAGGGGGGGAAAAGGTTTCACAAAAAATGTGTGACTGACTGAATTAAAAAACCTTTAGAATATTTTTTGTTTTTTTTTTTTTAAAACCCAAATTTTTTTTTGGTTTTTTCCTTTTTAACGGAATTTTTTTTTTTCAAATCGATAGGTGGGGGAAAGGGGGGAGGGGGGGGAGGGGGATAATCAGTTCAGAGTGGGCTTTTTTATGGCGTTTGTACAAATGGAAAGGGGGGGGGGGAAGAGGAGAGAGAGAGAGAGAAGAGAGAGAGGGGGGGAAGAGAGAGAGAGAAAAAGAGAGAGAGAGAGAGAGACCCCCTGTTTTCGGCATCCTTTTTTTTTCCCTTTGCTTTTTTTTACACGCAAAACTTTTCTCAAGAGGGCCCCCTAAAAAAAAAAAAAAAATATAGGATGAAAAAGTTAATTTAATTTTTTATTTTTATAAAGTTTACCTTAAACTTACCAAAAAAAGTTTAAACCCAGATTTTTTTGGGAAGAAGGGTTCAAAAAGGGGTTTAAGTTGAGGGTTATTTTGAAATGCATCAAAATCTCTTTTTGGGGGGCCATTTCATTCGCCCTTATATCCGGGTTGGGCCCATTGTAATTCATCGCTCTTTAAAAGCTGGGCCTTTAAAATTTCTCAATATCTAAATTTGGGGGGCAATTATATCTATACCTTTGAGGCCATTTTAATTCGTCGATATCCTTTTTGGGGGCATTTAATTTTTTTCCCCTTCCACTCAGGTGAAAAATTATACCTGGTCCTAACAGTTTTTGCATATCTTTAAAAAAAATAATATCGCTTCACATACTCGACTAAAGTTAATGTTGTTGGGGGGGGACTTGTAAAGGTTTAAAAGTACATTTTTTATTTTGCTAAATACAAAATAAAAATTTTTAAGGGTTAAATTTTTAAAAAAATGAATCGATACGAAAAGGGGGGCCTTTTAAAATAACACTTCGAAACCCCAAGGGCCCCCGACAGTCGTCAAATGGAAACGATACTTAAATTGGAAACACAAAAACCCCACAGGTTTTTAAAATCCATGGTGGGTGTCAAATTTAAAAATATCCATTTTTTCTAAGGGGGATAAAAAAACCCAACACAAAATCATCTTTTTTAAATAAATGGAAAATTCAGTAAAAATTTTCCCCATTTGGAGGTTTAAAAACATAACAATGACCCCAGAAAAAGGGCCCATATTAAATTACGTTTTTTTTTATAAACAACCACAAAATTTGGGCCCCAAAACGTGGAAGTGCGCAAAAAATTCCATTTTTTTGAAAAAAAAAATCTACTGGAAATTCTAATCGCAAGTTAGGAGCCATTTTAATTTTTACAATCCAGTCGGGGGGATTTTAATTCACCCCCATTTTGCGTCCTTTTAAATTAAACTTAATTAAACGTTTGGGGGTTTTAAAATTTTTATTTTTAAATCAAAAGTTTGAAAAAATTTTTAATCCTTTTAAACTCTTTTTTTTAAAAAAGAAAGCCCCCGTTTGGGGGTTTCGACTAGTTGGGGCAGCCCCTTTTAAAATAAGGATACTTTTTTTTTTTTTTTTTAATATTTTGGTCGATTTAAAAAAAAAAAAGAAGGTATTGTCTGCACAGGCTGCGTACTAAATGAATGGTTTTTAAAAACCCAAACAACGAAAATTTTAAAAAACCAAGACAAAAATAAAAACTTGAATCCCCCATACTGGCTTGTGAAGACAGTAATATTGTGAAAAAAAAAAAACGAAAATAAAAATTTTTTTCCAGAAAAAATGTATTCCTAACTTTTTAAAATTTTTTTAAACCCCAGAGTTTTTTAAGGATCTCGGTTTTTAAAAAATTTTTTTGAAAAATTTGTTTGGGGGCATTTTTTTCGTAACGAAAATTTAATAAAGCTTTCGAAACCCAAAATTCCCTTTTAAGGGTTTTGTACTTGGGAAAAATTTTAATGGTTTGAAATCATGACGTAAATACGCAGAAATCGTTTTTAAAGGTCGAATTTTCCCAGTTCACCAATTAAGGGTACAAAAAATTTAAAATTTTTAAAAAAAAGAATTTAAAAGCAAAAACCCAGGCTCCCTTTTATTCGAAAAAAAAAAAAAAAATTACATTTTTTTTTTGTTTTTTTTGTTGCTTTGGCCCTTTTCCCAAAACAATTGGGTAAGAGAGACCGCTGAAACAAAAAAAAAAGAAAAAAAAAAGAAAAGAAAAAAAAAAAAAAAAAAGAAAAAAAAAAAGGGAAAAAAAGGAGAAGAAAGAAAAAAAAAAAAAAAAAAAAAAAAAAGAAGAGGGAAAGGAGAAAAAAGAAAGAAAAAAGGGGGAAAAAGGAAAAAAGGAAGAAAGGGGAGAAAACCCCCCAAAAAGAAAAAAAAAGAGGGGGGGGAAAATGAAAAGAAAGGAGAATGAAGAGAGAGAGAGAAGATGTGAGAGAAGAAGAAAGGGGGGGAAGGAAAAAGAAGAAGAAGAAGAAGAAAGAAAAAGAAGAAGAAGAAGAAAAGAAGAAGAAGAAAAAAAGGGAAAAAGAAGAAAAAAAAAAAGAAGAAAAGAAGAAAAGAAAAAAAAGAAGAAGAGGGGGAAAGGGGGAAAAAAAAGAAAAAGGGAAAAAAAAAAAAAGAAGAAGAAGAAGAAGAAGAAAAAAAAGAAGAAGAAAAGAAGAAAAAAAAAGGGAAAAAAAAAAGAAAAAAGAAGAAGAAGAAGAAAAAAAAGGGGAAAAAAAAAAGAAGAAGAAGAAAAGAAGAAAAAAAAAAAAGAACAAGGGAAAAAAAGAAAAGAACAAAAAAAAAAGATAATGATTTTTTATGATGATACGACGATGAAAGACGTTTATGTGATGATGATGAAGAAAATGAAAATTTTATGATGGGGGTGATTTAGGGGGGGGGCGGTGTTTAGAGTTTTTGATTGTCAAATTTAAAATATTCACAAAGAAAACTATAAACTGGCGGGGGGAAGGACTCAGCGACGACACGCGAAACCAATGTATTGTTTTTAATGTAATTTGTCCAATGACTAGAATAAATAGCAACAACAAAAAATCTGCTGGATGGTGGCCAGGAAAAATAAAAACAAACAAAGCATAGAATCAATGACCGCGATTAAAAAAAAAAAAACAAAAAAAAACGTCAGCGAGGGACCGTCTGCTCTCCGTTCCACCCTCCTTTTTTTCTCTCTTATGCTGTTCGTATGAACTTTACTTTTACAGTGCTCATCATGCTCGCTCATTCATCATCACAATCATCATCATCATCATCATCATCATCATTATGATTAAACTCATATCAACAATGTCATCAATATCAGTTTTATCACGTTTGTCAGTGTCAAACAAATTGGAAAAAAACTCCCCCCATCATCATGATCATCACATTTATCATCTCATTTCATCGTTGATGTCGCCATCGTCGTCGTCATTCTACTCATCCTCATCAACAGACATTAATTATTTGGCTACAATGACGAGCCACACCACAATGTACCAAGATACACCAGCTGCCTACAATATTATTATGTTCATCGGGGATGATAACATATTCAGAAAAGTGAGTGGAGAGGCACTTATGTTGGTAACAACAAGATATGAAGTGAGTAGAAAAGTGCCAGAAGACAATAGAGAATAAACATTTTTTCGCGGCGGTGGTGGGGTTTTGAACCTGCGACCTTATTGGTTACGACAACTCCGCCTGGCAGGTGAGAGCGTGGCTCTACCGTGTGAGCTATCCACGAACACAAAAATATTCGTTTCAAACTCAAAGTCATTTCTAGATCCCTCTCTCACCCACTTCTGAGACCGCCGATTCGTTCACCACCATCGCGAAGTAATTTTGACCACAGTTAAGCTTAATAGCCAATATTCTCATCACAAACATATAACATAGAAACGATTGAGACATTGAGTATGTTCCGGTGTATGGGGTGAATTTTTAATTCAGAAAAGTGAGTGGAGCAGGCACTTATGTTGGTAACCAAGATATGAAGTGAGTAGAAAAGTGCCAGAAGACAATAGAGAAAAAAAATTTTTTCGCGGCGATGGTGGGGGTTTGAACCTGCGACCTTATTGGTACGACAACTCCGCCTGGCAGGTGAGAGCGTGGCTCTACCGTGTGAGCTATCCACGAACACAAAAATATTCGTTTCAAACTCAAAGTCATTTCTAGATCCCTCTCTCACCCACTTCTTGAGACCGCCGATTCGTTCACCACCATCGCGAAGTAATTTTGACCAGCAGTTAAGCTAATAGCCAATATCCTCATCACAAACATATACATAGAAACGATTGAGACATTGAGTATGCTCCGGTGTATGGGGGTGAATTTGTAATTCAGAAAAGTGAGGTGGAGCAGGCACTTATGTTGGTAACAACAAGATATGAAGTGAGTAGAAAAAGTGCCAGAAGACAATAGAGATAAAAAAAATTTTTCGCGGCGGTGGTGGGGTTTGAACCTGCGACCTTATTGGTACGACAACTCCGCCTGGCAGGTGAGAGCGTGGCTCTACCGTGTGAGCTATCCACGAACACAAAAATATTCGTTTCAAACTCAAAGTCATTTCTAGATCCCTCTCTCACCCACTCTTGAGACCGCCGATTCGTTCACCACCATCGCGAAGTAATTTTGACCAGCAGTTAAGCTTAATAGCCAATATTCTCATCACAAACATATTACATAGAAACGATTGAGACATTGATATGCTCCGGTGTATGGGGTGAATTTTTAATTCAGAAAAGTGAGTGGAGCAGGCACTTATGTTGGTAACAACAAGATATGAAGTGAGTAGAAAAATCTAGAAATGACTTTGAGTTTTGAAACGAATATTTTTGTGTTCGTGGATAGCTCACACGTAGAGCCACGCTCTCACCTGCCAGGCGGAGTTGTCGTACCAATAAGGTCGCAGGTTCAAACCCCACCACCGCCGCGAAAAAAATTTTTTTCTCTATTGTCTTCTGGCACTTTTCTACTCACTTCATATCTTGTTGTTACCAACATAAGTGCCTGCTCCACTCACTTTTCTGAATTAAAAATTCACCCCATACACCGGAGCATACTCAATGTCTCAATCGTTTCTATGTTATATGTTTGTGATGAGAATATTGGCTTTAAGCTTAACTGCTGGTCAAAATTACTTCGCGATGGTGGTGAACGAATCGGCGGTCTCAAGAAGTGGGTGAGAGAGGGATCTAGAAATGACTTTGAGTTTGAAACGAATATTTTTGTGTTCGTGGATAGCTCACACGGTAGAGCCACGCTCTCACCTGCCAGGCGGAGTTGTACCAATAAGGTCGCAGGTTCAAACCCCACCACCGCCGCGAAAAAAAATTTTTATTCTCTATTGTCTTCTGGCACTTTTCTACTCACTTCATATCGTGATGATAACACCACGATCCATCCACACTTTTAACCTTCCATCTACCAGCGCAACCAGCCATCCATGCCTTCCGTAAACGAGCACTATCGTAAAGTCCATCCTATTTTCGTTTTGGATAACAACCTAACAAGCGGGCTTCGATTTTTACCTTAAACTGGTACGATGCCTGTTTTTCACCAACAGGGATCCCCTTTTTCGACTAAACTGGAAAACAACTTTATGAAAGCTTGCGGCAGACCTTGGTCCGTATTGGTGAGTTGATTTTTAGAAAAGAAAAATTAATATAAAAGTATTGGTTGTTTAAAGGTATAAGTTAAGGTGAAGTTAGATGGATATGTATCATTTTCTATTACGTGTTAAAGGGTTGCAACATTTGAGGAAGAGAAGGTTAGCACGAAATATTATCATATTATAACATGATGCTCTCTTTACGAGCAAAAAAAAAAATGTTTAAAAATTCAGGCTTTTTTTTTTAAATGAGCAAAGGACATCCTTGCACCAATACAACAGTAACGGTGATGTGACAAAGAGTCGCTCTCTTTGTAAAAGTGGTTAATCACCCTTCTAATTTGATCATGATCATAAACCTTGCCTGTGATCAAGAAAAGTCGATATCTGGGCATGTTGATCACTAATCAGACTGAACACGACTATACAAGCAAGCTGTTCACTGACTAGCTTGATCTTGACGCTTTCTCGGCCAATATGATTCAATAGTCTGATGTCACGTCCGCCCAGCAACGAGCAGCTTGGTTCTAAACAAAGAAAATCGGTACTTTTCATTCTTCATGCTGGCTAGAACTTATTCAAATGTCATGTGATCAGAATGTATAAAAGTCAAAATATGATCAGATTTATAATGTCTTTCTCCTCTGGATACACATTTATGCTCGTCGGAGACGGTATTTCATAAGGGCGTCCGCCATTGTTCCGATAGTTTAGAACCAGTTACTAAGTTACTATGCGTTGTTACGAGGGAAGTGACGTCACTACTGTTGAAGACTATTAGAGAGTAAAAGAGGCAAGGTGGCATCTCAATTGCCTCTAATTTCGTCTTTTTCTTCTTTCTATTACAAATTATTATTTTTAATTAATAAAAATAAACTACCCTGGATTAATCAATAAATAATTTTAAAATATTAAATGAATACAAATTAAAATACCATCAAATTCCATTTATCTTTGTCGTGTAAGAAGTCAGGTAACCATTTGTTCCTGCTAACGTGTACTTATTTGCAGGTCTGATAACCCAAATTGCTATGGGCTCATTGTCGTCATGGAAATAATACGCAAAATAGTGTCCATTACAACAATGTTGAATCCAGCCCATAATACGTTAGGTTATCAGACCTGCAAATATATGCACGTCAGTTCATGCCGATCAAACAGAACATGAACGGAACCGACATTTGCCGTTAGCTGGGAACACTAGCAGGTATCGATTGACGCTGCTTTCGACTTGGAGGCTACACGAAGCGTGTATGATAAAGATTTTTTTTTTTTTTGCGCGCGACCAATGTGGGCTAGAAGAATAATATCATCATTGCGCTTCGCAATACTCCATCTGTTTTCTCCAGAAAGCCTTATTGGTCCAAAGGTCCATTTCATATAACACATGTTACTTTCGAAGCGCAATTTTTGGTACAATTACTCTTACGATGATATCCTTCATTACCTATAGTCTGGTACTCATTCCAAAGATGCGAATTTTAATAATAAATTTCTTATTAAATAAACTTACGAATATACCATATGTCGAGTGCAACTCCAGTGATTTACAAGTCTCAATGAGCATCATGGCGCTTCATTCATTCCTCAAAAGCAGTCCAAAGGGTGCAGAATTACATTTTTAAGGGGGGGGGGGGGGGGGGGGTCCAGATAGCCCTGTTGGTAGAGCATTCGCTTTACATGCAAAGGACCGAGATCGATCACAAGTGAAGTCCGAGATTATTTATTTTTCACCCGGCCCATCCTGCAATAATGGGGTAACTGGGTCTGCTAGTTTGGTGAAAAGTTCTTTGCGATACATCAACGTCCTATCCGAAGGGTAGAAGGCAATTGCTATTGTCCGTTTCACGTTATAAAAAAAAACCGGAATTACCTCTGTCTCCATGAAAATTCAATGAATGTAGAAAAGTTTAACTGAAATGACGTGTTTGTCAGTGAGAAAAACCGTTCTTAAGCGTAAAGAGATCGCCTGGTCACGGAACGCGGGTCGATTTAGTTGTGGTTTGTATGCGTCCCACTAATCAATCAATAGGTGTTGGTTGATTCACCGATAAGGACACCAAAGCTATTGTGTACGTAATGGGGAAAAATCTCTCTCTCTCTCTCTCTCTCTCTCTCTCTCTTCTCTCTCTCTCTCTCTCTATATATATAATATATATATATATATATATATATATATATATATATATATATATATATATATATATAATCACCCCTTCTCTACCTCCATCTCAATCAATAGACCACAAAGCCGGTAATGAATCTATGGGTTTTTTTAAAAAAACGTCGCTAAGATTGCTGATCTTATTGTTTCTTCAGATGAGTGTGCGGGTGGGGGGGGGGGGGGGGGGGGGGAGGGGGGGGGGGGGGGGGGGAGGAGGAGGAGGGGAGAGAGAGAGGAGGGAGGAGGGGAGAAGAGAGGGGGAGAGAGAGAGAGAGAGAGAGAGAGAGAGAGAAAGGAAGCCGTTTCTCCTTTAATACTGGGGTATTATTTCCGGTCAATGTTGATAATTTGGATTGACGGAATTAGCGTAGAGGGTACGATATCTCATTAGCTCATCTCCCACTGGTGGCCATTGGTCATTGGGTGATATGTGGGGTTGATTGACCCCATTGGCGTAGGCATGGCTGCTGTCTTCGTATCCAGTTATTATCCTACGTCTTATTGATATCGAGTGTCAAGAGGGGGGGGGGGGGGGGGGGGAGGGGGAGGGGGGGAGGGGGGGAGAGGGAGGGAGAGAGAGAGAGAGAGAGAGAGAGAGAGGGAGGGGTAGCACTAATATTTTGTTCCTGACCAAATAGCTTTTCAGTGCTTGGCAAATGAATATGGCTGCACTTTAATACGCATACTGACGTACAAAAACACATGAGATGCGCATACAGAGTAAGCGAGAGAAAGACAGAGAGAGAGAGAGAGAGAGAGAGAGAGAGAGAGAGAGAGAGAGAGAGAGGGAGAGAGAGAAAGATAAATACGACGGGGAGAAAGAAAGATTGAGAGAGAGAGGCAGAAAGAGAGAGAGAGAGAGAGAGAGAGAGAGAGAGAGAGAGATAGTGAGGGAGGGTGGGTGGGTAAGCGGGTAAGAGAATCAACACTACACTAATTAGTCCGTGAAAATTAATAATATCCTTGAAAAGTATTAGTCACTGGCCGGTCAGCTCGAGGTAGGATTAACCAGTTAACCATACTCTGGAAAAACTTGTATTTAAAAATTTGGCCAGAAAACTCGTCCTTCAAATGTCGATCGATTTCATCGACCATCATCTTGACAAAAACTTTCAAACCTGGGACATCGCGAAGTCCCAGGTTTCAGAGTTTTTGCCAAGATGAGGGTCAACGAAATCAATCGATATTTGAAGGACGAGTTTACTGGCCATATTTCTAAGTATGAGCTTTTGCAGAGTACGGTAGCTAACTAATTAATACACTTATGGTTTTTACTACTAATCTAGTTCTAGCTGACTAAGATGTTTGATTTATCGTAGTGCTGCTAATCCCAGCCTTTATCGACGCCTGATTGAGATCCCATCTAATCCCATCCAACGTAAACACAAAACGCTATAACCACTACTGAACTGACGTCATCAGCCTTTCGACAATAGGACGACGTGATGGACAATTCGCAACATACTTACTGTTTAGATTTTAATTTTAGTAGATAGTATGAGAAGCGAGATAATTGTGTGTGAGTGTGAGTGTCTGTGTGTGTGTGCGCGCGCACGTGTGTGTGTGTGTGTGTGAGTGTATGCCACATCTCGTCCTACAACTTAAGCAGTGCTCTGAAATATCAGTTTGTTGTTGTTTTTTTGTTTGTTTGTTGTTTTTTGGGGTTTTTTTTTTTTTGTTTTTTTGTTTTTTTTTTGTTTTTTTGTTGTTGTTTTTTTTTTTTTTTTGGTTTTGTTTTTAATTTTGGTCGGAAACCTCGTTCTTCGAATATCGATCAATTAAAATGACCCTCATCTTGATCAAAACCTCTCAAACCTGGGACTTCAAGGAAGACCTCACGCACGCAAAATGAGTATATATAGATTTATAACAGCGTTGTCTCTGTAGAATAACTTTTTTAAAAATTGTAATGGCGCCGCACATGTTTGGACTTGCTGTTGGCTGAAAAGAGTTAATTGAAACAGGTGTCATTTCTGAATTGAATAGTATTATATATAAAGCACTTCAGGTTATATTTGGCATACACTGACAAAATAAACTTTTTCATTATTTTGGCCGGAAAACTTTTAGATCAAATTTAATATCAACCATTTTAAAATGGCCCCAACTTTTCATAAAACTCTTAAATTTGACACTTCCAAGAAAACATCAGAGAAGTGTTCGGTTTGAAACATTTTGAAAGTTTTGGGTCGATCATAATTTGAATCAGAAATGTTCTGGCCAAAATAGAAAAAAAATGTTTTGTTCAGATTAGGGCTGACCTGTCAGAGTGATGACCATGCACAAGTTGTGTGTGTGTGTGTGTGTGTGTGTGTGTGTGTGTGTGTGTGTGTGTATTTATTGTTATGATAAACAATCTGTAAGAACCCTGGCCAGATTATCGAGGGATATTGTAGGATTATAATACGGACCACCATGGTCCGAGAAGTGGACCATGGACTGATACGACCACCAAGAGGGGCCTTCAAGGGGGGCCATTGTCTTTACACTGCACATTACGCAGACGTGCACACACAAAAACACGGGCAAATACACATAAACAGATAATCGGGCGCGCACGCACACACAAACACACATACATACATACATACATACATACACGAACACATGACTCACATTGTGACGTAATGTAGTATCCAAAATTCTCCAACCTCAGGCTTCAGGGAAGAGACAGATGAGAGACTATTGAACAAGGATACATAATATATCCATCTTTTGCCTTCACTTCATATTTCAAAAATAAATAAATAAATAAAATCAACTCACCAATACCGACCAAGGTCAGCCGCAAGATTTCAAAAAGCCGATTTTCCAGATTAGACCCCCCCCCCCCCCCCCCCCCCAAAAAAAAAAAAAGGGGTATCCCTGTTGGTGAAAACAGCTATCGTACCAGTTTAGGGTAAAACGGTCGTTTTGGTCGATCAATATTTCAAATGATTGATTTCTGGCCGGAATGACACACACGGGTTTTGTCAGATTTAGGACAGCGTTCTGTTCCATGCTGCACATGCAAACCATTTGTTGGCAACGACAAATGATTGCAGTCAGATCAGTGCCTTGACCAAACTCCATGAAGCTAGTAGCCCCACCGCTTCTCGATTTATCCGTTCATAGCATAGATCCCCAGTAGAGGAAGACTAATTTTTGGGGATAGTCTTCTATTTTTTTTTTCTCCTTGTATTTTTGCATTCTGGCTTTGTCTGGCACTGTTTTATACAAACTTTTTTTTCAGATCTTTAGCATAGATTTTGTCTGTGTTTTGTTTTGTTATTTGTATGTGCGTAATTGATTGTGTGTGTGTGTGTGTGTGTGTGATGTGTGTTTAGTTTGTTATTGGTTTGTTTTGTTTTATTTTAATTGTTTATTCTTTTTTTTTAATGATTGACCAACGTAAAAGTTGTCAGATTGTTTGATTGATTCAAGCCTATCATAATAGTGAATTCCATGTCAAAAATGTCAACATGATGACATTATGATTATCAACCTTGATGTCATTGTTTTCTTAAAGCAAGCATATTGTTGGTTATATTTGACATTGGTAACAAAACAACTATTTGTTTTGTTTGTTGTTGTTTTATTTTTTTTTATCTGGAGAGGGGGGGGGGGGGGAAGGGGAATTAAATTGTTTTCAATCAACCAATAATACTTGGCACATTACGCTATTTAGCATATTCAGACTAGCACCGTCCATAATGTCCCCGCTCCAATGTATACGCTGTATCATGAGCCAAAAAGAAGTGGTCAGGAGAGAAGCAATAATGTCTCATTTCATGTTCTTGTAATTGAAATCCCTGTTTTGTTCACCCGAGTCAGAGACTACCTTATAGCAGCAGCTTCTAGAGTTTTACACTACAAGCACAATCTTATAGCGATCTGCCCAAACTGTTTTAAAAAAACAAAAACTTGCCCACACTCATTATGACCCGTCTTGAATTTGCCAGGCCGCCGCGTCAAGATGCAATGTTCAAGAAATACTCAAAGATCAAGTGGGCGACACCGCATTGTCCCACTTCTATATTATAGTTGCGGCCATTAGTCATAAGTCACCCAACGTCACCTCAAACACTGGTACAGAACCCATGGAAGCTTCTCTCCCAGTTCAGGGGCAGGATGTCACGTTGTGTCTTCTATCCCCTTTTTATGTTTTCTGAGTTGCTTTCTGTCTTTGTCTTGGAATGGGATAACTTAATTTTTGTCCTAGCCCTGGTTGGAGTTCTTGACAGGGAGTGAAACAGTCAAATACTATATAGCTATATTTTTGGGAGATGGTATTTTTCCTAATGAACCATCTCTCTGGCTTATGTAGTTACATGTTTTGTTTTGTTTTTTAATATAATTTATTGGTTGGTAAACATTTGAATGCATTCATCCTCGTGAGGACATGTGCTTGTGTCTGTTTGAGATTTTTAGGTGATCTCAAACTAAGTAAACTGATAGTGCGCTCTTAGAATTTACATCGGTTCCCTATTTGAACCCTTCCCCTTTGTTTAACTTCATCACGTGTGCTTTCAATTATAAATCTATAAATGTTGGGTTTTTTTACTATCCCATACTGGCGCTGAAATGACCTAAATGTGTCGCAAGTCAGGGAAGCTACAGAAGTTCGAAGGCTCTTCGACTTGTATAAACAGAACGTCCACTATGCGTTCCTATAAATGGCAAATGTAACAACGTTTGGGACACTATTAAGGTCGCTTCACTTTAAACATTTACAACACGGTTCCTTTTTTTATTTTTTTTAAACATCGAGCTATCTTCACATTTTCATCTAAAGAATATTTACAGTGGTACAACTCGTTCAATTTTCATTTAATCCATTGATGGCATTTATAGTCCTCCTCATAGAAACGATCGAGTTTGCAGTTAATAGGATTCTTTTTTAAAAATTAGTTTTGTCGTAAAATGGTTAATTTAGATTAGAGTTATGTCCCATTTGCAAGTCTGTGTAATGAAAGGAAAATACGTCAAACCCTAACAAAGTCTTTCAAGTTTTTATCTTTCTCCTGCATATTCGTCAAATCTAACGTGTCATTAAATTCAATATTTATAAGAAAACACACACACACACACACACACACAAACAAACACAAACACACAAACACACACACACACATAAATATACAGCTTTGGATGATGATGATGATTATGATGATGATGATGATGATGATGATGATGATGATCGTGATGATGATGATGATGATCATGATGATGATGATCATGATGATCATGATCCTGATGATCATGATCATGATAAAGGTGGTAATATCGGGCGACAATGGTGAGTATGATAGCTATGATAATGCTAGTGAAAGCTATTTACTCGGGGCAGTGTGGTATTTGTCAATGTGACTGGGTGAAAGGTGAAAAGTTAGTGTTTTGGCACGACTCTGTCTCTCCCTCTTTCAACCTATCATAAATCATGAGTACAATGTTATGACAAAGCACTAGAGTACGACTGTGGCTGTGTGTGTGGAGTACAGGACGTTTTGACCTGCCCATAGCACTCTAGAGACGTGCAGTTCGAGCGACCGTGGCCAAAAAAATCTGGAAGGCCCATGGTTTTTTTGAACTGGGGGAAGGGGCGAGAGTTGAGTTACCTCGGTTACCTGCATGAGATGGCATTAATTACATTACTCAAACACGCTCGTACGCATACCAAAGCTATCTAGAGTTTTAAGACTAAAACGCACGCGCATACACACACACACACACACACACACACACACATACACACACTTAGCATCACCTAGGTCAAGTAGTGCCATATGTCACACTTTTAAGAATTCAGTCTTGCTTGTACATATTGACCACTTGTAGTTGTGAATCGCCCTTATTCTGTTGTTCATTTTCATGGAGTGACCATTAAGTTTTGTTGTAGTTGTGAATTGCCGTTGTTTATTGCTCATTTTCCCTGTACAATGGATTCGGCAATGCATTTTAAGCAAATAATAAACATTTTATCATTATTTTTTTATCAATAATAACCGAAAATGCCTCGAAAATGTTGTTTTTGATTGCACTTCAAATTATAGACATGGCGAAAAGACAACTATATATAAATTTCATTCGGATCCAATTGAGAGACAAATATGGATTAGTGCACTGCCAAATAATATCGATTCGAGTGATGTTGCAGACTATATGGGTATCTGTGCCAATCATTGGCATCATGATGCTCCTATGAGACGGAAATCAAGGTATCCTTCACCTGCTATTCCTCCAAATAAATGGCTAAATACAATACCCCCTTCTTGTTTGCGAAAAACAGCACCATCTCGTCAGACATTAAATTCGACAAGTGAATTTAGAGACAGGCTTCAGGATATTGATGAGTTATCAATTTTTCTTAAGAAAGATTTACTTGAAAATACAGAAAATGAGTTGGGAAAAAACTTTAAAGATTATTTTGTTCAAGAGATTTCCTCTAATGGTGTTGTTGGACTGTCTTCAGATTCTGAGTTTAGTCTTCATAGCCGTGCTAGGATCGGTATGGTCCACTCATTTAGTATCTACTTTACAGTTAAAGAGGTGAACGATGATCACAGCATCAGGTCAATTCAATATGAGGGTTTATTTGGAATTAAACAAAGCCAACACCAGACTTTCTCAGATGGAACCTTAAAGCGTTGGAGTGAACTTACAGAAATACTTCGATTCTACACACTGGACTCCCAACTAGAAGGTGAGTTAACCTACTATTTTAATTTTTAAATGCGTTAGCGTCAGTTTTATTATCAACGTGAACATAATAATAATAATAATAATAATAATAATAATAATAATATAATAATAATTAATAATAATAATAATAATAATAATAATAATAATACAATAATGATAATGATAATAATGATGTTGATGATGATGATGATGATGATGATGAATGATGATGATGATGATGATGATGATGATGATATAAGAAGAACTATTACCCTTGTTGTGTTGCTGTTGTTTTTGATTCGTTATAGATTCACGAAATTAAAATTTTGAAATGCATTTTAAAAATAAAATTCATTGTTTCCAATCATGTATCGTCTATTTCATTATCTTCTACTTTTTTTTTCATTGCAGATGAAGAAAATGAATCCTCATTAGAGAAGTCTAAGGCTATCCAGAAATTTATAGAACGCCAGATTCAGCTCCTGAATGCTCAGAAAAATCAACGGATTTACTTTCCAGATGATTTAATTCTTGCTTTTTCGTGGTCCACGAGGTCAAGAGTGCTATATTCTTCTTTACGTGGTCACCTTTATCTCCCTTCTAAGTCCACCCTGGGAAAAATTACACGACAAACCAAAAATGTAGCAGATTTCACCATCTATTCTAATTTTTTCCAACAGCAGGAACTACGAAGCAGAGCGTGTGTTGTGCCAAACTCTGAGTTAACAGAGTATTTTAATTCTAGGGACAGGGATGGTTTATCTTCACTGTGCGAGTTGTTTTTAGAATTTTCACTCCTTTCATATTGTTTCTTTGTTAACAATAAATCAAAAATATGTAGGGCAAGATTAGCCGTAATTCTTGGCAATTTTGCAGAGACATTTGCAATCGATGTGTGTGTTCCTGTAAAGGCTATTCTATGCCTGTCCAATATATTTAAGAAGAGATTTTCAATTTTCAATTCGAAGAAGCAGTCGGATAAAGGAAGATGAACAAACTGAGGTCACAGTAATTATTATATCAGCTCTATTTCTTTGTGGATATCCATTTATCATCCTCATTATCATCATCATCATCATCAGCATCATCAACATCATCATCATCATCATCAGTCCCACCACTGCCAACATCACCGTCTTTGCAACCATCATTATATTCATCTTCATTCACCACCACTACTTCCCCCACCACCACCACCATCATCATCATTATCATTATCATCATCTTTGTCATTATCTATCAGAATCATTATTGTCAATATATATTAGCATCAGTAATCACCGCAATCACCTTCACTTTCTTCATCATTGTCATTAATATATCAGTATCATCTTTATTGCCCTCACCACCATCAATATCATCATCATCTTCACCTTCATCATCATCATCATCATCATCATCATCATCATTTTCCATCACTACCAGCATAATAGTCTTTGCGATCATCATCATATCCATCTTTATTCACCACCACTACCGCCACCATCCTATTTAAATTATTAGCATCATTATTATCATCTTCATTCGTAGTCTACGTCACTATTTATCAGTGTCATCATTATTGTCATCACAAGCATTAATATCACCATTATTTTCACCTTCATCATTATTGTCATTATCTATCAGCATCGTCTTTATTACGTTCACCTTCTTTACCATTGTCATTATCTAACAGCATCATCTTTATTGCCATCACCACTAATATCATCTTCATCTTCATCATATCTCCATTATCTACCAACCCCAGCTTTATTGTCGACACCATCATCAATGTCATCACCAACTTCACCTTCATCATAATCGTCATTATCTATCACCATCATCGTTTCACCAGTATCATCACCAGCACCATTATCTTCACTACCACAACCATCAACCTCACCAACGTATATTATCAATTTTCTTCAACATCGTCACCACCACTATCTTTTTTTATTCATATTGCTATTGAAGCAGCTTTTTGTGTCAATCATATTCTCATATTTCTGCTGTGTCATCTGTAGGGGACATAAATGAGAATTGTTCTTCAAATTTATGCAATCTTATCTATAGCAATGTGTTTATATTGTCACTTTAAATAAGTTTTATAAAGAAATGAGCTTGGTCATCATACAAAATCTATTTTGAATATTATCATCATCAATGTCATCTCCTCTTCTATTTTCACTCATCATATATCATCATCATCATCATCATCATCTCATCATCATCATCATCATCATCATCTTATACACCCCTTTCTTGAGTATTAAAATATATTTCTGTAGTTAGTCTTATTTAATGTATTTATATTTGTATATAAATATAATGCGTGTGTGTGTGTGTGTGTGTGCGTGTGTGTGTGTGTGTCTATTTTGAATATTATCATCATCAATCTCATCCTCCTCTTTATCATTCTCATCATCATCATCATCATCATCATCATCATCCTTATACACCCCTTTCTTGAGTATTAAAATATATTTG
>NC_088366.1:42195616-42203116 GCF_034508935.2 Berghia stephanieae
GTATGTAGTATGTATGTATGTATGTATGTATGTATGTATGTATGTATGTATGTATGTATGTATGTATGTATGTATGTATGTATGTATGTATGTATGTATGTGTATGTATGTATGTATGTATGTATGTATGTATGTATGTATGTATGTATGTATGTATGTATGTATGTATGTATGTATGTATGTGTGTGTGTGAGCGTGTGTGTATGCGCGCGCTTGTGAGTGTATGCTGCGTGTATAGGTGTGAGCTTACCCACATACACTGATACACGCTACCCCACCCCCACTCTTTCCATTAGTATTCCCTTTTCAAACATAAATCAAATGAATTTCAATCTAGATTCACATTATTAGTTAGAATAATTCGTCGACCCTAATTTGTATAGGAACCTACTATTTAACACCAAAGTTCATACCTAAATCCTATATCATACAACCAACGAATAAAACAATACAAAGAACACTTTATAAATATTGCTATGCAAACGGTTCCAGAGTTCGTTTAAATAACACCAAAAAAAAAAAAAAAAAATCAAAGGACCTTTGATGTAGCTAAGTATACATGCCATAAATAACGTATATTTGACTCACCGTTACGAAACGACACTTTTTAAAAATCAGGTCTTTAGTTATACCAAAAAAAGAGGTGATATTATAGTTTCCAAATCAAGTCCGAGAAACCTTGAACTTATCACAACAAAACAATATAGTTTGCTTATTTTTCAATATATATATATATATTATTTTCCAATGTAGATAAACACATAACAAACCTCCCTCTATCTACCTGTGGAAGTTGTTAAAGCCGAACTGTGACTGCGGAGGGCCAGGATCGCCAGAGACATTTTGAAAAAAAATGCCAAACACGTCACAAAACAATGCCATTTTTTTAAACATGTTATTTCTAAGCATCATATTTATTCATCAGTTAAAATGTGCTTTAAAGTATAAATAAAACATGATCTTATCACATTGTCATTATGATTAAACAAAGTCTTCATATTGTCCTGCCAATTTCACGGTTTAATCCATTGTTTTCTCTTTTGATAGGCGTCAGAAGTTTTAATTAATATAAGAAAGAAGCGTGATCAAGTTAATTTTGTTCAACACCCCCCCCCCCCTTCCCACCCACCCAACCCAAAATACTAGACCCAGGTTTCTCATTCCAAACTTGCTAAAGAATTGTAACTAATAATAATAATAATAATAATAATAATAATAATAATAATAATAATAATAATAATAATAATAATAATAATAATAATAATAATAATAAAGAATCCCCAACTCCAATGACAAACTGGCAACCGTGGGGTGTATAATATAGTTTCTTGTTTAGATAAGGTATGTACTATCGAACGTACCACTGAGGACGAAGCTGGCTCGGCCTCCCTGACCGCTATTCTTAGCAAAGCTGACGTAAATTGGCAAAACCTCTGTTCACATTTTAGCCATACAAATAATTTTTTTTTTTTTTTAACTAAAAACTTTAAAAACCCGAGACTTCATAACGAACTGTTTATTCTGAAATATTCCTCACATTCACAATGAGCCGTTAATTCTTTCAAAGTAAGAAACAGTAAGAGAATAAAAAGAAGAAGAAGAAGAGGAGAAAAAGATCCTATATTATAGAGTTCTTTCTGGATACTCGAGAACAGAAGATGAGGATGATGACGATGATGACAACGATGATGAAGATGATGACAACGATGATGAAGATGATGACAACGATGATGATGATGATGATGATGATGATGATGATGATGATGATGATGATGATGATGATGATGATGATGATGATGATGATGACGACGAAGATGAAGATGATGATGATGATGATGCAAACGAAATTGGCTACTTCTAGATAGGTAGACAGACAGACAGACAGACAGACAGACAGACAGACAGACAGACAGACAGACAGACAGACAGATAGATAGATAGATAGATAGATAGATAGATAGATAGATAGATAGATAGATGCGATAGATAGGTAGAGAGATAGATAGATAGATAGGTAGAGAGATAGATAGAAAGATAGATAGATAGATAGAGAGACAGACAGATAATAGATAGATAGATAGATAGATAGATAGATAGATAGATAGATAGATAGATAGATAGATAGATAGATAGATAGATAGATAGATAGATAGATAGATAAAGGACAGACAGACATTTTGATAGATATACAGATAGTGTGTGTGTGGTAACGCGTGAGTGTGTGTGTGTGTATGTGTGTGTGTGTGCGCGCGCGCGCGTACTTGGCGTTTATATACATAGAGAGACAATTAACTGACAGTCGGACAACACAACGGCACGGTACAATAAAACTTGGCGAGGATTTTGTAGTTGGAAGTCCAAAAATAGCCCACACCTGACCCTACTACTACCTGGGACTAGGAATGTACCACGTAGTGAATGCAAAAGAAGGCCAAATGTTCTCTTTTAACACACATGAAGTAGAGATATTGTAAACATATCACACACACACACACACACACACACACACACACAGAGTTAGTGAGAAGGGGGAGAGAGAGAGAGAGAGAGAGAGAGAGAGAGAGAGAGAGAGAGGAGGAGGAGGAGGAAACTACCAACAACTACTACTACCACAACTACTACGACTACTACTAAAACTACTACTACTACTACTATTACATCTACTACCAACACACTTGCTGCTGCTGCTACTACTACTACTACTACTACTACTACTACTACTACTACTACTACTACTATTACTACTACTACTACTACTACTACTACTACTACTACTACTACTACTACTACTACTACTACTACTACTACTACTACTTTCGAATCTGAAGCAATAGATCTCATTTTTCTTAATCATTTTATGACTATACATTCAAATCAGAGAAATCGATGAAAACGAATCCATTATTGTTCAAGACTGGCATACTATCCAAAAGGTAGCAACTAATTTTTACTGTCCATGGCCAGGGTTAACCGCTACCAAGCCTTGTGGATCGGCCCTGCAGGACTACTTTCTTTTCCATGATATTCTTTTTCCTTTCGTGATGTTTGACACGAAGTTGACCTTTCCTTCAAAACCCAATATCCGGATTGACACGTTGATGCAAAGGGATTATGACGTCATGTTGACGTCATCTACTCAACAAGTCGTGACCACTCTGATATCGTTATGTATTTCAACGTGATGGAAAGAACAATTCACTGATGAGGTGACGTTGCCGATGACCATGATGATGATGATACATCAACATCATCATCATCACCTTCATCGTAAATAGGTCATTAATTAACCAATCAATTAAAATATATAATTAAATTTTAAAAATAATCCAACAAACCAAACGGGACCAAATTTGCCTTTAAAACAATATGTCGCCTGTTAGGCATCCTTTTAATACAATCACGCTGAACAATCCATCAGTGCTTATGCTCATTTCTGAGTCGATTGGGACAACATGAAAAGGACCTGACCAAGGAATACATAATAATACGTCGGGCAAAAGTAGTTTGTGATCATCGTCACCCATTGGACCGTTGACGACACTCAATCTCGCTTGACAATGTTAAAAGAGGAGAGGAGAGACCATGCCGCTGGGCCAGCAACGCCGTATACAGTCGATAGACAGCTGTTGCTATACTGGTACAATCGAGCCTCGTTAAAACATTGGTTTTTTTACTTAGTCCTAAGGGAAATGAGGAAGGGGGGAAAGGAAGAAAGAAAGAAAGAAAGAAAATAAACAATGAAAGAAAGAAAGAAAAAAATGAAAAAAAATGAAGAAGGAAGAAAAAAATAAAAAGAACAGAAAGTGAGGAAGTGAGGAAGAGGGAAGGGAGGAAAGAAAGATAAATAGATAGATAGAAAGAAGGAGAGTAGAAGGATATTTCAAGAAACGAAAAAAAAAAAAAGGTTGCAAAACAATGATAAATGATGATTTTAAAATATACAAAAGTGTGTATCCATTTATTTGAAAAGAAAATCATGACAAAGACGAACCAAACCATGACGTGGTTGACGTGGGGTGAATGTTTGTGTGTGTAAGAGAGGGGTGTATGATGGGAGGGTCAACACATCACTGAGAAAAATGGATTAATAGGGAGATGAAAAGTGTGATGACGACGACGACGACGACGACGACGACATCAGCAATACATCAAATAAGTGTAGCCTACAGTCCCTAAACTTTGACTGTTTCTTCGATTCTCCTACAAGTCCAGATTATTCGTTTCTGAGTGTTGACAAATCGTCCGTCTGCTGCTGGACAGTAAAAGTACACACGGAAAAGGACAAACGGGTGATAAACCTCCTCTTGTTGAATAATGACAGCTGAGGTAGACCGCTGTTTCCAACTATCATGTTGATGATATGCGAAACCTCTGTTTTGTTTGTTTTTAAGGGTTTCGTTTGTTTTTAAGGGTTTTGTTTGTTTTTAAGGGTTTTACGGTGCTCGCAACACATAAAAGTCATATCAGCGCCAGTAACAAAAGAAGAAATTGGGATAGTCAAATGTTCTAGAAATACAATTAAAACACCCAAGAACAGGGAAGACAAAGGGGAATTGGTCCAAATAGGAAACAGATGTTTATTCCGAGAGCACACTATCAGTGTTCTCAGTTTGAGATCACCTAAAAGTCTCATCCAGACACAAGCACATGGCCCCACGACGAGAAATACACTCAAATCTTCACAAATCATTAAATATTGCGCGATATAAAAGTTCAACTTGATTTATTTATTTTTCAAGCAAATTCCAACAGCAATGTATCCTGTTGTCCTGTATAATTGGAATGTAGAAGGCCAAACCAAACACCCCCCCCCCCCCCCCCCCGGCTATAATGATATTATAATTTGAAAGGATTCTCGTACTTTTACAGTGGAATCCAGACTTGTTTTTATTAACTACAATCTCAAGGTCGATCACGATTGGTGAACACGCCACTATTAATTCCACTACGCAAATAATAGATCATCATCATCATCATCATCATCATCATCATCATCATCATCATCATCATTGTCGTCGTCGTCGCCGCCGTCGTCATAATAATAATAATAATAATAATAATAATAATAATAATAATAATAATAATAATAATAATAATAATAATATAATAATAATAATAATAATAATAATAATAATAATAATAATAATAATAATAATAATAATAATAATAATAATAATAATAATAATAATAATAATATCATCACCATCATCCTGCGCCAATGGATGCTATGCGTTTAGGTTAATTACTCACAACAGCCGCTAGCCTGATATAACGTTCCAACACACAAAACTATATGCAACCTTAAACCCTGATAGTCTGATTGATAAAATTGAGTGAGAACTATCACCAAGATGGCTGTCTAAAAACAATAACAAAGAGTTGAATGACATCAATTTCGTTCCCTCTATAGCCCGCTTCAGTTCATGTTTAAGTCCATTAATAAAGAACTTTGGCAGATTGGTAACGGGTAACGTTATAAAAAAATCGCAATAAAATAAGAAAGGTAACTTATAAGTAACAATGGCAGTAACACACCCGATCGGCAGCATAGAGCCAAATTGACCATCCAGGATTCAACTCAGCAATCCGTTGACTAATCGCTTTTTTACACTTTGGGCAAAACGCTTTTACTACATAATAAAAGTACATCGATGGATTAAAACGAAAACGGCCCTCTATTTGTCAAAATGTCTGAAACTCAAGATGTGATTTTAAAAGTTTCACATGTAAGAATGTTTTCACACTTTTCTGTGTCATTATAACCGATCGATATGCAAGTTTTCTGACCAAATGTACTCTTACAAACTACGAGAGCGTAACAACCCCCCCCCCCCCCCCTCTCCCCAACTCGCTGAGCCGGTAACCGCGTTCGTCATTAGTCAAAGAAGTGTTGTTTTCTACTAAAACACTTTTTCATTTGGCCAGAAAAACTCTTACTTCGAAAATTCCACCAATATCAACAACAACAACAACAACAACAACAACAAAAACCCTAGATTTAATATTTTGTATCAAGGTGAAGGTCATTTTAAATATTGTGTGAAGTAAAAGTTTTCTGGCCAAGAAGAAATGTGATTTGTCCCGAATCATCAGGCGTAGTACACAGTCAGCGGTAGTAGGTCAAGCAGGTCATCGCCGGTGGTATGCATGCCGTGCGTACCACGTTCCGCCAATCGGGTCACGGCTTCGAGGTCGTAACCTCCACACGTCCACGACATAGCAGAGGAGCCGATAGCAGCTTTCCCTGACCCCAGAGAGGTCACTTACACCGGTCCGCTTCCAACAACAGACACCAACGGAACGTCACACCGGTCATGTGTTTGTGAATGTGTTGGAAAGATGGGAATAAGGGGGGAGAGAGAGAGAGAGAGAGGGAGAGAGACAGAGCGCTCTATGTGTATGCTTTTATATTATATGTGTGTGTGTGTGTGTGTGTGTGTGTTCTGCAAGGGTGTGCGTTACGAAGATTGCTGTACCCCTGTACTTCCTTAAAAAGGCGTAACCATAAAATCAGACAAAATCCGAGTAGCTATACGTAGTAGTAGTAGTAGTAGTAGTGGTAGTAGTAGTAGTAGTAGTAGTAGTAGTAGTAGTAGTAGTAGTAGTACAAGTAGTAGTAGTAGTAGTAGTAGTAGTAGTAGTAGTAGTAGTAGTAGTAGTAGTAGTAGTAGTAGTAGTAGTAGTAGTAGTAGTAGTAGTAGTAGTAGTAGTAGTAGTAGTACACACAGTCTATATTTTTTTAAAGGGTCATACCAGACCAGAACACTTGACATATAGGTACAAGAGAAGGCTAGCAAATACACAAAGTACACTTTTTCTAAATAAATTATAAGATAAATTGAAAAGCTCCAAGTAATAATATATATGATTCGGGTACAAAACCCATCGTCAGAACAATGAGTACTGTGCGTGTGTGTGTGTGTGTGAGAGAGAGAGAGAGAGAGAGAGAGAGAGAGAGAGAGAGAAGTGAGAGAGAAACAAATAATAGATAGATAGATAGATATATAGTTAGATAGATAGATAGATAGATAGATAGATAGATAGATAGATAGATAGATAGATAGATAGATAGATAGATACATAGGTATATAAATATATAGTTAGATATATAGATAGATAGATAGATAGATAGATAGATAGATAGATAGATAGATAGATAGATAGAAAATAGTTAGATAGATAGATAGATAGATAGATAGATAGATAGATAGATAGATAGATAGATAGATAGATAGATAGATAGATAGATAGATAGATAGATAGATAGATAGCGAAAAATGGAGATATATATATATATGAGAGAGAGAGAGGGGGGGGGGGAGACAGAGAGAGGGAGAGGAGAGAGGGAGCTAGGGAATAGTAAGACCGGTGTACCCAAGCAACAAGTGAAATGATAAGTTACGTTACGTTATGTTGACATACGGGGCGTAATCGTATGATTGTCACAGGCCGACCCTCGTAACGTTGCATAGATTGGTCAAAACCAATGACAATAAATCT
>NC_088366.1:42210616-42258116 GCF_034508935.2 Berghia stephanieae
CGAGCATAAAAGTGTATCTAGAGTTGAAAAAAACATTATAAATCTGACAATGTCTTGACTTTTATACATTCTGATCACATGACATTTGAAAAAGTTCTAGCCAGCACGAAGAATAAAATTACCGATTTTCTTTTTTTAGAGCTCGTTGCTGGGCGGACGTGACATCAGACTTTTGAATCCAATAATTGTGGCCTTCAGCAAGAGTGCATCGCATCACCCGCCAAGCTCAGTTACAGTGCTGTACTGCGAAACGTCAGGGATATCTCAGTCTTCCCATGAAACTGTCTCTCGTGGTATTGAAGAATAGGAATAGAATGTTGTGTTTATTGTTGTTTTTGTTGGGTTTTTTTTTTTTTTGCTTGTCTGTTGTTGTTTTGATTTTTTTTTTTTTTTTTAATTTTTTTTTGGGGGGATGGCTTTTTTTTCTTTCTTTTTTTTTTCTTCTTTAAAAAAATTGTAACAAAGAAGTAACAGTGATACGAGTGGGACCTAAATGAAGCTGGAATCACATCACTCTTATTGATGCCTTGCGTTTAGATAAAATATTCACAACATCCATCAGACGGATATAACGTTCCAACTCATAACGTAACCTTGAACGTTTATAATCGGATTGGTAGAATAATATAGTGATTATAAATCATAAAAATGGCTGGCGGAAACAAAAACAAAGAGGAGAGTGACCTCAATTTCGTTCCTTCTATACCTCTTTCGTTGTGAAAACAGTTAGCGGCATGCTTGTGATGTCAGGTTAGTATAGATAGTTCGAAGATGACGTCACTCAGGCCTTTGTTATTGTTTTTGCCATCCGCGTTTGTGAGTTGTTCTCACTAAACTGTATTAATCAGGCTATAGGTAGTATGCAGATGACGTCACTCGGGCCTTTGTTATTGTTTTTGCCATCCGCGTTTGTGAGTTGTTCTCACTAAACTGTATTAACCAGACTATAAAAGTTCATGGTTACACAGAGTTCGTGTGTAGGTCCGTTATACTTCCGGATGGCAATGTTGTGACCTCCTTGGCCAAGCGCATTCTATCTATAAAAGTTCATGGTTACACAGAGTTTGTGTGTTGGTCCGTTATACTTCCGGATGGCAATGTTGTGAACTCCTTGGCCAAGCGCATTCTATCTTTAGATAGAATGAAGTTGACGGCAATCAGGTCTTTGTTATTTTTGTTGGGTTTTTTTTTTTGTTTGTTTATTTTATTTTTTTTTTTTTTTTTTGCCATCCGCGTTTATGGGTAATTCTCACTAAACTGTATTAACCAGACTATAAACGTTTAAGGTTACACATAGCTTTGTGTGTTGGTCCGTTAAAACTTCCATATGGCAATGTTGTGAACTTCTTAGCCATTCGCACACTATCTATAATAAAACCGAAGGCCGCATTCAGTGGGTTAACGCCGTCATCAGTGACGACCTCTTTAACCTCGACGTTACACAATCATATCCCAAAATACAAGCAACCCACCAGCCGTCGTCGCTCGCTGCATTCCAGTCGCCGCTATCTGTTACGACTTCACTTGCCCCAGAAACAAAAAGAAATTCGTCGTCGGCTCATCGTTTACAAATTTCACTCACCTCCCCCAAAACAAACCGTGCGATATAATATAACGTGACTCACCCTCCCAGGAATCTGCACGTGCACCATACTGCACCGACTCGTCAACCGACGTTCTTCATCAAAACGTTTTATTGAGGGGGGGGGGGGGGGGGGAGAGAGAGAGAGAGAGAGAGGAGAGAGAGAGAGAAGGAGAGAGAGAGAGAGAGAGAGAGAGAGAGAGAGAGAGAGAGAGAGAAGGGAAATATTTTTAATGATAATAACGAAAAAGGAAAGAAACGAAAAAGAAATGGAAAATAAAAAAATTAAAAAGTGAACGGGATCACAACAGTATTTTGAATTGCCCCCGTGAAAGAAAACGGCTTCTTGGAATTCCTACGGGTGTGATTCATTGCAAGCAGCCAGCTACAGGTAAGTAACGAAGAATGATTGGAACCAAAACGGCAGGTAAATGCAGGCAGTTGGACAGAGATGCTAACCCGAGGGGCGTCGATAAATAAATGACAGCGCTGTGGGAAAAAATTGGGAACAGGTTACTAACGCAAGATAAATGATACATTTTAAGTGATCAATGAACAAAACGAATTCTAAAAATTGTTTGTTTATTGTTGTTGTCGTTGTTGTTGTTGTTGCTGTTATTGTGGTTGTTGCTGTTGTATTTGTTGTTGCCATGTCAATATCAGAAAGATCTGAAAAATGTGTATGAACGAATCAGTGCCCCGAGGCAGGCTGATATTTTTATTTTTTTTTTTTTTTGTGGGGGGGGGGTGTTTTTTTGTTTTTTTTCCTTTTTCTATTTTTCTTGAAATTTTCTCCCTGCATTTGTCTGGCACTGCTTCATACACACTTTTCAGATCTTTACCTCGCACCAGTGCCTGCTCCCTGGTTGGTCACTTTGAAGTTTAATAAACAAAACTTCCTCTCTCATTTCACGCATTTATATTTTTACTCAAAATAAGCTTAAATAAAGTCAAGCGTAAATTCAATTTTAACTATGGAGTTGGAGTTCATGCCGTTTTCACAGAAGATGGTCATGGATGGGCCATGTCTGTCGCAGACCTGACGAAACACTGACAAGGAACACTGTGATGCCCCCCCCCCCCCCCCCCCCCCCCCCCCAAGGATAGAGGAAGCGAGGCCGCCCCAAGGAGACCTGGAGGCGTACTTTTGAGAGGGACCTAAAGCAGTGAGGTCTGTCCCTCGAGGTGGCCCCAAGAATAGCAGTTGACAGGACCAGGTGGAGATTCTTGCATCGCCTTAAGTGCCAGCAGGCCCAAAGGGGACAGAGTGAGTGAGTGAGTGAGTTAATTCCGTTTTGAGGCAATTGGTCTTATAGTATTTGGTGGTCGTAGTTGGTAATTCTGTCTTTTCACCAGGCTGACCAAGTTACGGGTCCTCTGAGGCCTTAATCTAGGCACGATTAGCCTAGCACAGGAATGGATCATCAATGATCAGAAAGATGGATTGTTTATTTTCTATCCACCTATTTCTACCCCCCCCCCTCTCTCTCTCTCTCTCTCTCTCTCTCTCTCTCTCTCTCTCTCTCTCTCTCTCACTCGTTCTTTCTTTCTCTTCCTCTCTCTGCCCTGTCTCTTTAACAAAATATTTTAATAAAGGTATATTTTAAATATGCGTGATATGTGTGTGATTAATCAATCATTGACAGAGAGACAAAAAAACAAAAAAAAAAACAAGGAAGTCATTATAATATTGTAAAAATCAGAGTGCTGACGATGGCATGGCGACAAAAACGTACATTATCGTTTTGCATATCATATCGTCATGCATGCATAAAGTATTTCAATATACGTTAGATTTCCCATTACTATGCTGGTGGATAAGACGAAAGTTATCAAATTTTACGGATTTTTCTAAAGATTTGGCATCTCTCCTATCACCGCAGTCATCATCGACATGGTGGGCAAGCGCCAGAATCTATAATAGCCGTATCAACTCTAAACTGACAAAACATTTATTTTTCATTTTTGGCCTGAAATATTTAAAGGAATATCAAAGAAGTAAGATTACCTCCAATACTGCTGTATTCTGAAGAAGAAAAAATCATTAGACAAATTTTGGCCAGAAAAATTCGATCAATTAAAATTTTAATCGATCGGTATATGAATGGCGAGTTTTCTGGGCATTTTCGTGTGTGTGTGTGTGTGTGTGTAAGTGTGTGTGTAAGGCAGAACAATTGGCAAGACTTCTAGGAAGTTCTAAAACCACTTCAAAGAAGACTCGGGTTTTAGAATATATGACACTTTAAGCGACATCTTGGTTCATCCTTATTTACTTTTTAAAAGTTTTCCAAAATAAATTGAGACCAAAATATTTTTCAAAGGCGTTTTGTAAGTGTAAGGTCGCGCCGTATCACTTTCCTCGATCTCTCTCCCAACAATTTCTCAATCGCACGAAGGCTGCAATCTATTTATACAATGTTTTATGTCTTACTCAATGCACGGCCTTCCACTACATTCCTCACACCTGTACTCACGGCCAGAAGGTATATTTGTGTACCTCTTTCTGTGTGTGTGTGTGTGTGTGTGTGTGTGTGTGTGTGTGTTTATAAATGAGTTGAAATGAGTGTTAGTGCCAGCGTGATCGTAATGGACGGTTGCCAGTTGGAAGTAATCATCTAAATTATAGTTTTAAGTATAAAATACTTAAAATTTCAGACGTTTTAAGTGGGGTGTGGTAAGTGAACAAATTTAAATTTATTTTAAATAAAACACGTCTGTGCTCTATCATTATCGATGCACGGGGGCGAGATGGTTCAATCATTTTATTTTATTTCTTTATATTTTTTAACATGGAAAAAAAATTCCATAATCAACTTTTCGTTGGTTTCAAAAGTTTTGTTTTTAAGTGTTTTTAATACATCATACAAGTAATATATAGCCCCTCTGAGCCATAAGGCCCAAGGAACTGGAGCTTATCCCGGTTTTTGCAGCGTTAAACTACTAACAACGGCAATTGATTGCTACCATACAGTGGATAGATCGCTGTTCTAGGACAAAATACAAGAACTTGAAAAGTATCCTCATCCCCCCCCCCCCCAACCCTCTTTCCCCACCAACCCCAGACAGTAGTCAGGGATCATACTCGCCAACAAATCTACATTTAATTTTATATCAACCTCGTTATGAAACACGAGGCTATCTAGTCATATGGTGTGACGCTCGCCTTCGTATTGGAAGGCCCAATGTTCGAGTCCCGCTCTGAGCGGTAAATAGTTGAGTCCTTGGTAAAGGCTCTTTACTCACATTCTCTCACCGTACTAAGGTGTAAAATGAGATCATGTCCGTTAACTGCGTTGTGTCTATTAAAAAATTGACTAACGCCAAACAGGCGTTTTGTGTTAAAAGTTCTGCTGTTGGTTATGGACCCCTTGTAAAGCGCTTTGAGCGCCTTTAGTGGATATTGCACTACTTTATATATACATGCTCTAGTTAAAATGCTCGCGGGTTGGACGAACCAACAGTGACCTACCAGTCATCCTCAACAACGATTTGAAGCGACATGTGGACACTGTTTCAAACCGATACCAACCTGGGAGCACAAAATAGAAGCAATTGCTTGCGCCGCAGAAATGAAAAAAGCAACCGAAGCTGCAAAGTGGGCAGATCTTGCTGGTGGAAGGTACAAAGTCAAGTCAGTCATTCACGCGACCTAATCATAAATAATACTGACCGGTCTTCCAGTGTAGCTCTTTAACCCCAGAAAACAAAAATAACAATAATATGTCGTTTCATCACTTATATTATACCCATTCATAAACGAACAAAACGAGTGATCAGGTACTGGTGTTTGTGGTGTGTGTGTGTGTGTCTGTGTGTGTGTGTGTGTGTGTGTGTGTGTGTGTGTGTGTGTGGTGATTCATTCCCAGCTGTTAGGTGTAGAGAAAACAAAGCATGGATCTATTTTGGTTAGACAAGAAGAATGTCTTGAAATAATAGGAGAGATCTAATTTTATAAATGAGGAAGAGAGAAAACAAAATGGAATTAAGTGTGATGAATTCCTGGCCTACCTCAAGCATGATGCATGAGACATACATGTACATGCATCCACGGGGCAGTCACAGACAAAACCATTTTTAAACATAATTTCGACTTCTTTTCCAAAACCATTTTACTCAAAAATGTATTTTTTTTAAAAAATAGATTATAGCGAAATATCCACTAAGCATTACAAGGGGTCCCCAGCCAACAACAGCAAATAACATGATGCCTGTTAGGCGATATTACATTTTTTTTTCCCCGACAGAGACAAAGCTGTTAACGGTCAAGTGCTCATTTTCTACTGGCCGCCAACCGGTGTGTCTTTTTTACGAAACCCGCCGAAACCCGCCGAAACCCTGCGAAACCCGCCGAAACCCGCCGAAACCCGACGAATCCCGACAAAGTTATGGGAAGTAGGTGGCACTGGGGAGTGAACCCAGAACTCAGGGAAGTGTACACCATTGGGGAGTGAACCTGGGACTGGGTTTCGGCGGGTTTCGTAAAAAAGAACCAGTGCTTTTTTACGAAACCCGCCGAAACCCGCCGAAACCCGACAATATCCAGCAAAGTTATGGGAAGTAGACAACTGTGGGGAGTGAACCCGAGACTCAGGGAAGTGTACACCAGTCGGGAGTGAACCTGAGACTAGGTTATCGGCGGTTCGGCGGGTTTCGTAAAAAGAATCGTGCTTTATACGAAACCGCCGAAACCGACAATATCCGGCAAAGTTATGGGAATTTGGCAACAGTGGGGTGATCCTGGGAGTCAGGGAATTGCACCAGTGGGGAGTTAACCTGGGACTGTGTAAAAAGGATTCAGTGGGAAATACTGGGACTAAAGGGAGATGGATACCATTGAAGTTGAAGCCGGTATGGAGTTGGTACAGAGGAGAATGAACTGAATATAGAAGGTGGGCGCCAGTGGGGAGTAAACCTGGGACTCAGGAAGTGCACACAATGGGAGTTAACCTTGGACTGTGGGAGATGGATAACTGTGGGTATCGAGCGACTATGAGTTGGGTACCAGAGGAGAATGAACCTGACACTATAGAAGGTGGGCGCCAGTGGGGAGTGAACCTGGGATCAGGGATTGCACACCTGGGATTAACTGGGATATGTAAAAGGATATCAGTGGGAAATAAACCTGGGACTAAATGGAGATGGATACCATTGAAGTTGAAGCCGGATATGAGAGCTTTGTACCAGAGGAGAATGAACCTGACCTATAGGGGGTGGCGCCAGTGGGGAGTGAACCTGGGACTATGTAAAAAGGATATCAGTAGGAAATAATCTGGGACTAAAGGGAAAGGATACCATTGGAATTGAAGCCGGATTGGGAGTTGGGAGTACAGAGGAGAGAGAAACTGGCACTATAGGAGGTGGGCGCCAGTGGGAGTGAACCTGGGACTATGTAAAAAGGATATCAGTGGGAAATAAACCTGGGACTAAAGGGAGATGGACACCATTGAAAGTTGAAACTGGATATGGGAGTTGAGTACCAGAGGAGAATGAACCTGACACTATAGGAGGTGGGCGCCAGTGTGGAGTGAACCTGGGACTCAGGGAAGTGCACACCAATTTGGAGTTAACCTGGGACTGTGGGAGATGGATAACTGTGGGTATCCGAGCCGAACCATAGGAGTTGGGTACCAGAGGAGAATGAACCTGACACTATAAAAGGTGGGCGCCAGTGGGGAGTGAACCTGGGAGTCAGGGAATTGCACACCAGTGGGGAGTTAACCTGTGAATATCTAAAAAAGAATATCAGTGGGAAATAAATCCGGCTTCAACTCCCAATGGTATCCATCTCCCTTTAGTCCCAGATTTATTTCCTACTGATATCCTTTATACATATTCCAAGGTTAACTCCCCATTGGTGTGCAATTCCCTGAGTCCCAGGTTCACTCTCCACTGGCACCCACCTCCTATTGTGTCAGGTTCATTCTCCTCTGGTACCAAACATTCATATCCGGTTTCAACTTTCAATGGTATCCATGTCCATTTGGTCCAAGGTTTATTTCCCACTGATATCCTGTTTACATAGTCCCAGGTTCATTCCCCATTGGCGCCCACCCCCTATAGTGTCAGGTTCATTCTCCTCTGGTACCAAGCTCTCATATCCGACTTCAACTTTCAATGGTATCCATCTCCCTTTAGTCCCAGGTTTATTTCCCACTGATATCCTGTTTACATAGTCCCACGTTCACTCCCCACTGGCGCCCACCTCCTATAGTGTCAGGTTCATTCTCCTCTGGTACCAAGCTCTCATATCCGACTTCAACTTTCAATGGCATTCATCTCCCTTTAGTCCCAGGTTTATTTCCCACTGATATCCTTTTTACATAGTCCCAGGTTCACTCCCCACTGGCGCCCACCTCCTATAGTGTCAGGTTTCTCTCTCCTCTGGTACCCAACTCGCAAATCCGGCTTCAACTCCCAATGGTATCCACCTCCCTTTAGTCCCAGGTTTATTTCCCACTGATATCCTGTTTACATAGTCCCAGGTTCACTCCCCATTGGCGCCCACCCCCTATAGTGTCAGGTTCATTCTCCTCTGGTACCAAGCTCTCATATCCGACTTCAACTTTCAATGGTATCCATCTCCCTTTAGTCCCAGGTTTATTTCCCACTGATATCCTGTTTACATAGTCCCAGGTTCACTCCCCACTGGCGCCCATCTCCTATAGTGTCAGGTTTCTCTCTCCTCTGGTACCCAACTCCCAAATCCGGCTTCAACTTTCAATGGTATCCACCTCCCTTTAGTCCCAGGTTTATTTCCCACTGATATCCTGTTTACATAGTCCCAGGTTCACTCCCCATTGGCGCCCACCCCCCATAGTGTCAGGTTCATTCTCCTCTGGTACCAAGCTCTCATATCCGACTTCAACTTTCAATTTTATCCATCTCCCTTTAGTCCCAAGTTTATTTCCCACTGATATCCTGTTTACATAGTCCCAGGTTCACTCCCCACTGGCGCCCACCTCCTATAGTGTCAGGTTTATTCTCCTCTGGTACCAAACTCTCATATCCGGCTTCAACTTTCAATAGTATCCATCTCCCTTTAGTCCCAGGTTTATTTCCCACTGATATCCTTTTTACATATTCCCAGGTAAAATCCCCACTGGTGTGCAATTCCCTGAATCCCAGGTTCACTCCCCACTGGCGCCCACCTTTTATAGTGTCAGGTTCATTCTCCTCTGGTACCCAACTCCTATAGTTCGGCTCGGATACCCACAGTTATCCATCTCCCACAGTCCAAGGTTAACTCCCAATTGATGTGCACTTACCTGAGTCCCAGGTTCACTCCCCACTGGCGCCCACCTTCTATAGTGTCAGGTTCATTCTCCTCTGGTACTCAACTCCCATATCCGGCTTCAACTTTCAATGGTATCCATCTCCCTTTAGTCCCAGGTTTATTTCCCACTGATATCCTTTTTACACAGTCCCAGGTTAACTCCCCACTGGTGTGCAATTCCCTGACTCCCAGGATCACCCCCCACTGTTGCCAAATTCCCATAACTTTGCCGGATATTGTCGGGTTTCGGCGGGTTTCGTAATAAAGCACGAATTCTTTTTTACGAAACCCGCCGAAACCGGCCGATAACCTTAGTCTCAGGTTCACTCCCGACTGGTGTACACTTCCCTGAGTCTCGGGTTCACTCCCCACAGTTGTCTACTTCCCATAACTTTGCTGGATATTGTCGGGTTTCGCCGGGTTTCGGCGGGTTTCGTAAAAAAGCACTGGTTCTTTTTTACGAAACCCGCCGAAACCCAGTCCCAGGTTCACTCCCCAATGGTGTACACTTCCCTGAGTTCTGGGTTCACTCCCCAGTGCCACCTACTTCCCATAACTTTGTCGGGATTCGTCGGGTTTCGTCGGGTTTCTGCGGGTTTCGCAGGGTTTCGGCGGGTTTCGGCGGGTTTCGTAAAAAAGACACACCCCCGCCAACAGCGTTGTCTCTGTCCGAAAAAAAATGTGTAATATACTCTAAAAGGCGTCGTGCCCCGTCCTACATGTTAAATGTTGCTGTTGACCAGGAACCCCATGTAAAGCGCTTGAGCACGTTTAGTGGATATATACGCTCAATATATTTTTTTTCAATAATCGCCTTTTACACGCCCATTATCCATTGGAGAGGGGTTCTATAGGATAAATCTCGAGAGTAGACTGAGATCACCCTGGCGTCAGATGCAATGCAGTGCCCCAAAGTAAGTAATGCAGGCTAGGCTTCTTGCTCAAAGTAAAAACAATATGCCAACAGCAGATCTCCAACCCGGGTTTCACGAATAAAAGTGCAACCATTTACCAACTGGACCATCTCGCTCCCCTCTCTATAATAAAAACCGGTCAAAAACTCCCAAACTGGACACCTTACAGACGTGACCCACTGTGTGCGACGCAAAGTTGATTCCTTGGAGAAAGAAGGCTCTTGACTCAATTTTTCTCACCATACTCAAGAGGAAAATGAGTACCTGGCAGGTAACAGTGTTGCCTTCGTCGAAAAGAAATTATAACAGTTCCTTACGAATGTCCAGTGTTGCTTTGGCTTTGGGCCCCTTGTAAAGCGCCTTGAGCTTTGTGTGGCTATGTGGTCTTGTGGTATGACAATCGCTTTCTGATCGGAGGGTCCTGGGTTCGAGCCTCGATCGGCGGTTAGCTGAGTCCTTGGAAAAGACTCTTTACTCACTTTCTCAGGTGTAAAATGATTACCTGGCCGTTAACAGCGTTGTCTCTGTCGGGGAAAAAATTGTATTACCGCCCAACAGGCGTCATGTCTCGTTCTTTATGTTGGGTGTTGCTGTTGATAAGAGACCCTTTGTAAAGCGCTTTGAACACATTTAGTGGATATTGCGCTATAATATAAAAGCTCAACTTTTTAACATCTTTTTTCAAGCTCATAATATATCTAGACGTCTAGTGAATAATATAGTACGCTACATAAAAGCTCAGCGTATTAACACGAATTGTAAATTTGTTTATTACTTTATACGTTAAAAACACAAAACCAAGATTGATTGCGACACCGACTGATTCCATCGACAACAACAACAGGTGATCACATTCTTACCCACATACTAACACAAACATTGCAACACTCACGACGTGGATAAGCACATTCTTATGACAAACGCCTTAAGGATTTCAAACACAGTGCGCAGATAAACAAACGCCTTTAAAGATCTGAACAAGTGTGCAAGAAAGGTGCCAGACAAAGCAAGAAAGAAAAATAGAAAAAGAAAAATTTTTAAAAACCATCCCAAAAAATCAGTCGACCTCGACTGGGGATCAAATCTCAGACCGTCTGATTACCGGTCAGATGGTAGCACGTCTGACTCGAACTCGGTACCTTTCGGGTACGAAGCAAAGACCGTAACAATGAGCCACGCTTACCCCGCTAATAATAATAAAGAAGAAGAAGAAGAAGAAGAAGAAGAAGAAGAAGAAGAAGAAGAAGAAGAAGAAGAAAAGAAGAAGAAGAAGAAGAGAGAGAAGAAGAAGAAGAAGAAGAAGAAGAAGAAGAAGAAAAGAAGAAGAAGAAGAAAGAAGAAGAGAGAAGGAAGAAGAAGAAGAAGAAGAAGAAGAAGAAGAAGAAAAGAAGAAGAAGAAGAAGAAGAAGAAGAAGAAGAAGAAGAAGAAGAAGAAGAAGAAAAGAAGAAGAAGAAGAAGAAGAAGAGAAGAAGAAGAAGAAGAAGAAGAAGAGAAGAAGAAGAAGAAGAAGAAGAAGAAGAAGAAGAAGAAGAAGAAGAAGAAGAAGAAGAAGAAGAAGAAGAAGAATAATGTCAGTTGCCGATTGTATTTTCTATATAGTATATGGATATAGAGTGGATGGAGTCACATTTGTCTTATTAGGATCGACGTCTCCCAAACACATTGTATCGTCTTATAGCAAAAGTCAAACGTTGAACGTGGTCAATGACTGGATGGGTGACACTGAAGGAAAATCTGGTCACGGTATTATCCTTATGAAAGGAATACCAAACTCGACTCGGGTGTGAATGAGTACATTGGTAGTCATTGACGGATGGATATTATAAGATTGTTATTACAAAAAAAGACTTTCAACCCCCCCCCCCCCCCCCCCCCCTTCCAAGAGACCCGTACGCTATGATGCTGTAATTCAGGTTCCAACTGACCTGCTGAGAGAATAAATGAAGCATTATGAAGCGCGTTGAGCATGGCGAATCTATGAGAACGCGCTATATAATTATTTTTATTAACTTATTCGTTGAACGCTCCAGAGACCGGGATTAACTCCGTCCTTGCGAGGTCCCAGGTTTGAGAGGTTTTGCCAAAATGAGTTATTTAGAACGATCGATATAATTTGAAGGACAAGTTTCATGGCGAAATTTTTAAATACACGTCTTTCTAGGGCACTGGCAATTAACTGGTTAATCTCAATAATACGACGACATTATTCGTTTGCATTCCACCAATACAGGCTATTTTATCGGCATTCTTACGTTTGCCGCCAATTTCGTCTCAAAATCGTGAGAAAAAGTAAAAACGTTTATTTATATCGGCAGTTGTTTAGGTGAGACAAAAACACTCAAATCGAAATGGCAGGAGAAAACGGGGCCCAGGTGAATTCTGTCATACATAGACAAAACACCTTTTTTTTTAATGTTGGCCTAAAGAATGGTATACCTGGGATATCGTACTACTTGAGGCTCGACGAAGTAAATAACAATAGTGCTTCAATTTGATTAAGGAATGACATATTGTGGACGTTTCGGGGGTTCCCTTTGTTAAAAAAAACGACGAATGAAACACTAAAGATTGAATGAGAGGATGGCTTTGTTAAGGCAAATATTCACCGGAAAGGTCCACATTATCTGTCTGTCCTCGTAAATTAAATTAAATTAAACTTCCATTCCACTTGACTCTTGTTATTTATTACATCGGATATCGATGAATCAAGATGGCACTTACATAGCCAAAAGTCATATCTAAGGGCAATTTGTAGACAAATAATATACACATACTTCTTTTGAGATTTCAGGTTCAAGGGTTTCTAATACCTCGGAGTGTCACTCGACTCATCGATATTTGAAGTTTTCAAAATTCTGGCCAAAATGAAAAACAATGCGATTTGTCAGTGATCGACGGTTATTGTTTGTAAACCGAATTCCAACGAGCATTGCATCGGCCGTGATACATCCAATTGGTATTCCCTTGTAGCGATGCCAAGAGTAAAAAACAAAAAAACAACACAACTCCCCCTTCCCCAAACCCTCGTGACGTCACGGGGGAAGATACAAGCGGTCATGGCAATGATGAGAACATGGCAATGTTATGAAGTCACAGGAAATGGCAGTTGCAAAATTAAAATGTGAAGACGGGTTTTTATTTATGTTTTTTTTTTATAAATAGGCCCGTTCATCTGTCAATGTCAATGGATATGGGTGTCAGTGAGTTCAATTTGAAACTCTTGACAAATGAAACTTTTGAATACAGTATATAAACTGGGTCCCGGAGACAACCCGGTTTTATTATTGGCCTATTTTACATTATCGATAACGATAGTATGAAGTTCACGTCACTCAGGTCTTTGTTATTACTTTTTGCAATCCGCGATTATGATTAATTCTAACTAAACTGTATTAACCCGACTATAAACGTTCAAGGTTACACATAGTTTAGTGTGTTTGTCCGTTATATTTTCGGATGGCAATGTTGTGAGCTTCTTAGCGAAGCACATACGATCTCTATCTATAGGGAGAACTTTGGCTTCATAGAAGATATGCATCGAGAGGATAACAAATGAGGACGGCATGGGTAGAATGGGCAGAGTCACATTTTTATTTTATTGTTAATCTTATTAAGATGGGGTTAGTTTTTTTTTCATTCAGATTACGACAGTTGGAAGTTTCTGGTTAAAGAATGGGGGAAACATTTTAATTTAATCGATGGGTACATAAAGTACATGGGAGGTACAAGAATTCTAGTCAAATACCAAAAAGTCAGATAAGGAGAGTATAGGCCTATCAAGATGACAATTATCGATCACACACAATGGCGTCTGGGGGGGGGGAAGAATTTTCTAGAATGGAAAACGAAAAGTAGACAAAGTAACGGAATGTGTGTGTGTGTGTGTTTGTGTGTGTGTGTGTATGTGTGTGTGTGTGTGTGTGCTTGCACCCTGTCACCTGCTGAATATCTCGATGCCTTTCTCACTTTCTCACCTGTGTGATTGTGAGAATGGCAGACTGACGGAATTGGAACAATTACAAATTTCTTCTCTTATTTGATTGTTAAGCTATGGTTGTTTTATAAGCGTCAGTAAATAAGGAGCACGATAAAGAAACGACAACAGTATTAAATATTCAAGCAAACAGTAGGATCTCTGAAGCTGTGGACGAAAAAAATGATGGAGTATTAGTGAATATAAAAAATGACATACGTTAAGGATTCAAATCCATCTTAAGCCAAAAACAAACAAAACTTGTAATGGAAAAGTAGTTTTTCAGACCCATGAGATTATAGCAGCTAACAGGGCATTACTTATTCCTTGTTACCCCTTGTGTAGGACGATGGTCTATAGCAAAACATTGTCCGCCAGCTATCTATCCAAAAACTGCTGGGTACCTAAGGGGTCAGAAAAATACATCTCGACTGCACCCCGAATAGACATATTGGCCCCTTTACTGTAACCGCTAAATAAATATTTAACAACAAAAAAAAAAAGAGTGTTGATATATAAGTGTTACTCATCTTGAGTGCCACTCAGACGTAAAGAATTCCCTTAAAACCGTTTACCATATAGGTAAATAACAAAGTACAAGATACGCCAGCATTTCATCATCATCCTCATTCATCGTGATAGATACCAGTATTATCTCCTAGCATTACACTACCTATTACTCGCGCCATCTGACGAAACACATTCCATCCGTTTTAAATAAACTAAAAAAGAAACAAAATCTAAAAAACAAATTTAAACAACACAACCCAAAAACAAAACGAAAAGCTAAACATACCCAAAAAAATCGATATTTCAAATGCGGGATGATTAAAATGACCAACAAGTTGACAAAAACCTGACATTTGAAAAAAAATGTCAGTTTTCAAACTTTTTAACAAGTTGGAGGGTACTTAAATTGATCGATAATTGAAGAACAGGTTTTATGCCCACCCCCATCCCTCTCCCCAGTTTTGATTACGGTTTATTATAAAGTGGGTCCAATGACAGACCAATTGCCTCAGAAGTAAAAGGTATCGGGTTCGATTCTCAAATTGTTTCTGACCCCTTAAGTCCAGCCAGCAGCGATGGGGTAGCAACCTGAGATTTGAAAAAAAGGTGTCCGTTCTAACAAGTTGAGAAAATTTATTGATAATTAAAGAACAGGTTTTATATCCACACACACCCAAAGAAAGAAGGAAAGAGAGAAGGACAAAAAAAATGGGGGGAAAAAGAACAAGAAGAATTAGAATTGTCAAGTTTGAGACTTTTTAACGAGACGATCAATCAATATTTAAAGCAAAGGTATTCTGGCCAAAATGAAATAAAAATATTTGTTTTGCAAGACTGCGGCAGTACAGATTGATTATTACCACCAGGTTATAACTACAACACAGGATTCCTACGGCTCCAGAAGACGAAATACAACAAACACCAGATGGGATAAGCAATACTTCCCCACACTGACTCAACATTTTTTTTTTCCTTTTCATCATCATCATTGCCTTTTTCACCCTGGGTCAGGGTATAGGCCACAGACAAACAGTTTCCATCCTTCTCTATCCTGAGCCAACTTTTTTATCTCATTCCAGGTCTTACCACTTCTCTGTATATCAGCTTCTTTAATTCTTCTCCATGTTCCTCGTGGCCTTCCCCTTGATCTTCTGCCCTGAGGGTTCCAGTCCAATACTTTCTTTGTTATAGTTGAGTCATTCTTTCTAAGCGTGTGTCCAATCCATCTCCATCGTCTTCTTCCTATATCCTCTCCCACTGGTTTCTGTTGTGTTCTTTTCCATACTTCTTCATTTTTTATTCTATCCATCCATTTTATTCTGAGTAGCTTACGCATGCACCTGTTTACGAAAATCTGTACCCTCCTTATACATGCCTGTGATGCGTTCCAAGTTTCACATCCATACAGTAGGACAGACTTCACGTTTGAGTTGAAAAGTCTTAGCTTTAGTTGAAGGGAGATATCTTTAGTTCTCCAAACTCTGTTCAAAGATGTGAATGCAGCCTGTGCCTTTCCTATTCGTGCTTTCACCTCTGCTTCCGTGCCTCCATCCTTGTCAATTATACTTCCGAGATAGCAGAAAGTGTCTATATCTTCGAGTTCCTGATCTTTAACTTTGATCTGCTCCCTTTGATGCGTACCTATCCTCAAGACCTTTGACTTTGCAGGGTGAATTCTTAGACCAATTGATTCCGACAGGCTGTTTATAATTGTGGTTTTTTCTTGCATCTGGTCCTGGGTGTGGGACAAAAGAGCCAGATCATCTGCAAAATCCAGATCATCCAACTGTGTCCAGGGGTCCACTGTATCCCATTTCTTCTCCCTTTGGAGGTTTCCTTCATTAGCCAATCAATGGCAAGGATGAACAGGAATGGAGAGAGCAAGCATCCCTGCTTGACACCAGTCTTAATTTCAAAGCTGTCAGTAAGCTGATCTTCATGTACAACCCTGCAACTTGATCCTTCATACATTTCCTTAATGAGGTTTACTATCTTTTCAGGGAGTCCATAATGTGCCAGAATTTTCCACAATGTTGCTCTGTCAATACTGTCGAAAGCCTTCTCGTAATCCAGAAAGTTGACAATAAGAGGAGAGTTCCATTCTATAGACTGTTCCACTATGACTCGCAGAGAGGCAATCTGGTCGGTGGTTGAACGGTTTTTTCGAAAACCTGCCTGTTCGTCCCGCAGTTTAGCATCTGTTGCATTCTTAATTCTCTCTAAAATAATACGGTTGAAAACCTTTCCTGGGATAGAAAGAAGAGTGATGCCTCGATAATTATTACAATTACTGAGGTCCCCTTTCTTTGGAAGCTTGATAAGATGTCCTTCCTTCCAATCCTTTGGGAATATCCCGTCATTCCAGATTCTCTCAAATAGTGGGTGCAGGGCCTCAGCATTTCTTTCCGCATCAACTTTTAGAGCCTCCGGTGGAATCTGGTCTGGTCCAGCAGCTTTCCCCCTTTTCATCTTGTTAATGGCACCCACAATCTCTGCTATCGATGGTGGATCACAGCTAATTGGTAGCTCATTCCTTGCAGGCAAAATTTCTGGCTGGTTGTCTGGTGGTGGTCTGTTCAGAAGGCAGTTGAAATGTTCCCTCCATCGTTCAGATTGAGCCTCTTTTCCAAAAATAGTTTTCCCATCTTTGTCTTTGACTGGTACCTCTGGTTTCCCATATTTTCCAGCAAGTGTCTTGGTAGTTTGATAAAGGATCCTCATGTGTCCTCCAGTCGCTGCTGCTTCTGCTTTCTCTGCAAGTCTGTTCATGAATGCTTCCTTGTCTTTCTTCACAGATCTTTTGACTTCCTTAGCTATGGCTCGATACTGCTCTTGTGCATCCAGTCTTGAAGCCCTTGTTCGGCTTGCATTCACTTGTTCCTTCCTTGTTCTCCTCTTTTCAATAAGGTCCAAGGTGGTTGGACTTATCCATTCTTTATGTTCTGATTTCTTTACCCCCAATACCTCGTGGCAAGTTGTTATGTAGACTTCCTTGATCTTTGCCCAATGTGACTCTACATCTATGTCCTCCTCGAGCTCAGTAAGAGGTTGGAATCTATTACTCAATTGTAGTTTGAATTCCTCATTCTTTTCCCCATCAAGTGCATTCACCTCGAATTTTCTTCTTGTATGTGATCTGGCCCCGTGTTTTCTGAGTCGGAGCTTAAGCTTTGCCAATAGCAGGTGGTGGTCTGATCCAACATCTGCCCCTCTCCGTACTGTCACATCTTCCAATGAACGTCTGAATCTACGAGAGATACAAAAATGATCAATCTGATTCTCTGTCATACCATCTGGTGAGACCCAAGTTGCTTTGTGGATCCTCTTATGGGGGAACACTGATCCTCCAATCACCAAACTGTTGAATGCACAGAAATTTGCAAATCTCTCACCATTATCATTCATTTCTCCCATGCCATGACGTCCCATGATACCTTCATAGCCTACGTTATCCTGTCCCACTTTTGCATTAGCATCTCCCATCAATATGTTGATGTCTTTCCTTGGCAACTTGTCAATGACTTGTTGTAGCAGACCATAAAATGTATCTTTGTCCTCATCTGTTGCATCATTTGTTGGGGCATAGATCTGTACAATGTTCATGCTGATCTTCTTACTCCGTGTTGTAAAGGACGCCATGATGATCCTTTCTCCGCATTGTTCCCATCCTCTCAGTGACTTCTGGGCAAACTTGCTTAGAATTATTCCTACTCCCTGTGTATGAATCCCGTCCCCTCTCCCTGAATATAAAATCTTCTCCCCAGACTTGAGGTGTTTCTGTCCGGATTGTATCCAGTGGGTTTCGCTTACTCCAAGTATATGCAGCCTGTATCTTCTCATCTCAGTCACAACTTGAGAGCTTTTTCCTGCTTCATACATGGTGCGAACGTTCCACGACGCAATTCGAAGCTGCTTGTTTGGCGAAGACGTCATCGGGTCAGCAGAGTCCTTTCGGCTTTGTCTGTTGTCCTTCATAAATTCTGATATTCCAGAAACTCTTCGGTCGCCCAAGCTAAAAAAAGGATTTGGTTTGTCTGTCTGTGTTTCTGTAACGGTTAGAGTTTAACGGAAAGGGTGTTAACCCTTTGCCAACCCCCAACCTGGAGGACCAGGTGACTCAAAGATGGAGGAATCACACACCATTAGTCGCCTTTTACGACACGCTGGCTTGGCGTTGGGCTATTCTTGACCCTCTCAGTTGAGGGACCCCGGACACCACACGGGGTTTTTTCCTTTTAGCTGTATTTTTAATCCCAATGTCGATGGATTAAGAGAACCCTAAACTTGTCAAAAAGTCTTAAACCTGAGACTTCAAAAGAAGCGTGCATGCGTTTATATGTCATCAAAGAAGTGTGACGAGGTGTGTATGTGTTTGCGTCCTCAAAGAAAAATTGTGTATGTGTTTGTGTCTTCAAAGAAGTGTGTATGTGTTTGCGTCCTCAAAGAAGTGTGTATGTGTTTGCGTCCTCAAAGAAGTGTGTATGTGTTTGCGTCTTCAAAGAAGTGTGTATGTGTTTGCGTCCTCAAAGAAGTGTGTATGTGTTTGCGTCTTCAAAGAAGTGTGTATGTCTTTGCGTCTTCAAAGAAGTGTGTATGTGTTTGCGTCCTCAAAGAAGTGTGTATGTGTTTGCGTCCTCAAAGAAGTGTGTATGTGTTTGTGTGTTCATATAACTGTGTATATGTTTGTGTCTTCAAAAAAAGTATGTGTTTGTGCGGCTATGTGGTCTAGTCGTATGACACTCGCTTTAGGATCGGAAGGTCCTGGGTTCGAGCCTAGCTTGGCGCATAGTCGAGTCCTTGGAAAAAGCTCTTTACTCACATTCTCTCACCGTACTCATGTGTCTGCCAGATGTTCGCATTTAATTTTCGTTGTCCGATATTGGCGTAGTTTGAGCGAGTTAGCATAGAGGTGTGAAGTTTCGTCTTCGTCCACGAGGCCTTAATTGCGTGTCACTGTAAAATGCATATTATATCGTTCATTCACTTTGTGAGACTAACAATCTGATTCAGAAAAGTGAGCAGGCACTCATGTTGATAATAACAGAAAATGAAATGAGTAGAAAATGCCAGGATACAATAAAGAGAATAAAAATTTCGCGGCGATGGGGGCTCGAACCCGCGACCTTACTGATACAACTCCGCCTGGCCGTGAGAAGGACGCTGAGCAGTCGACGCCACCCACCACTCCCGAGTAGTTCAGGACGAGGCATAACGCGAGTTAGGCGATATTGCAATTATATTTTTTTTTCGGACAGAGACAACGCTATTGACGGACAGGTTCTAATTTTACACCGGAGTACGATTAGAGAATGCGAGTAAAGAGCCTTTTTCAAGGACTCAACTATTCGCCGCTCAGAGCGGGACTCGAACCAAGGACCTTCCGAACCGAAGGGGGGCGTCATATCACTAGACCATATAGCGCCCGATCCTAAGTGTTACGAAAATAATTTTACAGGCCTTTTAAAGTTACATAGAGCGAGACACCCCCCCCCCCTTTTTTTTTTACGATTCTTTTTAGCTTCCTCTCTCTCTCTCTCTCTCTCTCTCTCTCTCTCTCTCTCTCTCTCTCTCTCTCTCTCTCCTCTCTCTCTCTCTCTCTCCTCTCTCTTTTTTTTTTTTTTTTTTTTTTTTTTTTTTTTTTTTTTTTTTTTTTTTGTAAACTTTAATTGACAATAATGTTAGACGATGTTAAAACGTAACCTTGGAGTGCGTTTGTTCAAAGAAGGGCGTAACATTTGTCGGCTTCCCAACTTCTCAACTCTTTGGGTTAACCATATTTGTAGTTGTAGGTGTTCGTTTTTCTGTAGTGAAAGGGAGAGAGAGAGGGAGAGAGAGAGAGAGGGGGGGGGGAAGGGAGAGAGATAGAGAGAGAGAATGAGGGGAGGGGGGCGAGGGAGAGAGGGAAAGGTGGACAGAGGTGTGAAGAGATGGAGGCGGAGAGAGAGGGAGGGTGGAAAGAGAGATGAAGAGAGGGGGTGGAAAGAGAGATATGTGGGAGGGGGGGAGGAGAGAGAGAGAGAGAGAGAGAGAGAGAGAGAGAGAGAGAGAACCGTTGTGGAGACGAATCCATGTGACGAACACCCTGCTGTCCCACAATGTCACAGGCTCCTAGCAACACCCAAATCAAATTTGTACAGCACACCAAATTTCAACTTCCATGCCACCCCCTCCCCTCGAAAAATAAAAAAATAAGCATATATTTGACTGTTATCCTCTCGACGAAGGATCAGAGACAGGGTTCGAGTAAAACCAAAGCGCTTCATTCCAAAACAAGGACAGAAAGGGGTGAGCCGGGGTCGGAAAGGGGGGCAAGAGTGAGGCCCACTCAAACTGCCCACGTCTTTGCCAAAGCCAATGAACGCATTCACACCCGAGTCAAACGGGATCATGTGTGATAACTAGTATAAGCTCTATATGGTTGCACAGTCGGCCCAAGTTCACTGCATTGCCGTCATCTGACAAAACGCTTTTATTAAATTACTGGACAGAAAACCTTTACTTCAATTTACATCGATCAATCAAAATGCCCTGAACTTGTCCAAATAAAAAATAAAAAAGAGAAAGAAAAGGCAAACGGAGACTCCAAAAAAAACTTATTTTGTCGACAGAACTTGAAAGAGCATAATTTATAATCCCACTTTAGATTGCGCGAGTGTGTGGGATGCAGAATGGTTTAAGACAATGACAACAGTAACTATGATTTTATATTAAGTGTAAAGGTGTCGTGACGATAGAAAGAATAAACATTAAAATAAAAGCACTCCCACGTTTAGTTAATTTGATGCTCGTCTCAATGTCAGATGTACCTAATCTAGAACAGCCAGGTCATATGGAATCCCCGTAATTGTAACGACAGGTTAGTACGACTCGTCGGAAAAACACGCTTTTTATCGCTTCAATAGTTATCAGTGAGACGAGCTCTAGGTAGACTTTGAATCCCCCATTTTTAAATTAAAGTCATTGTTTTTGTTGTTTTGTTTTGTTTTGTTTTTTAAACGCGAATGGCGTTTATTGCATAGCGTCCTACTAGCATCCAGACGGAAGGTGCCGTACCAGTTTGGTCCTGAGTTCGTATCCCATCACAGCAAAACGTTTTTTATCCTAATTGTCTTCTTGCACTTCTCTTTTCATGAAGTTATTACAATGAGTGACTGTTCCACTCACTTTTCTGAATTTATATGCTACTCGAGACACGGTTTGCATTCAAATTATGTTGTAGATCATATTACCAACTTCGCAACAAAACGAGGCTACAGAACAAACGATAATAATAATAATAATAATAATAATAATAATAATAATATAATAATAATAATAATAATAATAATAATAATAATAATAATAATAATAATAATAATAATAATATAATATAATAATAATAATAATAATAATAATAATAATAATAATAATAATAATAATAATAATAATAATAATAATAATAATAATAATAATAATAATAGTAATAATAGTAATAATAGTAGTAGTAATAATAATAATAATAATAATAATATAATAATAATAATAATAATAATAATAATAATAATAATAATAATAATAATAATAATAATAATAATAATAATAATAATAATAATAATAATAATAATAACCGTTCATGTATTCTATTTCCTTTTGATCTTTCTTGTTTATTATTATTATTATTATTTTAAATATAGGTACTACTTCGACCCAAAGAGTAAAGTTATTTTCAAGTGATAAGCTCTTTTCGTGCGGCTTTGCAGAGACGTATGTGGTATGACACCCCTCTCCTTACCATTCTAGTCCCGCTGTTGGCGACGCAAAGATACATTTTTATAAGCCGTAAAAAATGGCTCTTTGCTTACGTTGTCTCATTGTACTTAGGTGTAAAATGAAAAAGCTCTTTGCTCACGTTGTCTCATTGTACTGAGGTGTAAAATGAGTACTTAGGAGGTAACATCATTGTCTATGTAGTTTAAAATGTCATAGCACACTGCAGGCATCATGTCTAGTCACAAATGTTATTTTTTAATTCGCTTGTGGCCCCTTGTAAAGCGCTTTGAGAACATACGTAGGTATAGTGCAGTATAAAAGCTCACTACTCTGGATCGCCGAAAGAACGCCACCCCCCCCCCCCACCCTACCCCCACCACGACCCCCCCCCCCCTCTCCCTCCCCCCCCCCCTCTCTCTCTCTCTCTCTCTCTCTCTCTCTCTCTCTCTCACTCTCTCTCTCTCTCTCTCTTAAATCTAGGTGCAAGGCCACATTACATCGAGGGAGGTGTGCACAACAGAATATTGCGTGTTGGCAGGTTTAGTGACAACTTTCATTAATTAAATTTTTATTATAATTACGTAAACTAATTAGTCAGCTGATGAAATCTATTTCCATGCCTGTAATGAGAGTGAAATAGATATAGTATATGATTATTTTCCAGTCACAATGCATCCTATCTTTGGTGATTTATTTTTGGATCGCTATTAATTTGTTTCCAAGAAATTGCATTGCAATCACGATCATTCTTATTCTCGTCATTGCCCTGGATGTCCATACTACACCCACCTTGTCGTGATCTGATAAAACCTCATCCGGACATAAGCACAAAATCCAACAAAGAGGAATACACTCAAATGTTTACATTATACATAATAACAAATATAATAATACATAACAGAGAGATGTTTTACAAGGAAAAAAATATCATCTCCCAAAACAATAACTATGCAATTGACTAATTCCCTCCCAGCTAGGACTCCGGCCAGGACAAAACCAAGTAATCTCATTCCAAGACAAAGACAGAAAGCATGTTGGAAAACAGATATAAGGGGATAGAAGACATAGTAAGTACCCCCCCTGACCACTATGGAAGGTCATCATCCTCATACCAAAAAAAAATATAGACTTGAACCATAACGCCACGGTTCGACATAGGTGGGTCATACCGTGGCCATCTTGGGTCAGACTGTACTTTACAACAAATTATACTCACAGAGTTGCAAAGTACGTGGGAGTGGCGGACAAAGGTTTGTCATATTAATAGATTGTCCTGTTATAAGTAACAACTTTGTGGTACACCACCTGTTTTGTTTTTTAAATTTTTGTTTTGTTTTTGTTTGTATGTGAGTATGGGTTTGTTGGGGGGGGGGGGGGAGGGGTAAGGGTTTTTTTATTGAGAGGGGGGGGGGTTGTGTGTGTTTTTTTATTGAGGGGGGGGGGGTGTTTTTTGTTTTGTTTTGCTTTTTTTTTGTTTGGTTCGTTTTGTTGGGTTTTTTTTCTTTGTTTAGTTGTATTTTCTTTATGGCCAAAAATCTTTTTCAAATACAATACAAAGATACCCTACCCCCCCCCCCTTCCCGTCCAAAATTCTGAAACCTGACATGATATTTTTTAACACAAAAACAAACGTTTAAAATCTGTGTTTGGGAAAACGTTAAGGGTCATATCATTTTAATAGGTCGATATTTAATATAATAAAAAATAAATAAATAAATAAATCTGGCCAAAATTTTTTTTTAAAAGGTATTTTATCAATGTAGTAGACCAGAGTATCAATTTGCGTTACTACGTCCACATAGGCAGTAATTATAGTACTGGCCGCTAATTGTCTGACCGGTCATCTATTTATGGATCAACTCACTGAATGAACTCAAAGGCCTACCCTGTCTACAACTTACTGCCATTAATTTCACCACGTATTCTACACTATCTACATGGACACGACAAAACACTTTTTTTATTACCTGTTGTTTTTTTTTTAAATTAAATTCTAATATCGTTTTCTTTTGCTTTTTGTTGTTATTGTTTTGTTTTGTTTTTTTTTTAACGTTCTTGCTTTTGTTTTTGTTTTGTATTGTTTTGGTCTGGGTTTTATTTTTTTTTTTTTTTTGGGGGGGGGGGGGGGGTTGTTGTTTTGTTTTTTTTGTTTCTTTTTTGTGTTTTTTGTTTTTTTTTTTGGGGGGGGGGGGGATTTTTTTTTGTTTTGTTTCATGGCGACACATTTAGGTCATTTCAACGTCAGAATGCAAATACCAATAAATTAAAGATGACCTTCAACTTATTAAAATTTCTTATATCCGGGACTTTTTGAAGTGGTATTGGAGATTTCTTTTAAACAAGATTAGGGTCATCCTAATTCGTCGATATTTGAAGTAAATGACTTCAGGTCAAAATGAATAAATAAATAAAGCCGATTTGTCGGCGGACGTCAGTAATATTACGAAACATACCGATTCATCCTCGTATTGTGAATAGTATGTATGGTGAGCAGTTCGTGGCATCCATCACCCTGGATACTAATATTAACTTGTGTGGGTTGGCGGATGGGAAGAGAGGGGGGGGGGGTGTGATTTCTGTTCTGCCGTACACGGACAAAACATTTTTTAAATATTTTGTTGTACTGTTTTTGTTTTGTTTTGTTTTGTCTTGCTCAATTTTGTTTTTGTTCTTTTTTATTTTATTTTTTTATATGTTTTGGTTGGATTTTTTTTTGGGTTTTTTTTTGGGTGGGGGGGGGGGGGGGGGGGGGGGGGGGGGGTTTGGGGCATCTTGGCCAGAAACATTTATACTTCTGATCGATATTTTGCTTGTTTGTTTTTAAGGGTTTTGCGGTGCTTTTAACACATTTAGGTAATATCAGCACCAGTAAAAAGGAAATGGAATAGTCAAAATATTCTAGATTTACAATCAAAGCATCAAGGAAAAAGGTAAGACAAAGGGGATTTTTACAGATGAACAGATGTAGATTCCAAGAGCATACCATCAATGTACTTAGTTTGAGATCAGACTCAAATGTTTACATAATACATAACAGAGAGTTGATTTACAAGGAAAAAAATATCATCTCCCAAAACTATAACTATACATGTGACTGTTTCCCTCTCAGCCAGGGCCAGGGCAAAACCAAGAAATCTCATTCCAAAACAAACATAGAAAGCATATTGGAAAACAGATATGGAGGGATAGAAGACGCAGTAAGTGCCTCTCTGTCCACTATGGGAGGTCAGGAACCCCACCCAGTATAGTATTGATATTAAAATCGAATCGAAGTGACACAATAGGGAACAAGCACTGGTTTAAGATAACCATCTGAAAAAATGTGTATAGAACGATTATTTAAGACCGGGAGTCACACGAATTGTCAGAAAGACTCAACCCAGCCATTTCTTTGAAATGTCAGTTCTTAGCGGGGGGGGGGGGGGGGGGGGTGTTTGTTTTTGTTGTTTTTGTTCCTCGTTTGGTTATTTTTTTAAAAAAGATTACAGTCTCTGCAATAATAATGCATCACTGTTTGAAGGATTTTTTTTTTTCAGGACAATATAAAAATGTCAGGGTGCACATATTAACAGGTCTGATGGGTACCTAATTGTTGGCTTGATTTAACATTGTTGTAATGGACAATAATTTGCGATGGTTTGAGATGTTTTTCCATTACAACGATGAGACCATAACAATTTAAGTTATCAGACCCGCAAATAAGTGCATGTCGGTATGTATCAATTCGCCTTGAGTCCAAGTCAAGTTTTGATTAAGTACCTAGTCTAAGGATAAAGATACAAGGCGAGGGAGAAAGAGGATGGGGGAGAGGGTGAGAGTGCCTCCTGAGAAAGAGGTCACAAAGAGAGATAAATAGAGGAGTAAAGAGTAGGGGTGAGGTGGCGGGGGGGGGGGGAGCAAGATGAGAGTGATGAGGTCAGAGAGAGAGAGAGAGAGAGAGAGAGAGAGAGAGAGAGAGAGAGAGAGAGAGAGAGAGAGAGAGAGAGAGAGCGGTGGGTGGGGAGGAGAGAGTGAATGGGAGAGAAGCAAACTACAAAATGTATAAGGTTACTATTAGTTCCACCACAATAATGATATTCAAGACGGCGAAATAGCGTGTATATGTTACATACCATATATACTTCCCGTGTCAACTGTATTTACCGTTCTATGGTGACACGTACAACGTGCAATATAGTTAAAACAGTTTTAACCGAACATATTATAGCTACATCGGTGAGAAAGAAAAAAATGAAATCTCCACCCATTTCTATTTTTACAATGTAGCAAAGCCAACGGGGGCATAAATCGAATAAGAGATTTAAGCAATCAAATTGTTCACCCACTGATTTTTAAAAAGGGGCAGGGGGGGGGGGGGAGAAAGAAAAATAACAGAAAAGAAAATAACATTCACATCATTTCTTGATGATTTGATTAAAAAGGACCTTACAAAAACAATGTCTTCATTGTATAAATGTGATTTTTGGCTTTTTTTTTATTAATTCCGGGGGGGGGGGGGGGGGCGTGTAAGTGTTGTTGTCCTACTACAGGGAGAATTAATGAGTACTACTGTATACTATACCTCTGAAATACAATAAAATATAGATACAAACAATGTACCCATATGACATGCATTGATAAAGCGCCTTTTGATATCTTGTCAAGAAAACTTCAGCCGATCGTTTCAAATGACCACCCCCCCCCCCCCCCCCCCCCCCCTTCAACTCATCAAATCTACAAATTGAAAGAGGCATTCGCAATGCTGCCTCCCCAAACCTATTTTTCATTCTATACTAAAAGTACCAGGAGATTACGATTGGTGCTCAAATGGTTGATGACATCAGATATAATATAGGTGACACTGTCGTGACAGAAGACTCAATAGTGCAAAATCTACTAATCACTGTAATAAATGAAAGCGAAATAATGGAACAGAGTTTGAATAGAAGAGAACAGAGAAAATTGATAAAGTGGCGGATGTTGTATCGTCGGGCCCCATGCTCCCATTTACATTTCCAGTGACATTTGAAATTCTCTGACTTCTAACACTATTCTTTTCTATTCTCATATAGATACAAACAATGTACCCATATGGCATGCATTGATAAAGCGCCTTTTGATACCTTGTCAAGAAAACTTCAACCGATCGTTTCAAATGACCCCCGCCCCTTTCCCTTCAACTTATCCAAATCTACAAATTGCGAAATAATGGAAGAGTTTGAATATAAAGAGAACAGAGAAAATGGAAGTGGGTAGAAAAGAAGATATACCAAAGAGTGTTATATATGAGGGGGTAATATTAAGTCAATCACACAACTTCAAATACACTCACAAACACACACACACACACACACACAAGCGCGCATGCACACACACACACACAAGCGCGCATGCACACACACACACACACACACACTCAAATGGATGACATCAGATATAATATAGGTGACACTGTCGTGACAGCAGATTCACAAGTGCAAAGAAGATATACCAAAGAGTGCTATATATGAGGGCGTAATATTAAGTCAATGACAAAACTTCAAATACACTCACAAACACACACAGACACACACACACTCACTCACACACACACACACACACACACAAGAAGTCATTTTTTTTTCAAGTACACCGAACCAATACTTGTGCACTGCCGCAGAACATGGATGGTTCATAAAGCCAATTGCAAAAAGATTGGAAGTAACAGGTACTGGTTTTTTTTTACAAAAGCATGCTGAAGAGATCGTGGACTCACAAATGTGGTTGGAGCAGCTCCTTGTATCGATAATAAGAGATGAAAAGAATAAAGAAGTGTCAAAATATAAGAGAGAATGAAAACTTTTTTTCTAAAAGCGAGATTCGAACCCGGGGAATAAGGTGGCCGATTTTGTATCGTCGGGCACCATGCTCCCATTTACATTTAATAATAATGCTGAAAACTTATATAGCGCTTTAACTCCGAGACACCAGACTCCAAGCGCTTAAATTACAAATTACTTTGGCTGAAACATACTCATTCACACACACAAATATACACACACACGCATACACACACACAACACATAACAGAAACCAGACAGACCTATCTTGCTTCGCATACCATCAACTAAAGACGAAACAGATATGTTTTAAGCGAACGTTTAAAAATAGACAAAGATTCTTTTTCACGAATGCTCTGTGGTAAGGCGTTCCAAACAGAGGGTCCGAAATGAGAAAAGGATCTCATTCCAGCATTTTTCCTTATTCGAGGGACAACTAGTTTGGTGGAATCACTGGCCGAACGTAAGGGGCGGGGTTTTGAATATCTTTCAATTAGTTACGAAATGTAGGAAGGGGCAGTACCTTCAAGACAACGATACACTAAAACACAAGCTTTGAATTTAATCCTTTTCTCAACAGGCAGCCAATGCAGGTCATGAAGCAGAGGTCTGGCAGAATCGCACCTACGCTTCATGAATACTAGTCTGGCAGCGCATTTCCAGTGACATTTGAAATTCTCTGTCTTCTAACACTATTCTTTTCTATTCTCATTGTCATTTATGTTATCGTGGGAGGAAATATAAAATTCAACCTGTCAATATTGCAAGAAAAAAATACCATTTTTTTTTTTCATTTTTCACTTAACCCTTGTAGGGTCTTCATTCTTTTCCATTTCACCCTCACATAGGATCTTTCCTCATTAGGGGGAGGGGCTGTTGTGCCCTGGCAATGGTTGCTAGGACATAACCCAAATGAGTCCTAAGTGAACCGTGGCTTCCCCGGGTTGCTAGGCATTTTGAACACTTCTTTTAGCCAATCAGGGTTCAAACCTGGCGCTAATATTATATAAGCGAAGCACGGGAAACCAGAGGGAGTTCTTGTAAGTTCTGTCCAGCTGAACAGAATACCGCCTTTCCAGCGGTCCTGTTTTATATTGTTCTTTTAGTGGTGTTTCTTATTCAAGGATGTCAGGAAGGATGAGTGATTAGTAGAGTTGTGTCGTTCCTATTATGTGTTATACATATAATTTAGTTTCTGTAATAAATGTATCGTGTTTGTAAATATTGAATTCCTTCATTTTATTGTTACCATTGTCTGGCTGTGAATCACGGACTTTTTCCTTCTCTCTCTTCCCTCTGATCAGGCTCGGCCTAGTGCAGAGGACTGATCTTCCACTCCGAGGGAACTTAACGAATTCCCTATTTCTATCCTCCTAGTCTTTTCGTCTCTTTTCTTTTGTTGACGTGTCGGGCTATCTGGCTCTACCGACTCTCCGGGAGCGGCCCGAATCATCACAATTGCAAGAAATCATCAAACACCGACAAGCAAAATTCACAGGACCGGTGGACATTTCAACAGGAAAATATCCAGAGGTAAAACAACAAGATTCTAGACGGCTTGTCAACACGGATGAAAATTGGAAATGGCAACAGATTGCTTAGATCAACCAAAGACGTAAGGACGTGGAGGAACATGATGACCAACGCCGGTCAGGACGACACAAACTAGAAACAATTTGACAAAAACGTCTTGAACCAAGGACTTCTTTGAAATGGTATTAGAATTCTATACCTACTTCTTTGAGTTCTCGGCTTTTAGATTCTTTTTTTTTTTCTCCTTTTTTTTTAAATGAGGATTTCGAACGATCGATGTTTTAAGTAAAAAAAAAATGTTAGGCCAAAATGTAAAAAGACATTTCGTTAGTTACACGGTAGAGAGTCGTCCCACTTTTCCAATTACTCAACAAAGTGGGCCGTAGTATCGTAAGTAAACACGTCATCAAAATTTTGGCCAGAAAATTCGTCCTTCAAATATCGATCGATAAAAATGACCAAAGTCCCAGGTTTGAGAGTTTTGTTGGCTTTTCCCCAAGAGGAGGGTCATTTTAATCGACCGTTATTTGAAGGACGAGTTTCCTGGCCAAAATGTTAAACAATTTTTTTTTTCAGAGTTGGGCAGTGTTCGACTAGTAGGATCGTGTGACTGACCTGGATAAACGTAAAACTAACCTCTTTTTTTCTCACTCCATTTTTTTTTTTAACCGATCGATTATACTGTAATGCAAATAAGACTGGGGTAGGGAGATGAGAGAAAGCTGAGGAGAGCAAGTACATTCTCGTCTCATTAAAAACCTGATATCTTCATGACCGAAATTCTAACAACCAGTCGAGGGCGGAAAATGTTGACAGGGATTTGTGTGTGCGTCTGTGTGTGTGTGTGTGTGTGTGTGTGTGTGCGCGCGCGCGCGCGCGGTTCTTCGTTGGAATAAAAATTGGGTTCCATTATATGGTCTTGTATGTGTGTGTGTGTGTGTGTTTGTGTGTGTGTAGAGGGGGGGGGTTAATGAAGTATTATGTATTAAACAATTTACTGCCGTACTCTGGAAAAACATGTATATAAAAATTTGACCAAAAAACTCGTCCTTCAAATATCGATCGATTTAAATGACCTTCATCTTGGCAAAAACTCTCAAACCTGGCACTCCGCAAACTCCAAGGTTTGAGATTTTGCCAAGACGAGGGTCATTTAAATCGATGGATATATGAGGACAAGGTTTTGAGCATGATGAATTTGGGGATGTACCTTATATACAAATGTTGATATTATTTATTCATACTATCGGTCGTTCAAAACAAAATTGGATTGGTTTTTCCCAAATGGCTCTGAAAGCATATTATCAGTCCATGAGAAATATAATATTATCACTTTGTGAGGAAAAGTAGTGGAAAAAAAAAGTTTTTCACTGTCTCTTAGTTTTAAAATTAAAATCCTAATTTCCAATCGCATATTATCATAAATCTCGTATCTTATGGTGGCGGTGGATGGTTGGTGGGGGGGGGGGGGGGGGGGGGGAGGGGGGAGTGGCATGGCAGTGGAGGATAGTATAGTTAACCAGTTTACTATCGTACTCTGGAAAGACTCGAATTTAAAAATTTGGCCAGAAAACTCGGCATAAACTCTCAAACCTGGGACTTCGGTAGTGAACTGGTTAATAGCTCGGATGTCGATCTATTCTGTCGTCTTAAGTCAAAGGGTCGCAAATGGGGGGGGGGGGGGGGACGGCACAAATTTTACAGAACAGAAAGAAAACCCGTTTGCTCCTATACCTTTAATCTTATCAAGTCGTATATCTTATTTTTATAATAAAACATTCATTTATAGTCTCACGAAACCCTGATAGAAAAAAAAATGCGCGTTCAGCTCAAGAATATGACAAGTGTCAATAACTCAATTTGACCCAATTACCGATATTTGACCCTTTGTCGTAACCGCAGTATGGTGTGGGTCTAGTGCCGCGCTGAGGACCGGACCGAGGACCGGTCCCACGGTCTTTTAGCTGTGAACCGTGGTCCAGTCCCAAAGAGGAAGACCGCCGGCGGTCCTCACTTCTTATCACCTTTCAACGGTCTCGCGCCATACTACTTCCCCAGCGATTCGTTGCCTCGGTCCTTTGCCTATCTTCCACCAATCACCACCCATCCCACTTAATTAATCGCACCCACCCCCTTTGCCATACACTAAACGACACAGACGACCATAGAGGCAGACGACCACCTCCCTCCACTCCGCAAACCGCCCTTTCGTGTGTGAGATGGGGGGAACAGGAGGCGCACGCCTTGGACGATTCCATTATACGGGGTAAATTTCAAAATTTACTACACCATAATGATCGCAATGACAATGATCTATGATGACGGCATGACCCCTCTTCTCTAATGGGTTATTGTTTGAAATGTATGTGACTACTAAAGATGTGTGTGTGTGTGTGTGTGTGTGTGTGTGTGTGTGTGTGTCGAACCTAGCAAGTTGCAAGTCTGATTTTTTGTTTTCTTTTGTCCATCTCTTGTCGCCACTCCTTTCTATCGCATTGTTGTCATTTAAAATAATACAATAATATTAAAATTTCGTTTGGTGTTTTAACTAATCAAGTAATATGAGTTTCATTAGTTTCTTCCGTCCAAAAAAAAGTTATAACGTCTGTATTTTTAAAAGGTCCAATAGAATATTTGGGGACCCCGATAGCTCAGTTGATAGAGCACTCTCTTTATACGCAAAGGGCCAGAGATCGATCCCGGGTGCAGTCGATTTTTTTCTGAATCCCTGTCTACTCAGCAATGAATGGGTAGCTGAGTTTGTTAGATCTGGCGAAAAGTCACCATCGACCCCTCTTATCACCTCATCCACCCCCTTTATTATAACTTCACGTCTCTCTCTTACTCTTCAATGCTCGCTGCCCTCTAATGTGTGTGTGTGTGGGGGGGGGGGGGGGGGGGGGGGGGTAGGAGTTGCGTGTGTGTATCAACGCCACGAACAACTCGATCAACGCCTTGGGCGATGCCATTATCTCCGTTAATGGGGATAAATTTCAAATTTTATTAAATTATCGAAGTAACAATGAAGTACGGTGAGCAAATAAAGAAGGCATCACCCCTCTTCTCTAATTAGGTTACAATTTGAAATGAGTGTGACTACTCCGTGTGTTTTACTCCTGTAGGCCACGGTTTTCATCGTGTAGCGGTCTTTAACGGTTCAAGAATGAACGGACCAGAGACCGGTCCTTGCGGTCTTCATTTCCCAAGGACCGTAGGACCGTGGTCCTTAAGCTTGCCAAGGACCGCCCCGCACTAGTGTAGATCGTGGGCGATCTCTGGATATTATGGATAGCTATCACAATAGTAACTAATAACCACTACTGTCATTCATTATTATCATCTACAACCCCTCTAAACGACCACACAACTCCAATGCCCTTTTTCATCATACTAATTACAATCAACAATAGACAGTTAACCCCCCTACTCTGAAAAGACACGAATTTTTTAAAATTTGACCAGAAAAATCGTCCTTTAAATATCGATCGATTTAAATGACCTTTATCTTGGCAAAAACTCTTAAACCTGGGACCTCGTTTCATTTATTGGGGTTTTTCTGGAATGTATTTTTTTTAATTTATTTTTTTTTTAATGTTTTTTTTTATACAATGGTGTTTTTTGTTTCATTAAAAAAAAGGGGGGGGGTGTTTTTTGTTCTGTTTTGTTCGTTTGTTTGAGGGGGGGGGGGGGAGGATTTATTTTTTGATTTGTCGTATTTCAATTTCTACTTTCCTTTGTCCATGGATGGGATCATACGTTGTCATTTCATATAGCCTACCTACCAGTACAAGGCTTGTTTGTATGTTTATTGACTGTTTTAAATAATTCTACACGCAATCATAATCATAACATTATGCCTAACTGAAAACTAACGATTTGAAGCAAAGAAGGGAGATAAGCCAATTGGCATTGATATATATTATTATTTTTAACTTTTCCACCGTGCCAAAGTGCAAATGCAACTTGTTTGTTTGCTTGCTATGTTTTATTTTGTTATTTGTTTATTTGTTTTTCTTTCTTTTCTTTTTTTTTTTTCCTTTTGAGTTTTTAAAAATTAGATATGATTGTGTAAATTGATAATTTTCACCTAATCTTAAAAACCAAAAACTGAAATCTTAAAATGAAAGATTTAAAAATTTAAAACCGCTAATATGAGTATAGGTATGGTTAGAGTGCCGAGATGAAGGAGAGAGAAACACTTGCAACAAAACATTCCCGGTGTCTCGGTAAACCCGGCCTTGACCTTACGGTAGCGACGTCTCAAAAATATTATCCTTATCGACGATTACTCATTTACAATTCTGATAGCCCAAATTGTTATGGTCTCATTGTTGATATGGAAAAAAATACTCTCAAAATAATGCAAAATATTGCAGTCCTGCTAACCAACTGGCTAACACAAATAGAGACATTCTAATCGCATGCGATCAATGACGCGGCTAAAAAGTTTTTGTATGAAAAATTATGGCTATATCACATAACAAGATTCACTACAAAGAACAAAATAGAGTAGAAGTGTGATAATATCTCTTTGATCCGTAAGTTTGTCATCCAAAAAGAATTGTCAGCAGAAAATAAATACATCATATACATTTGTTGTTTCTTTGGGGGGGTATTGGTGTTTTTTTGTTTGTTTTTTTTTTGAAAGATAGATTTTTTGCCAAATGGCGACAAACCCACTAAAGTCAGGACGATTGGCAGGTCTGATATTGTCTGTTCCAATAATAGTGAAACAAAAATATGATCACGGTGGTTGCTTATCAGATAGGCAAATATACACACGTGAATCCTGATCATTGTGCCTTGCAGGCTTTCCATGGGCAATAAGAAAGCAAACAAATAAAACATACATATTTTGTAAAGAAATACGAATTCCAAGAGAGAAAAAAAAGTATGCATGATTTTCCTTCCGGGGCCAAAAATAATATAGAAGGGGAAATATTTTTTAAAATTAAATAATAATAAAAATAATAATAATAATAATAATAATAATAATAATAATAATAATAATAATAATAATAATAATAATAATAACAATAATGATAATGATAGTAATAATAATAATAATAATAATAATAATAATAATAATAATAATAATAATAATAATAATAATAATAATAATAACAAAAAGTAAAAAAGAAAAAGGTCACACGCCCACACATATGACGTAAGCCGTATGACCGAAATATCACATGATCATCTGATCTTAACACCAGCCCGGCATTGAAACATTATCCACTAACGTGACACCGTTTTTTAACGAATGAAACGTGAAACCACATGGTTTGTATAATGAATGGCGAGGCGCACTGAGTTTGATTAAAATCAATTTATAGAATCCGTTATTTGTTTATTTATTACAATCCTTTCATCATTTGAAAAATTTCGTGAGAAGAAAAAAAATTGGATAATCAGAATTAGAACATCAAATGATTTGTAGATGGAAAAGGGGGATGAAGTGTGAACGAGAGGGATGGAGAATGAAAGTAGCAGAAGCAAGACTCGAACTCTGAACCCTCAGATTATAGAGCATCGTCTAATCCACTAAGCTACCCGCCCGGAAAGGGACTTTCAATAACATTTAAATGATCTAAGGGAGGCAACAGAATTTATTTATCCTTATGAAAGAAAAGCATTACGAGTGATCTGCACTCAAAGGAAAAATCTCAGGTTTGACACTGCTTGACACTATTTGCCAATTTCATGGTGGGCGAGGGGCGGGAGGTGTCTTAATTGATCGATATTTCTGACCAAAATGAAAAGAAAATATAGAACAGTTCGCGGCAAGCAAAAAATGAGAATGACCAATGTCTATGTTTACAAACCCATAGCTGCCAACTTTTCAAAGATAAAATAAGGAACGCCCATTTGGCCCGGGATGAGGGGACGACGTCCCCCCGCCCCCCTCTCCCCTATCGAATTGTAACATATAAAAGTCAGCCTTTTTAATTACTACTACTACTACTACTAACACTAACACATTTAAGACAACAGAGGCTAGTCCAAATAATGTTAAATTATCGGGTTAGGTTCCAGCTCATTTGAATCGTTATGAAATTACACATTCCACAATGAGATCAAAATTTAAGAACAGACAAAATAAAGAAAGAATCCAACTGCCTTAACTTGGATAAGGACTAATACACAAGCACAATTGTAAAATAAATGAAATAACTTAGGATGTTTAGAAATGCATAACTGCCAACCTGGTACATCACTTGAGAGGGGGTTTTAACATAAAAATAAGGGAGATTGGCTAAAAAGTAGGCGATTGCATATATTTTCTTTCATGCAACATAATGGTCTTTAAGTAGTATGTAATAGTAGTTGTAGTAAATTGAACCTCTAAATATTGGAGAATTCCTACCTCTTTACTTTGACAAGATAAAAAGACCTAAAAATGGAGTATTTCAATTTAACCTAAACTGTTATAAAAGCTTGATTGAAAAAAAAATTAGAATCAGATCAACATTTTTCTTTTAGGATTGAAATTATATTCCATAAATTAATATAGGGAAATAATCATTGTAATGTTTAATCTATATAAGCAATTGATTTTCTGATGGAATACCTTTCAATCTAAGATGTTGATTTAATTTTATTATTAATTAACACAATATTTGTAACAAATAGTGAAATTATCAAATACTATCTGAGAACATTAAAAGTATATTCGAGGCCAACATGCATATTTTATGCAAATCTCCAATACATTATGAAAGGTTTTAGTGAAAACTGGCGTCATATAATCAACTAGATTTTTTTTAATTGTTGAAAATCATTTATTTATAGAGAGGTATAATTCAAATTATAGAGCTCATGGGAATGAAGAATATTATGCTATGTTGATTTAAACCCTGCTCATCATCTCTCGCTGGACACTAATAATAATAATAACAACAACAACGACGACGACGACGACGACGACGACGACGACGACAACAACAATAATAACAATAATAACAATAATAATAATAATAATAATAATAATAATAATAATAATAATAATAATAATAATAATAATAATAATAATAATAATAATAATAGTATAGTAGTAGTAATAATAATAATAGTAATTCATTAGGCTCAAATGCCTTGTTTGCCACAAATTAGCCAAAAATTACAAAACACGGATTTTGAACTAAAAATACGGACTTACGGACCCAGGAAGCCAAATACGGAACATATATCCGTTTTTTAAGGAACGGTTGGCAACTATGCAAACCTATTGGCAGTTGTCAAGATTGTTTTTTAGATTTGATGATCAAACAGACTCGAGACTAAATCTGAAAGAATTTTGAAATCTCGGTATGACGCCGTTTCCATGGAGACAGTTTGCAATGCTTACGTCCAAAAAGGAAGATGTGGAGTGCGCACACTTATAATAAATAATGATGAGAAACAAAGTGTATGGATAAGTGTCAGACGAAAACATTACGCGATCAGAAAGCCAAACAGGGATCCAATTGATACGTCACCCACCACCTGGTCTATCGGTCAAACTCAAACAAAATCAAAACATAAAATATCATAGTGTCCTATATTATATTACTACTTCTAGTGTACATCTATTCTTAATAGTAGAGATATAACTTACTTTATGTAAATTTTAAATGAATTGTCCTTTCCTTAAAACGATTTTTTTTTTAAATACCTTCTATTCCAGAAATTTTAAAAAAATTGTTTTTACTTGTTTTATCTTTATTATCCAGTGGTTACAGATCTTACAAATAAGACTCAAGTATCTTGAATAAATTAAAATTATAAAACATTGTAAAAACAAAGGTAAAAAGAGTAAACTACGTTGAGCACCCCTTATAATTGTAACAGAGTGATATCATCTCTCTATAACCAGATGGCGTTTATAAGGTAAACACGAGAATTGATAGAAGAATGGTGAAGAGAGATAGGTGGAGAAGGAAAAGATAGAAAGAGAGAGTGGGAAAAGAAAGATTGAAAGAGAGGGAGATTGGAGAGAGAGAGAGAGAGAGAGAGAGAGAGAGAGAGAGAGAGAGAGAGAGTAGTAGTTTAATTGATAGGGCCTTTTTTTTCTAATTAGGGGGAAGTTATAATAATTATCTTTTTAAACGGACCTATAACTGTACTACCACTCAACCTACTTACAAATATGATCTAGACTCATTTGCCCCCTCCCCCACCCCCTACCTTTTCGACCATCAATTGCCTTTCAGATAATGCATTTGGTTTTACAATTCCTTCGATGTTTTGTTTGTTTGTTGCTTAGGTCTCTTCCACCACTAATTAGTTTATTGACGCTGAACAAAACAATTACAAAATAGTCAATGTCAATCAATCATAACTAAGATTAAAAGTAAATTATAAATACATGAACAACAGGCAGAGAATTACAGGAAAAAATATCCTGTCAAAATACATCACAAACAAAGAGCGGATATGGCTAGTTAAGGAAGAGAAAGACATCACTATCGGTCGTTAACCATGCGAATCATAGTATATGATTCAGGGTGATGTCCATCAACTCCTGTCTCGATGTGGATAATTGATGCAATCGTTTTTGCCCACTCACTTAATACTTTAATTGTGACATCATTCAAAGTCATTGTGTGTCAAACTTTTAGTAACATTTCCTCATAACTTCGAGTAACGATTTTGCAGTACGTCGGAAAGCTCAAGCGCTATTTGGCATTAAGGTTCATAGGAAAAATTATCTTTTAATTATTTTTTTTTTAAATTCTTGTTCGCGAGCTGGATTAAATATAGTATGTCAGAGTAAAGCAGAGAAGCCTGTTAAATATTAAACCAAGGCAAATAATCATACATTTTAACTTAGAAGAAATAAGAACTGAGTTACTCTATTCTAACGAAGGAGAACCATGAGACAGTTGTCCAACCTTTTCTTTTTTCGTTTTGTTATGGTTTTTTTCGCCAGCTGGATTAAATATGTTATTCAATAGTAAAGCAGCGGAGCCTGTTACACCAAGGGAAATAATCCTACATTTCAACTTAGAAGAAATATAGGATACCACGAGTCAGAGTTACCTCCTATTTCGTAACATCAAATACAACACGAATCGCCAGTAGTCCTAATTTTTTTAGATTAAAAAAAATTAAATACCCTGCAGGCAATAGACTGAAGTTATAAGTTAATCTAAGTGCTAGATTTTTATGCGGAATGTAAATGGGTTTAAAGCGACGCGCACATATATGCAGGTCTGACACCCAAACCCACTTATAAGCCTAGTTTAACATTGGTGTAACGGACAATACTTTACAAATAAGTGCACGTTGGTTTTAAGGCACTTGCTACATATAATTCAGTGTGAGAGTAATAAGTTTGTTAGGGACTAATTCAAATACGGAAACAAGATCAATGTAACAATACATTTGGTGTAAGAGTATATAGTACGTTCCACAACCCGTGCGCACGCGTTGTCGTGGATATCTTCACAACCTTCTGACGGATTTTATTGAAAATTGGCTTGAACACTAGAATTGTTAGTGACATTCAGCCGATTTTTTTTCACCGATTACAGTACCGTACCATAATTTGTGATTTTTCTTCTTTACGGTATGTAAAAAAACGAAGGGTCTGGGATGATTGAACAAATGGGTGGTTTACAATAACAGTATTATACACAGTGAATTAAGTTGTGATTACGATTAATGAACTCCCCACAGGCTTGACCAGGGGTTTACTTTTCACAAGATTCATGTGCACTACACACTAACATTGCAACCCTGGGTTCAGAATGACACAGCAAATTGTACACTTTGTACACACTTGACGTAAACAATTGTTACATTTTAATTGTTGAAAGCCAGAGGCGTAGCTGTCTGTTAAGGTTTTTACATTCATAAAAAAACGATAACAATATGGATTACACATGCAAATTTGTCACAATGAGGAAACATTTCAAGTATTTCTCCAGTGAGGCGAAGCGCGGAATTCTTTTTCTGGCATGAGGCGAATAGCAATATTATTAATAGATTCCCCACAACCAGGAACTCATAGTGGAGAGGATTTTTTTAAATTATGTCATTTTGTTTATGCACTCCTGCATTTGAAAACTTTGATTCCTTTGAAAGGTTATATTGTACAAAAATTACATGTAATCTGGTGTCAAAGAGGTTTAGATTCAGTGACATTTCACATTATCTCATTCAAAGCCCCCCCCCCCCCCCCCCCCCCCCCCCCCCCCCCCCCCCCACCTTCCCCGGTGGACATAATTCAAGAGTGGCAAACATGTACCCTGCTCGATGGGTGACCAGTGGGTTTTGTGCGACCTTTATGAGTTGTTTTGCTCAACAATTGGTCGGGGATTATATCTTTGTGAAGGCCTTTCTCGTTGTCCTAAAAATTCAATGTCTTTGTCTAAAAAATGTAAAAGCACCTCACGGGTTTGTGTCGTCCAATACATTACATGTCCGTTGTCCATCAGGGAAGAGATAAATTATAAACGCTATGAGATTTTTTTCAACACTATTAAGTACTATTTAAATGATGTCTATTGTTACACTATTTCAAACAACCCAAAATTATTTGCTAAGCTACGCCACTGAATGCAACGTTGTTGTGAATATTTTCCCTCGAGAAAGAGAATCAACACACCATTACTGTAAACATTTTAAAGTTTGAGTCATATATTATTGCAAACGATGAAAAAATCAAAGGAATTCGGCATTGTGAGAAAACTGTTTGGCCTACCACTATCGGTATTCAAAATGTCACTTAAAATATAAGCCCGTATGCAAAAAATCAGGTCACCACATTCCGCAACTTTGGAGGAATTTGCGATATGCCTTGTGCACGGGCATGGAACGGACCATAAAGTTCCCACTCAGAAAAAAGAAGAGAGCTTCCGAAAAACAAATGCATCACTTGGTACATAAAATAACTAAATACATTTTAACAGATTAAGGAGAGATGAATAAGAGAGGGGGGGGATATAATCTCTCACAAAATATAAATGTTTGAACGTCTCCCTTTCAGAAAAGACAAAAAAAACAAAAAAAAGAACAGGACAAAACCTGATGTTTGCATTCCAGAACAGTGTTAAATTATGTGATCTGTGTGGTTTATGTGGTCTTGTGGTATGACACTCGTCTTCGGAGTCCCTGGACATGGCTCGTGATAGGTATGAAGTTGTAGAGGTGGTTGTTGTACTAATGGTGGTGATGGAGATAATGATGATGTTGTGGTGGTTGTAGAAGTGGTGGTAGGGATGATGATGTGGTGGTTCTAGACTAGTAGTGGTGGTTGGTAGAGATGATGATGATGTGGTGGTGTAGTAGTGGTTGTAGGTAGTATGTTGATGTGGTGGTGGTGTAGTAGTGGTAGGGATGATGGTGTGATGGTGGTTGTAGCAGTGGCTGTTGTAGGTGGTATGTTGATGTGGTGGTGGTGGTCGGAATAATGACAAGGTGGCAGTAGGTATGAGTATGATGATGATATCGTGGTGGTGCTAGGGATGATGTGATAATTGTAGTAGTGGTGGTAGGGAAGATGATGATATGGTGGTGGTTACAGTAGTAGTAGTGGTAGGGATCATGATGTAGTGGTTGTTTTAGTGGTAGTAGGGAGGATGATGTGGTGGTTATAGTAGTGGTAGATAGTTGGGATGATGATGTAGTGGTAGTTGTATGGTGGTCGGAATTATGATGATGTTGTGGTTATAACAGTAATGGTCATGGTGATGATGTGGAGTTGGTGGTGAGGATGATGATGATGAAGTGGTAATCGTAATCTCATTTATAACGCTAAATGCTGAAACCTCAAAGAATTTTATAATATCACTGACTAACGTAAACACGACCAAAAGACCTATACAGCGGTCACAGTAACTAGATGAATGTTTTACAAAATAAAATAAAGTGATATTCGACAAATGAAAGCTAAAAACTAAATAAAAATTCAACTAATAAAAACAACTATGATAAAATTTCTGGAAAAGATAGGTTATCAGAGCTTTTTCTTAAAATCATTGTCATTGACGCTGTGGTAGTGGTTGTTGTTATTAGTGGTGGTAAGATTGATTATGATGATGTGCTGGTTGTAGCAGCGGTGGTAGGGGAAATGATACGGTAGTTGTGGAGGGTTGATGAGTGTTGAGTAGTAGTAGTAGTTGGACGATGATGATGGAGTGGTTGATGTGATGGTGATGGTAGGGACATTGATGAAGTGGTTGTGATGTGTCTAGAAAAAAAATTGAAAAAGACAGGATTGTGATGGTGATGGGCGGAGATGAACCATCATTAAGACGGAAATCCTTATTTAGGCAGAAGATTCTAAACCCTGATGATACTATACTAATGCCTCACAAAGTGAAAGCATTTTAAATTAGATATAATATGAATAAGACCCACAACCTACTATTGCCAAAATAGCAAATAAAAGTTTTTCTTGTGTGAGATTAGTGCTCAGTCATTTGAGTTCCTGTGTTCCAGGAAAGTCAGGCAAGAACCAGGGCAATAAACAGAAAGGAATGGTATCTGCAAATAGAGTCCTTACATGCCACCTGGCACATGGTGGATAGGTATCAAACGAGAAAGTTTGCTGAAATACTTTATCAAATCTTATCATTGCCAATAACACAAGTGTCAAATTACAACTAGATACAAGAAGTTTCTACATTTTTAGATGGACCATTATCAAAGTACTAAATAAGGTAATATATAGTATTTTACAAAGGAAACTAGACAAGTTTGTTTCAGCTAATAGTTCGATACTGGTTGTAACAAATACAATGACATATACATATATGGAAACTAGACATAACTAGTATTCTTTTGGTGTATAATTTATTGAATTTGTGCAAACCGTTTGAAAAATTGCGGATATTTAAAACCAAACACTAATAAATCAATTTTGAAAAATCAAGCACAAAGTTGAAATCAGTACACATGACGCACTTCAATATGTCCAGTGCTAGAATTGATCAATGCGCCCCACAACTCTTTGCCTGATTGATATTGTCAGTTCTGCTGGTATATCATTCCCAATTGTATTTAGTCTATCGAACATTTCATCAGATTTTATACAGAGTTCTTGTTTATTAAAACTTTCTTTTCATAAAATCCTACAAATGGTAAATAGGATTCATGTCAATTGACCATCACCCTTACATTTGAATCATTTAGGAAAGCAGATATTTGTCGAACTATGTGTGCTGAGGCACTATCATGCTGAAGCTCACCACTTGAATTTTTTTACTCCGAATAAACGGGACGATGATTGGTTCAAAATTTTCAATTGTATGTATAGGTCTGAGTTGAGTCTATGTTTGATAGATGTTAGCTCAGTTTATCTTCCACCAATTATCACTGCCCCAACTATGATAGATCCATATCCTCAATGTGTTACTTCAATTATGGTTTCGACATTGAAACTTTCACCTCAACGACGATAACACAAAATTCGTTTTTCTCTGGAATCAGCTTCAAAAAGCGATTCATTTGTAGACTGAAATGCCATCCTACATATTCTGATCCAAGTCTTGGTGTTTACGTCCATCGCAGTAGAGCAACTTTGCACAAAGGAGTCAGCCTTGGTCGAATTCAGGTTTGTGACATTTCAAACCAATCTCACTGACCATAACGCTTATGAGAAATAAATATCTGAAATATTTTTGGTACAATATGTAAGTTGGTTTACCCTGTTGTCGATCCGCTTCTGCTCCTCAATTGTGTCAATAAAGACATGTAGTAAATCAACAGACAGACAAGTTTACTTCCTTAAGATATATACAGCATAAGAAAACATTTGCACTTATGTGAGATAATAGCAATATATACAGCATAAGAAAACATTTTCACTTATGTGAGATAATAGCAAATCTAAACTGTCTAGATTCTTTTGTAAATGACTATATAATAATATAAGAAAAGAAAATAAGAAGTAACAGGTCCATTTGTGAACACATGGTTTTGTAGCCATGAACCCCTGACACAACTAATGTACAATTTTCTATATATATTGATGACATTTATGAAATCTTTGGTGAAAAGATTCAAATTAAATCAAAAGCTTACCTGATGGGGATAGAGTCCAACTCCTTGCTTGTCCCTGTCCAACAATACTTGACAGATACTGAGCATCTATATCAGCGTTTTGTATGAGAGTCAAGGAAGATCTGTTCCTATCTCCACTATTCCTCCATACATTTCCATTGGAGTCTAGTAACAATTCTGATCCATAAAGAGCTGTTTGTTGGAGATCATGTCGTGGCTGAATCGGATTTGGGGTAGCATAGCTGATGACTGTCTTTGCATTCTCATCATTGGAAAATTTCCTTCCAGGAGAAATTTCATTATTGACAGACACAGCAGCCAGCCTTATAGGGTCATTGCTATAGGTATTTGAGTTTGATGTAACAGAACTTGCATCATTTGTGATATAAGAAACATACTGTACACTGCCAGAAGATTGCTGGCTATCATTAATTATGTGATGCTGCTGAAGAGGTGGACGCTGCTGCTGGTGTTGGTGAGCTACATTGCCTGTCGCTGCTACAACATGGTACCGAACTTGGTCAGTACTAGATGTAAGGGAAGAGATGTTGGAAGAAAAAGCCTCCAAGCTGCCATCGGAGAAAGACTTCAGTGAAGCAGTAGAGCCCAAATCCTGCTGGTGATAGACTTGCTGCTGCTGCTGCTGTTGCTGCGGCTGAAGCTGTTTTGGGGCAGCATATTGATGGACATGAAATTGCTGCCCAACTAACGATCCCTGTTGTGTTAATTCCCCATTATGATGTCTGCTGTTCGGATGGCTCGCCATTCCAACCTGAGCAAAAACAAAAAGTGACATAAAAATAAAATAAGAACATCAAACGGAAAATGTATATTTTTTCAATATGTCAAAATTTAAAGAAAATATACATTCATCAACCTAATTGCATGATTTCCATTCTTATTTTAAACAGCTATACCAGACAAAAAATAAATCAATAAATGCGGGCATCCTTGAGATAATCAGTCACATGGTGAAAAGATTCAAACGGAGATATTGCAAATTTTAGTCAAGAGGTCAATTTTTATGGAAAATGAGTTATCAAAAATAATTAAATCAAACATATTGATGAAATATTTTAATTGAATTATACTCCTAAATATTTTATTTTAATTTTTTTTATGAAGGTAATTATTATACTTAATATCAAGACTTGTCAACTTTTGAAGTGATTTTCTCAAAATTAGGGTCTCCCACCCCAGCCCATGCATATGATCATACTTCATGAAAAATTACACAATTTGCTTCAAATAAGATTAAAATGCTCAGGAGACATTGGGCTTTCAAAAAATGCAAAAAAACGCAAAACAAAAATATTCACCATGTGTCTGATTATGTCAGGGACGCACACAAATTGGAAATAAATTGTTTTGCTGTCTCCATCTTTTCTCATTGCCACTGTCAATAATCCGAAAGCACTAATTGCCATATATACAACCTGCCACCAGCAACGTAAAATGAATCTTGGTAATAATCTGTAACAATCTTAAATGTATGATTTTCACTATATATTCAATATACTCTACATCCCTTAAAAATCTGGAGAGCAAACCTTTCTCAATGGCCATTATATATCCATTAGAGGGCTGTCCCAGAAAAAATGTCCAAATTTCAATTTCTTTCAAATTGGAAGACTTTCCATAAATTTGTAATGGATTTAATGATGATAAAAAAAAGGTTCCCTTACAATAAACATAATCTTGTGCAGATGTGAGCAGAGAAAATTGGTTCATTGCTTTTGTCTTGTTTTTTTAATTTTTAAGGGTTTTATGGCGCTTGTGACACATTTAGGTCATTTCTGCACCAGTAAATAGGAAGAAAATGGGATAGTCAATTAAGTTACAGATTTACAATTGAAAGCACACGAGAAAAAGTAAGACAAAAGGAAAGGGTTCAAATAAGGAAATGATGTAGATTCCAAGATCCCACTATCAGTGTACTTAGTTTTACTTGTGCGGCTATGTGGTCTTGTGGTATGACACTCGCTTTCGGATCGGAAGGTCCTGGGTTCGAGCCTCGCTCAGCGCATAGTTGAGTCCTTGAAGAAGGTTCTTTACTCACATTCTCTCACCATACTCAGGTGTAAAATGAGTATCTGGCTGTTAACAGCGTTGTCTCTGTCCGAAAAAATTGTAATATCGCCTAACAGGCGTCATGTCCCGCCTATATGTTAAATGTTGCTGTTGGCCAGGGACCCCTTGTAAAGCGCTTTGAGCACATTTAGTGGATATGCACTATATAAAAGCTCTATCTTTTTCTTTTCTTTTTTTTTTTTTTTTTGTAGTTTGAGATCACCTAAAAGTCTCATCCAGACAGAAGCACAAATCCCCACCAAGAGGAATACACTCAGAGGTTTACAAACCAATATATATTTAGAAGGAAAAAAATATGTAACAGAACAAAACAGAGATGATTTATAAGGGAAAAAATATCATCTCCCAAAACTATAACTATACATTTGACTGTTTCCATCCCAGTCAACGACTCCAGCCAGGGTTGGACAAAACTAAGTAATCCCATTCCGAGTCAAAGACAGAAAGCAACCCAATATAAAAATAAGGGGATAGAAGATGCAGTATGAACTCCTGCCTTCCATGGGAGGACAAAGACCCCACCTAATCATTGCTTTTGTGAGAAGCCATCTTTTTGAGGCGCATTTCTCTATACTTATGGCCTAAAAGCCCCTCACTTGTACTGCTGTGGGATCTCTGCCAAGTGAAATTTACTCAGAGATGGTTAAATAGAAAAATAATTATATTAAAAATCCACAACAATATACTTATGTATGATAGAGAGATGATTTGCAAGGGATAAATATCATCTCTCGCAATAAATATTGATAGGTTGTAATAACTAAGCAATTTGAATATGTTTTTGTGCCTTTGGACTCAAAAATGTCTGGCCGTTACTTTCTTACCACTGTCTTGGGATGGACTTTAACCATCAAGTTTGTGTCCTAAAAATGTGGGGAAACTCTCAACCCTAACTAAAGATACTACGCTGATGAAACAATGTTTGCATCACTTGCGATATCGAAACTGGTGGGAAACACAGTAAGTAATAAAGGAATAGGCCCGAGTCCTAAACGACAACCAACTCAACAAATTGTTTTTGAAATTAGAAAAATCACACCATTTATAAAAAATGAAACGTATCTTCAATAGTAATATTTATTCGGCATTGCAACTAATTGAAAGTCCATAACTGCTAAAATATTAAGTAATAATAGTAATATGATAAAAGTTCTGTGAAACTACGAAAGTCCTCCCGAGAGAGATAAAGATAGAGAGAGAGAGAGAGAGAGAGAGAGAGAGAGAGAGAGAGAGAGAGAGAGATGGAGGCAGAGGCAGAAGGAGGAAAGAGTGAGAGTGAGTGAGGAGAGACAAGGAAGGAGGAAATAAACGAATGTTGAGGGATGGAAATGGGATTAGAAAAAAGAGGAATTGGTTCAAATTTGGGTGTTCTGTTTAACATCAATTCATTGTGTCATTTTGAATGTTTTGTGCAAAAGAGGGAGAAGAAACGAGTTTGCTTTTCTTTCTACAACACCACTCAGCTGTCAATGCAACACGCAACTTTCTAACCAGAAGAACACAACTCAATTTCAATGTACAAATTATATCCGTTTAATAATGCATGCAATATCTCGTGTGGAAAACTTGGGATGCAAAATGAGCTGGCGCGATTTTATGAGGTGGGAGTGGGGTAAACAAGTGTAATTTTAATTTTCATGGCGATTATGTATGATGAGTGCATTTCTGCAGCACCTGATGACCGCTCGGTTCACCACACAATGCCAGTGCACTCACGAGTGCTAACCGCAATAAACCTCTAGCAAATAACAATATCCAACAAAACTGTGGTATGCGCTTTCAACCACATACACTTACTTTATGGAGAGCAACCAAAGAGAGAAAACATCATCCGGGATAGGATTCCAATTTTAGATGAAAACCGTCATTTTTTCTTTCATCCCTTGACTTGTTGAGATAGTGGATGGACGGATAGATGGACTCAGTGAAACACTCACTCGTCCCGTTAGTTATCGTAGATTTGATTGGATACCCTGACTGGTACTTGTCGAATCAAAGCGAAGTTGATGCCAGTCTTTGATGAAACTTCCGCCACCCACCGCAAGCCGGTCGGACTCAACTTTTATATTATAATTATATATAGGGTA